>NC_058374.1:81590000-82190000 GCF_018350175.1 Felis catus
GTGAAGCATTTTAGTGATATTACTGAGGTTATGAGTAAAATAAAGCAAGAAGGGTAGAGTGTTTCACAGAGCTCTTCAAAGTTTGTATTCAAAATAATACTGTTTTTCTTGACATAATTTTCATAATGGCCTGCCTAACTTCCAAAGCCTAATTCTTTCCCTTATCTGTCCTTTCTTTGGACCAAAATTATTTGCCTTTTTATTTGGTGCTTTTGTCTATTTCCTTTTAAAATTCTCTCAGAGGAAGACAAAGTTAGACTTTAATTTTTCCATGTTCCTTTCTGCTGTTCTGGAATTCAGAGATTCAATTTTACATATATTCTATATAGAGTTAATTCACTACCTAGATTTTTAAAACTTACCTGAAAAGCACATATTTCTAGAAACCCACAAATTATCACTGACTCAAAGGAAAATAAAAAATGGGAATTGACCTATAACTATTAAATAGATTGAATCACTAATCATATGTCCTTAAATAATGTGGATTTTGTTTGTTTGTTTCTGTAAATAGAGGTCATGGCAATCATTTCAAATAATTTATAAATTGCTTTTGCTTATTATTATTACTCTTTATCATATACTGTCAGTAAAAAACAAAACACAAACAAAAATACTTGAATTTCACAGTATATGTATATTTATTTGTTTATAAATTATACAATTACAGTATAGAATATTTACACACTTTAATACAAAAATAGAAATTAAGCAAGGAAATTAGGCAAAATAATTAATATATTTTATAACTTTATTATATAAATTAATTTTAATATTAATGGTAAAACTATTAGATTCAATTTGATGAAACACATATTATTATATTTGCAAATAAGTCTTATTCCAAGCCTATCTGATCTTGGTACTTATCTAGAAGGACCATCATAGTTCAAAATTGATGCCTTACAATGCATACTGATCACATCGAAAGAAGTAAAAATCAAAATAAGATAAAAACAGAGAAGAAGGAAATCCATAAGAGACTCTTAAATACAGAGAATAAATGGAGGGTTGCTGGAGGGGTGCTGGGTGGGGGGGAAAGGGCAAAATGGGTGAGGGGCATCAAGGAAGGCACTTGTTGGGATGAGCACTGGCTGTTATATGCAAGTGATGAACCACTAAATTCTACTTCTGAAACCATTATTACATTATATGTTAACTAACTTGGATGTAAATAAATTTTTTTTAAAAAAGAAAAAAAAAGATTTAGATTGGAAAAAAAAGAAGTGAAAACCACAATAATTATTCTTTTGTCCTACTTGAATTTTTGACATTGAGTTACTACATTTCTGTCTTCTCTAATGTTAATCTGCTGCCTAAACTTTTATTTTTATACAAATATTTTTTACAGTGCAGAGAAAGTCTTTATTTGGAATATTTTAATAGAGATTAAAATAATTCTAAGTTTTCCAATGGGTGGATGAGTATTTTCATAATTAATCAGCTTATATACTCTTCAGTAACAATAACCATGGCAAAAATTTCAAGCAATCAATTTCTAAATTTCTTTAGCTTATTACACCTTTCTTTTGAAAACTGGTTACTTTTTCATTACTATTAAAATACCACATATTTTGGAACAAAATGGTAGGGAAATATCTTCATGAAAGCATACTATTAATGGGTATTTGTTGGGTATTGATGGGTATTTGAAAAGAGAAAATTGGAATATGTTTGTAAAATAAAATTGTGTATTTCTCTTAATGTGTATTTAAAAAATACTTTGCCTGAGAAGTTCTGATTCTCTGATACAGTTTTGAAAAAGATATCTTTACATATCACTACAAGCTTCCTTCTTTCTCTTATCCCCACTCCCTCACCTCCTCCTCCTTACTCCTCTGATCCTTTGAACGTAAAAAAAACTATTCTTAGATGAAAGGCTATGCAAAAACAGCCTGTATTTGTCCTGCAGATTATGGTTCACTTGCCCAAGGTCAAAATTATGGCAAAAGGCCAGAGATGGCCCTAAAACCTTATTTCAAGGTGCTGAAACGTACCTGTTATGCTCCATTAGTCCACAAAATTCAATAACTCAGTATTTAGTGCCAAGATTGTTTTAATTTAAACCAATAAGTGGGCCATAACTTAAAATGCAGTTGCAATTGATGTTACCACCTAATTCAGCCTATGAATTTACTGTCACCCTCTGAAATTCATCTGTGATAGGACAGCTAAACATTTGAATTAAATGGCTATATGGAATGGATCACCATTTCTGTATCATTTTTTAAAGTATTAGATGGCAACACCAAGTACTGCAGTTTTGCCAGGGAAAGAAGCTTTAGATTTATTATTTTTTAATGAGGGGGAACTCCATGGTTTTCTACTTGGCCTTGAGTATATATATTTTAACAATATATTCAGGATGACTTTTCACATGCAGTAGAATCACTTCCCACACCCCTATTATCTTCCACTCTAATAAGTGTATACCCTGACATTCTATCATCATTATAATTAAGATTAACTCAGAGATGAGGTCAAACAATACCTGAAAGTTCCAGGTTTTACCCTCTTCAGTGCACAGTTTTCCTGGCAAAGGAATATATATCCATTCAGGAAAACTAGAGGGAGAATTTAGATATTAATATCAATGCATGGCTCTTCCTCACAGATAACTTCTTTCATGGGTTCTGGCTCTGTGAACTCACTAAAGTCTTTAATTGGATAAGGATCTCTAACTCCTTATGAAGCCTGGATCATCCCTTCTTTCACCTAACCTAGAGTTCTTTTAATTATATAGGTCATATAGGAATTTAGTGGATTGTCTATTTATTTTAGTCTTGGGGCAGCATGATGTTTTATTCAATTTACTACTAAAGCGTATCATGCAATTTTGATAACCACTCTAACCCTACCAACTAGTAAGTAACCAAAACCATCTTGCTAAGGGCTATAACATGGTCTCTGCCCTTCCATGGTCCCATCATTTCCAGTGAAGTGAGGAAGCTCATTTTAATGAAATTATCTCCACTTTCATTTCAGACCACCAGTTACAATACTTTTCAATGCTGCTCATACCCCCTTGTACCTTGTACAAAGAATTTTCCTCTAGATCTTCACCAGTTACATAGTTAAGGGACATATAGGCAGATTGCACATGATAAAACTATTCCATATTGTTGTCATTCTACAACTTTGGATTTTTCTTATATTTCAACTTTAATTAGGATAAATCATTCACAAATCCAAGTTGTTATCTAATTGAACAAAAGATTATAGTCATTATCAGAAGCTTGAACTCTTCCACTAAATCCACAATCACTACTCAGACCTCACCCTTACCCATTATGTGCTGGTAAACTAGCTTTCTGAAAGTAAAAGCCTAATAAATAGAAAAAAAATACACAATTAAAAATATATCAATAAATTAACCTTGGTATATAATTATTTTTACTTTATCTCTGATATATCACCCTGAGAATCCATTCTCCATTCTCCACATTTATTTTCTCAGACTTTTGATGATGTAAATTGATAAGTTATTGCTTTGGTCTTAATATGTACCCCAAAATTCATATGTTGAAACCCAAATCCTGAAAGATAATAGTATGAGAAGAAAGGGCCTTTGGGAGGTGTGTAGGTCATGAATAAGATTAGTGCTGCTGTAGAAAGAACCCCAGAGAACTCTGTACCCCCTCTTTCCACCATGTGAGGCTGCAATGAATGAGAAAACAGCAACCTGGAAGAGAGCCCTTATCTGACCACACTGATCTCAGACCTCCATGCTCCAGAACTGTGTGAAATACATTTCATTGTATACAAGACACACAGTCTTCTGATATTTTATTATAGTAGGCCAAATGGACTAAAACAATTACTATAATATTTTTTGATACATAAGTCTTCTCCTTTGAGGTTTGAATGTTAACCTCTCTAACATGCTAGGTATGACTTTTTTAACACAGAGATGATGAATTTTGGTAGATATGGATCAAAAGGACACCTGGATTCACTCTAAAGTTACCTATCATCTCTCTGGTCATTAGGATTTTATTTTATTTTTTTCTGCTCATTTGTTTTTTATTTTCTAATTAAAAAAGTGTTTTTAGAAGTTTAGCATAAAAGTGGATGAAATTAAAACTGTATAGTTTGATGATTATTCTAAAAAGACTCAGGTAATAGCTGAACAAAGCTTAAAAAATAAAAATAAGTAATCAAACAAAGATCAAGGTATAAGGCATTACTACACTGTAGGAAACAAATATTCTAATACCTATAGATTATTTCTGACTGCACAGGAATGTTATGAATATGGAATAAGCAGTATGAGTTGGGCCTCTTCTGCCTAACATGATGTCTGTGGAATCTCTACAAGCTGTTGTTATCTTGCATGATTTTGGTCATTTTCATTGCTTTATGACATTGCATTAAGTGACTATCCCAAATGTGAACTGGCATATGAATTGTTTAAGTGTACGAATTTCATGAAGAGTATTGTTATGGACATTTTTTGTATATTGTATATTTTTTATTTAGATATCGTTTCTCCTTGGGTTAGTTTTGGTAATTTGTGTTTTTCAAGAATTTGTCCTTTTTCATTTAAATATTCAGATATATTGGCATTTAGATAGCATTTTCATTCTCAAATCCCAGTGTTCATTGCTTGGACCTGGTCTAGTCTTCATCTTCACTCATTCTCCTATGATAATAATCCCCAAATTCCTTCTGTAGCCTGGAACTCCTCTTTGCATAAAAGAACTACCTGCTTATTCTAAATCTCTATTTGGACGTCTAAGAATCTCAGACTTAACAAGCTCTGAATTTAAACTCTATTTCCCCCCAATTTTTTTTTTCTTTCTCAGATGTCATCTCAGCAAACAGCAACTTTCTTTCAGTTGTTCAGGCTAAAACCTTGAGATCATCTTTTTTTTTTTTCTTTTTTTCTTGTTTCCCCTCACTTCTTAGCAATCTCTTGGCAATATCCGTTGACTATTTTCAGAAAACAACCTCCCTCTTCCATTGCAGCCACTCTGGCCCAAGTCAAAGTCCCTTTTTGCTGTGATGATTGTGATAGCCCTTTGGTAACTCTTCCTCCTTCTCCATCCACCTCCTCTTCCTCTCTCTTCCCTCTTCCGTTCGTTTTCTTCTTCACCTTCTCCTGTTTTTCCTCTTCTCTTCCCTACTTTCTGTACCTTCTCCTCCACCTCTTTTCATTTCCCTCCATCTCTCACATCATGTATTTCAGCCTTCTACCCAAAACCCTTCAAAAACTCTCATCGTAATCATTTTAAGAGAAAAAAGCCTTAAAGTGGTCCACATTACACCTATATGATTTCCAGGGCTTTTTTTTAATTACATTAGCCTCATCTTTTCTAATTGTTCTTTCTTACTTTTCCGCAAAAGACAGAACATGTACCTGTCTTAGAATCGTTTTCAGGGGCACCTGGGTGGCGCAGTCGGTTGAGCGTCCGACTTCAGCCAGGTCACGATCTCGCGGTCCGTGAGTTCGAGCCCCGCGTCAGGCTCTGGGCCGATGGCTCAGAGCCTGGAGCCTGTTTCCGATTCTGTGTTTCCCTCTCTCTCTGCCCCTCCCCCGTTCATGCTCTGTCTCTCTCTGTCCCAAAAATAAATAAACGTTGAAAAAAAAAAAAAAGAATCGTTTTCACTTGATTTTCCTTTGCTCAAAATATTTTTTTCTTGAGCCACATGAATCAAATATTCCTCCATGAATTTCTGTATTGTATTTAAATCATAATCTCACACCAGACACACCATAGTTCCTTCTCGGATTTAATTTCTTATTATCTACATGGCATATTTTATTTAATTTAATTTTATTTTCAATATATGAAGTTTATTGTCAAATTGGTTTCCATACAACACCCAGTGCTCATCCCAAAAGGTGCCCTCCTCAATACCCATCACCCACTCTCCCCTCCCTCCCACCCCCCATCAACCCTCAGTTTGTTCTCAGTTTTTAAGAGTCTCTTATGTTTGGCTCTCTCCCACTCTAACCTCTTTTTTTTTTCCTTCGCCTCCCCCACGGGTTTCTGTTAAGTTTCTGGATCCACATAAGAGTGAAACCATATGGTATCTGTCTTTCTCTGTATGGCTTATTTCACTTAGTATAACACTCTCCAGTTCCATCCATGTTGCTACAAAGGGCCACATTTCATTCTTTCTCATTGCCACGTAGTACTCTATTGTGTATATAAACCACAATTTCTTTATCCATTCATCAGTTGATGGACATTTAGGCTCTTTCCATAATTTGGCTATTGTTGAGAGTGCTGCTATAAACATTGGGGTACAAGTGCCCCTATGCATCAGTACTCCTGTATTCCTTGGGTAAATTCCTAGCAGTGCTATTGCTGGGTCATAGGGTAGATCTATTTTTAATTTTTTGAGGGACCTCCACACTGTTTTCCAGAGTGGCCGCACCAATTTGCATTCCCACTGACAGTGCAAGAGGGTTCCTGTTTCTCCACATCCTCGCCAGCATCTATAGTCTCCTGATTTGTTCATTTTGGCCACTCTGACTGGCGTGAGGTGATATCTGAGTGTGGTTTTGATTTCTATTTCCCTGATGAAGAGCGACGTTGAGCATCTTTTCATGTGCCTGTTGGCCATCTGGATGTCTTCTTTAGAGAAGTGTCTATTCATGATTTCTGCCCATTTCTTCACTGGATTATTTGTTTTTCGGGTGTGGAGTTTGGTGAGCTCTTTATAGATTTTGGATACTAGCCCTTTGTCCAATATGTCATTTGCAAATATCTTTTCCCATTCCGTTGGTTGCCTTTTAGTTTTGTTGGTTGTTTCCTTTGCTGTGCAGAAGCTTTTTATCTTCGTAAGGTCCCAGTAGTTCATTTTTGCTTTTAATTCCCTTGCCTTTGGGGATGTTTCAAGTAAGAAATTGCTACGGCTGAGGTCAGAGAGTTCTTTTCCTGCTTTCTCCTCTAGGGTTTTGATGGTTTCCTGTCTCACATTCAGGTCTTTTATCCATTTTGAATTTATTTTTGTGAATGGTGTGAGAAAGTGGTCTAGTTTCAACCTTCTGCATGTTGCTGTACAGCTCTCCCAGCACCATTTGTTAAAGAGACTGTCTTTTTTCCATTGGATAGTTTTTCCTGCTTTGTCAAAGATGAGTTGGCCATACGTTCGTGGGTCTAGTTCTGGGGTTTCTATGCTATTCCATTGGTCTATGTGTCTGTTTTTGTGCCAATACCATGCTGTTGTCTCGATGATTACAGCTTTGTAGTACAGGCTAAAGTCTGGGATTGTGATGCCTCCTGCTTTGGTCTTCTTCTTCAAAATTCCTTTGGCTATTCGGGGCCTTTTGTGGTTCCATATGAATTTTAGGATTGCTTGTTCTAGTTTCGAGAAGAATGCTGGTGCAATTTTGATTGGGATTGCATTGAATGTGTAGATAGCTTTGGGTAGTATTGACATTTTGACAATATTTATTCTTCCAATGCATGAGTATGGAATGTTTTTCCATTTCTTTATGTCTTCTTCAATTTTCTTCATAAGCTTTCTATAGTTTTCAGCATATAGATCTTGTACATCTTTGGTTAGATCTATTCCTAGGTATTTTATGCTTCTTGGTGCAATTGTGAATGGGATCAGTTTCTTTATTTGTCTTTCTGTTGTTTCATTATTAGTGTATAAGAATGCAACTGATTTCTGTACATTGATTTTGTATCCTGCAACTTTGCTGAATTCATGTATCAGTTCTAGCAGACTTCTGGTGGAAGTCTTCTATCGGATTTTCCATGTATAATATCATGTCATCTGCAAAAAGTGAAAGCTTGACTTCATCTTTGCCAATTTTGATGCCTTTGATTTCCTTTTGTTGTCTGATTGCTGATGCTAGAACTTCCAACGCTATGTTAAACTAGAGCGGGGGGAGTGGGCATCCCTGTCGTGTTCCTGATCTCAGGGAAAAAGCTCTCAGTTTTTCCCCATTGAGGATGATGTTAGCTGTGGGATTTTCATAAATGGCTTTTATGATCTTTAAGTATGTTCCTTCTATCCCGACTTTCTCAAGGGTTTTTATTAAGAAAGGGTGCTGGATTTTGTCAAAGGCCTTTTCTGCATCGATTGACAGGATCATATGGTTCTTTTCTTTTATTAATGTAATGTATCACATTGATTGATTTGCGAATGTTGAACGAGCCCTGCAGGCCAAGAATGAATCCCACTTGATCATGGTGAATAATTCTTTTTATATGCTGTTGAATTCGATTTGCTAGTATCTTATTGAGAATTTTTGCATCCATATTCATCAGGGATATTGGCCTGTAGTTCTCTTTTTTTACTGGGTCTCTGTCTGGTTTAGGAATCAAAGTAATACTGGCTTCATAGAATGAGTTTGGAAGTTTTCCTTCCCTTTCTATTTCTTGGAATAGCTTGAGAAGGATAGGTATTATCTCTGCTTTAAACGTCTGGTAGAACTCCCCTGGGAAGCCATCTGGTCCTGGACTCTTATTTATTGGGAGATTTTTGATAACCGATTCAATTTCTTCGCTGGTTATGGGTCTGTTCAAGCTTTCTATTTCCTCCTGATTGAGTTTTGGAAGAGTGTGGGTGTTCAGGAATTTGTCCATTTCTTCCAGGTTGTCCAATTTGTTGGCATATAATTTTTCATAGTATTCCCTGGTAATTGTTTGTATCTCTGAGGGATTGGTTATAATAATTCCATTTTCATTCATGATTTTATCTATTTGGGTCATCTCCCTTTTCTTTTTGAGAAGCCTGGCTAGAGGTTTGTCAATTTTGATAATTTTTTCAAAAAACCAACTCTTGGTTTCGTTGATCTGCTCTACAGTTTTTTTAGATTCTATATTGTTTATTTCTGCTCTGATCTTTATTATTTCTCTTCTTCTGCTGGGTTTAGGCTGTCTTTGCTGTCCTGCTTCTATTTCGTTTAGGTGTGCTGTTAGATTTTGTATTTGGGATTTTTCTTGTTTCTTGAGATAGGCCTGGATTGCAATGTATTTTCCTCTCAGGACTGCCTTTGCTGCATCCCAAAGCGTTTGGATTGTTGTATTTTCATTTTCATTTGTTTCCATATATTTTTAAATTTCTTCTCTAATTGCCTGGTTGACCCATTCATTCTTTAGTAGGGTGTTCTTTACCCTCCATGCTTTTGGAGGTTTTCCAGACTTTTTCCTGTGGTTGATTTCAAGCTTCATAGCATTGTGGTCTGAAAGTATGCATGGTATAATTTCAATTCTTGTAAACTTATGAAGGGCTGTTTTGTGACCCAGTATGTGATCTATCTTGGAGAATGTTCCATGTGCACTTGAGGAGAAAGTATATTCTGTTGTTTTGGGATGCAGAGTTCTAAATATATCTGTCAAATCCATCTGATCCAATGTATCATTCAGGGCCCTTGTTTCTTTATTCTGGTCATTAGGATTTTATTTATTTTTTTTTTAATTTTTTTTTCAACGTTTATTTATTTTTGGGACAGAGAGAGACAGAGCATGAACGGGGGAGGGGCAGAGAGAGAGGGAGACACAGAATCGGAAACAGGCTCCAGGCTCTGAGCCATCAGCCCAGAGCCCGACGCGGGGCTCGAACTCACAGACCGCGAGATCGTGACCTGGCTGAAGTCGGACGCTTAACCGACTGCGCCACCCAGGCGCCCCTGGTCATTAGGATTTTAAACAAAGCAATATCGATGTTAAATATAAGACATAATTGGGGAAGAAGAGGATAGATTTTGCTGGCAGTGAATTGTAATGTGAGTTTTATTTAGGAAAAAATAGAAATATATCAAATATCCCAATATATACATTCTGATTTTCTCCAAACCCTGTACCATTATTTCCAATCTATGAGCTTTCACAAATAAGATCTGGTAAGGATGCAATTTCAACTGATGTTGTTATTTAACACACTACACAATCAGAGCCTACCTTTGATGATAATGCTTAACTGTATATTTGAAAGTTGCTAAAAGTCTAAATCATAAAAGGCCTCATCACAAGAAAATAAATGCAACTATGCATGGTGGCAGATGGTAACTAGACTTAGTGTGGTTGTGATTATGCAGTGTATATAAATATCAAATCATTATATTATATACTTGAAACCAATATAATATGATATGACAATTATACCTCAATTGAAAAAAGAGATCAGAGCCTACCTTTGTTTACAGCAATACCTAATATAAGGCTATAAGAGGTAATAAATTTCTTCAGAGAAGTCACAGGAACTCCATGGTTTTCTGACTATAAATCAAGCTAAGAATTTAAAACCACAAATTTGTCATTTTCTTTCTTTAGATCCTTGATATGGTTAGAAATAACCATCCTGCCTCATAGCACTATAGTGACTATATATCTGTCACATTTATCATATTGCTATCATCTCCATTTAGTTTGGAAAAGGTTATCCTTTAATGTAAATTTCTTCCTAAGTGATAATCTAAGTAACTCTGTCAATACTTGATGCCATGGATTCCTGATGTCTTATTATGGTCACAGCCCTATCTTCAAACACTTCATGGTCAGAAAACTACTTCAAAAAAAAACCCCTCCTTAAGCGTATATTTCATGCAACCCCCTGTGCTTTCATGACTACTGAGTGCCAATTTTCCATGGACTTGCTACATACGTATCTTGTATTAGCTCTTGCTCTAGATTATTTTTACAACTGTTTTTATAGCATTCAGCCATGGAGATAGAGATTATATCTCCCTCTAGGCAAGAAGGCAGACTTTTTTCCTGACCAGGGTTAGAAAACTCATGCCTCTGCATATGGCAGTATTGGCCAGGTTTGGTAGCAGCCTCTTTAAATACTGTGATTTTTTCCAAGCTCAGAGTTTCTCAGCTCTGACACATACCTATTGTATGTGTAGCGTCCATGTGCATCCTCTCTGCATTTCTCTGTGTGGGGACTGGGAGGCAAGGGGAACTGTTGCAAACATGAAGTCTATGCCACCTGCTATGCTGTGAGTAGTAATATCTATTGTCTCTGACTCAGGAGTCTTGTGTTTTCTGCCAGAATCTATGAAACTGTGGTTGGGTGACCTATTATCTCCCTCCAAGTTCTTGACAGTTTTGTTGAAGAAGATAAATTTCTAGAAAAGATATGGCTCTCTGGAAAAGGAGGGCACAGGGATCATCCATGGGCAAGGTTAGGAATGTGAAAGATCCCTCATCCAATTATAGATGCTCTTGAGCAGGTAGTAAATGAAGAGGTATGAGTCCCTAACTCACCTACCTCTTAATGAGCCTGAGGGTCAGGAGGTAGGATTGAAACTATCCAACAGATCACTGCTTTCAGTTATTGTTTACTCCTCTAGGTGGAAAGAGGATGGCCAAGGATGCACCAAACCTGACTTTGGATGTAAATGATATACAAAATATTTTATATGTTTATATATTTTATATATAATACATATATATAACATATGTATGTTTTATATATAATTGGCAAAAATGAAAGCAATTCACAGGCTATTCAAAAGGCAAATGGCTAAACATACAGCAAAAGGAATAAGCTATCAAGCCATACAAAGACATAGATGAATGTTAAATGCACACCCTTAAGTAAAAGTCAGCCGACTTCAAATGCTATACAGTGTATGATTGAACTTATATGCTATTCTAAAAGAGACAAATTTATAGAGAAAGTAAACAGATCGGTGATTTCCAGGACTTGGGAGCTGGAGGGTTGAACAGTTGAAGCACAGCTGGTTTTTTTTAGGGTAGTAAAGTTATTGAATATGATGCCATGAAGATGGGTATACCACACTACAGTTGTAAAAAACAAGTAAAAAGAACATTGCAACACAAAGAATAACTCCAATGTGTGAAAATTAAAAATAAAAAATTAAATCCAGGATCTTAAAATGGAATGCAGAGGATTTAATTGTACTATGAATGTAAGAAACAACTTCACTGAAGGGAGTAGGGGAAATGATACTAATCTATGGGTGGAAATGAGTGAATCAGTAAGACTCAAGTCATAAGCCCTATACTCTAGTTGATATAGTTGCTTCCTACTGGACATTTCTATTGGAATTGAATAATTAAGTCAATTGCAGATGGAGGAAGCCATTGTTTCACTGTTGGAGTAATACATAGGAGCAAGAGGACAAAGGTAGAATGATTCATGTGATATTGGGTTAAAGTTGAAGATACTAGTATGAATTCATGTGTAGCATAACATAGATACAGAATGATACACATGTAAATGCATAATTGTGTGTATAAATCTGGATAGATATAAATATATATTCCCTTGCTCTATCACCTGAGGGTATCCAGAACAGATACTCCAGACACATTCCAATAAAGGGAGATTCTAGAAAATGCCTGACAAGTACTTCTCAGAACTGTCTAGGTTATAAAAAATAAGAAATGTCTGAGAAACTGTCAGTCTACAGAAACCTAAGGGTACAAGTCTAATAAATTTAATGTGATATCACCCAATACATTGTTATATTATTGCTTTAAACAAACTCAAATCAGTCAGGTTGGTACACATTCCAGGTGGGAACACGGCCACAAGGGGTCTAGTGGATTTAAGTTTAATTCTGGATAAGTTTTTAAAAAAATGTCCTTGTCCCTTCTGCACCTGATCTTTCTAGATGAAAGGTCTCAGTGTGAGTAGGGGATAACTGGAAACTAGATGCAATTATAGCTACTGGAATGGACCACTCAGATTTTGTAGAAGTGGAGAGAGAGAAAAACCTGGTATCAGGCAAGATACCTGCCTTCCTCCAGAAGACAAATACTCCAATGCAAGAGCCTTAAATTTACGTGTTAGGTCTGCCATCCTCCACCAGATGGTCTCTGAGGATAGCAAAGACAAGAGGGGACCACTCCATTACCTCCTGGTCACCCCCATACACCTACCTTCACCCTTCGGCAAAATACTTCTTTTTATTTTTTATTTAATTTTTTTTTTTTACTATTTATTGATCTTTAAGAGAGATAGAGAGCAGAGGAAGGGCAGAGAGAGAGAGAGGGAGACACAGAATCTGAAGCAGGCTCCAGCTCAGAGCTGACAGCTCAGAGCCTGACACGGGGCTCAAACTCATGAACCCTGAGATCATGACCTGAGCCAAAGTCAGAAGCTTAACCAACTGAGTCACCCAGGCGCTCCAAAATACTTCTTTTTAAAATTTATTTTAATTCCAGTAAATTAACATACAGTATAATATTGGTGTACAATATAGTGATTCAACAATTGTATACATTATTTAGTGCTCATCATAAATGTACTCTTGATCCCTTCACCTATTTCACCCATTCCCTATCCATCTCCCCTCTGGTGACCCTCTGTTTGTTCTCTAAAGAGCCTGTTTCTTGGTGTCTCTATTTCTTTCTTTCTTTGTTTTGTTTCTTAACTTTCACATATAAGTGAAATCATATGGTATTTTTCTCTGACTTATTTTATTTAGAACAATATCTTCTTGATCCATCCATGTTGTTGCAAACGACAGGATTTCATTCTTTTTGTGGATGAATAATATTCTTTTATATTTACCACCTCTTCTTTATCTATTATCTATCAGTGGACACTTGGGCTGCTTCCATAATTTGGCTATTCTAAAGTACTACAATGAATGTAGGGGTACATACATCCTTTTGAATTAGTGTTTTCATATTCCTTGGTGGAATTCCTGGATCATAGAGTAGTTCTATTTTTAATGTTTGAGGAAGCTCCAAACTGTTTCCCACAGTGGCTGCATCAGTTTGCATTCCTACCAACAGTGCATGGGGGTTCTGTTTTTCTCCACATCCTCACTAGTACGTTTTTTCTTGTGTTTTTATTTTAGTCAGGAAAAACAGTTCCAAATGTCTTCCTCACTCGTATTTTGAGTCATAATGAAGCAGACAAATGTAACATGGCTAATGGCTTGAACAAATAGAACAAATTGGATTAAATACACTTAAGCAGTCCCTCCAAAAATAAGTTACTGAATTGGGAGCTCTAAGGCTTACCAGCCAGCTGGAAGTTACATGGGAGTCTTGCTAACCTGTAATCTGAATGATGCATGCTTAATGTGGCTGCCAACCTCTAAAATTGTAAACTCTTTCTAGGAGACCTCATGCACTCTTGGGTTTATACTTCCTGTCTGAGGGCTGGACATTGGTTGGCATCTTGTTGGAAAACACTGTGGTACCTTGGGAGTAATAAGAGAGACCTGCAGGTTAATCAGAGAGGTTAACATAGGAACATGCTTAGGGGAATTTGCAGCTGAAGCCAAGTTGGTATAGAAATGAGGGGTGGATTTGGTGGAAGGAAATTCTGAAACATTTCCACATGTTGTGATAGCTTTTGTTCTGGACTCTGTTTTCAAGAATGTTTTGTAATAGATTTGACCTATTTTTCCCCTTAGCAGTATATTAAAGACACTGTCTTCTAGTAGGGCAAAATTAAGCAGATTTTCTCTTCACAGGATTGAGAATTTCTTAACCTGGTGTTTCTCAGCTTTAAATGTAGGTGTATTGTGTAAATAACAATATCTATTAGGGTTAGGGCCCTTCCTTGAAGAGAATTTAGGGGTCAGGAGAACAGATGAGAACATGAAGCTCCTGCTTCCTGCTATATAATACATAATAAAGTTTTCTGTTGCTGACCTGGTAGGCTTGCCTCCCCATCAGTATCTATGAAATGATGGTGGGCCAACCTGTTAGACTCTAGGTAAAAGTTCAGACCCTTCTCGGGTTTTGATTAATACCATAGATTTGGTAGAGTGTAAGAAAGACAAATATCACATCATGGAACTCTTCTACGAAGTCACTGTGTTTCTTAGCTGGTAGGACCTACGATGGTGTTAGGAACGTGGGTCTGCTGTCCCGTATTGAATGGCCAGTGTATTCCTCATGTGCTTGCTCATACTCATGGTTCCAAATGGTTTGCCATCCAACCTGCATCACAACAGTGTGAGGGACTAGCAGAGAGGAAGAGGAGGGCAAACCCCTCTTATCAAAGAACAGTCAAAGGAAATTGCACAACATCTCCACTTATGTCCTTTGCTCCTAATTTAGTCACATGGTCACAACCAGTTGCAAGGAAGGCTAGTTGTAGACAGAGACAAATATTCCATTAATACAGAGAAAGTGGAGAATGCTTGGGTGTTATGAAATAATCAGTCTTAAGATCTATAAGATCAGATTGTAAAGACGATTTGGAGGAAAGACTGAATTCAGAATAAAAACGAAATGATTATATGGAATAAAATGTTAGATATTTCAGGTGCAACTTTTTCTTTTTTTTTTTTTTTATTAATTTTTTTTTCAACGTTTATTTATTTTTGGGACAGAGAGAGACAGAGCATGAACGGGGGAGGGGCAGAGAGAGAGGGAGACACAGAATCAGAAACAGGCTCCAGGCTCTGAGCCATCAGCCCAGAGCCTGACGCGGGGCTCGAACTCACGGACCGCGAGATCGTGACCTGGCTGAAGTCGGACGCTTAACCGACTGCGCCACCCAGGCGCCCCGGTGCAACTTTTTCTATGACAGGTTAATAACTTCTCCAACTAATATTGTCACTTGTTAGTATCAACTGAAATTTTCTTTTTTGACTTCTAGTTTGTTATCTATGTATTTAGGGTTTCAAAACACATCTGTGTGGAAGGGCAAACACACATTAGGGAAATCTATACTGAAAGCTTTGGAGACAGAGTTAAAAGCAGTTTTGAAAAAAAGTATATAATTTATTTTTTTTTTTAAGTATTTAGTGCCTAGGGAGAACTCGTGCGTAATGTATAAATTTGTGACCCTTTGAGAATGGTCTTCTTGGATCTCATATCCTCTGGGGACTCCTCATAATCTTTAGATATTTTCTTTCAAGATACAGACAGTATAAATATTCAATGAGATCAAGTGCTGATGAATTTCATATGGCACTGTGAATAATACCAAGAAAAGCACTCAAAACATAAGTCAATTGTAGTGACAGGGAAATTTAATAGTCTAAAACTCTGAAAAAAAAAAAAACCCTTTTAAAACCATTTACAAAGTTGCCATAAATAAGTAGGAAAATCAGTCACAGATTGTGGGGTAGAGGGAGAATCCTACAGAGAAGAATGGAATTATCACTGTGGTCTCTTCAGCATGATGATAAAAGAGTTAAATATTGAAGCAGAGATAATTTGCTGGAATAAATCTGTTTAATATCTTCAAAAAATGTGTTTGATTTTTAAAGTGCTTTTGGCAGACTGATTAGGACTCAAAAGGATGAAAAAACTGGTATGTCGAAAATTTAAAGACCATATTTCCATTAGATTTGTTTTAACCCATTTTGTCTTATTTTTACCATTATGGTATTAACCTTATTTTTCTAACCTTCAAATTTTGATTAAGGGGAAATCATGAAAAAAGAGAATACAATGAAAATTTAGTTTTGAAAAACTTTACCTTTTTAAAATTTCACTAATATTCATAATATTTAACATAAGCTTGACTTCTAATGGTTTTGTAGTGTGAGCTTTGTTAATTTTTGTACAATATATGTTAGGGATAGTTGGTGGGTGTAACTGTTGTAGTTGGACAAAGAAATAATCTGACATAGTAAAACTCTGATTTAGGTGTTTTAGATATAACATTCCTACAGTTGTTGCCTTTGGAGTAATTTGTGTAAATGAAGAAAAATTTATGATTAATCGTTTCACAATTATGTGAATGTAAGAGGAATGTCCAGGAAAAACAACAGTCCTTTCTTTTATACCCATATATGTCTACATTATTAACATGGATTTGACAACAGATCTTATTTTTTACCTACACTTTTAGATATAACTGGAAACAATTTTTATTTGTACTCTATGTTTATTTTTATTTATGTATATATCTTTGAAATTATATTCTATGTTTTAGAGATTGAAATAATTATATTGATATTCTCAAAACAGAAAACATTGTCTTATCTATGGCCCATTACTAAACCTTATTTATTTTATGTGTTTGATATGAAGGTACCAAGGAAAGAAATCTTCCTTAGAATCATTATTAAAAAAAGAAAAAAGCACAATAAGCTGTCCTATAATCATTGGTAGAAGTTGTTATTTTTCAGAGCACAACGTAGGGAAAAACACTCTTTCAAACTTAATCTTGGTGTCCAATTTGCTAGCTGTGCAAACCAGAACAATCTGATTGTCTCTAATATATGCCATATGTTGAGATGACTACTGTTATCTATAGTTAATATTTAATTACATTTTAGCCAAACATTTGAATATCCTTATGATAAGGAATACATGCCTCCTAAAATTTTGTCAACACTATTCTGTGATTCATTGTATTTGAAATTTACCAAATACTGTTCATCTCTTTTAAGCCATGCTGACCTCAAATTGTTCATCTTTTCAGTCTGTATTTTACAGAAAGATTAAAATGGTAAGTGTAAAGCATAGAAGCAGAGAGAGAAATTTCATGACAAATATTTTCTTATAATTTGTATTTATTAATACTTACAAACTTACAAACTTACATATTTTTAATTTCAGGATTATTACTGATTTAAATGTCTTAATCTTCTTTCAATTTTTCTTACTAATTTAATTTCTTCCTTAAGCTAAATAACCTATTTCTAAAAATCCCTTCTATATCTCTAGGTTTCCATACAGATTTATCTTTATCTTTCTCCCACTTCATATGATTTCCTGAACTCATATTTATATATTTCTATATGCTTCTATATCCATTACTCTCATTTTTTTTTCATTTTTCAGAATCATAACTTAGGAAAACTGCAGTTTCTTATTAGACACACAAATATTACCAGAATATTCCTGCTGATTTTGTTTGGGAGTACAACGTGGGAAGAGTGGGAATGATAACAGAGTTTGATGGGATGGAAATACTACTAAGGACAGAAAACAAAACTATTCGTGATGTTTCACATTCACTTATTGGAAACTGTATCTCATTAGCCATGAAAATAAATGACAGAAGAATCAGGCATTTGAATTTGATTAAGTAAAATGGTAAAGTTATATAACCCTGTCTATTGATGATGGTGAGGTGTGTGTGTGTGTGTGTGTGTGTGTGTGTGGTGTGTATTTTATGAAAACCATTTTCTGATATAATTTTAATGACAATCATTTTGGTTCTGAATGTAAAGCTCTTAATTGAGTAAGAAATGGTATCCATCTCAATTCTTGCTAAAATCAAGAAAGAAGCATTTGTCCATGCTTTAAAACTCCTTCTAATTTCCCTCATATAAAAACAATCAACAACCGCTATCATATCAATCATCGCTATCATTATTCTCTGGCAGAATTGCAAAGTAAACATAAAATTCTCTATCCAGATACTTTGGAAATGCAAAGTATTGTTCTTCCTGGCATAACCTCCTAAAATATGAATGGTGTTACTCTATCTGAAAGATTGCTTTCCTAATTTTAGACACTAGTTACCACTGCTATTTTCCCCTTAGGACTATCAATTTCTTTCTTTCTTTTCTATTTAGACTTGGAAAAGTAGAGGACAGTAATGGGAAATCACACACAAGTGACAGTGTTTATCCTGGCAGGTTTGACTGATGATCCACAATTGAAAGTTGTGCTATTTGTCTTCCTGCTTCTCACCTACCTGCTAAGTGTCACTGGCAATCTGCTCATCATCACACTCACCCTGGTGGATATCACCCTCAAGACCCCCATGTATTTTTTCCTTCGGAATTTTTCCTTCCTAGAAATTTCCTATACTACCACATGCATTCCCAAATTGTTGGTTGCTATGGCAACTGGAAACAAAACCATTTCCTTTAATTGTTGTGTTACTCAAGTGTTTTTTGCCTTCCTTCTTGGTGCATCTGAATTTTACTTGCTGGCAGCCATGTCCTATGACCGCTATGTTGCCATCTGTAAGCCCCTGCACTACACAACCATCATGAGCAGTAAGATCTGCATGCAACTTGTCTTCTGTTGTTGGCTTGCTGGGTTTTTTGTCATCTTTCCACCTCTCCTCTTAGGCATAAACCTTGACTTCTGTGCCTCCAACGTTGTTGATCATTTCTACTGTGATACAACTCCCCTGCTGCAGATCTCCTGCTCAGACACACAGCTCTTAGAGACCATGGGATTCATTTCTGCATCAGTGACACTTGTGGTCACGTTGGTAATGGTGATAATATCATACAGCTTTATTGCATTAACAATTCTAAACATCCCTTCAACTAATCAAAAGAAAAAGGCTTTTTCAACATGTTCCTCTCACATGATTGTGATATCTCTTTCTTACGGCAGCTGTATCTTCATGTACGTTAAGCCGTCAGTCAAACAAAGAATATCTTTTTCCAAGGGAATTGCAGTGCTCAATACCTCCATTGCCCCACTTTTAAATCCTTTCATTTACACTTTACGGAACCAGCAAGTGAAAAAAGCCTTCATGAACATGATACAAAGGGTTGTTTCTTTCTCAAGCAAATGAATATCCTGTTGCATACTGTATAATGCAAATGAACAAAGGAACCCCAATAATATCAATGAATCTAATTATAGCTTCCAATACATAGTTTCTTTCAATATTTTTTGCTTTCATGTCTTTGATATTCATCTTTATACCTTCTCAAGCTATATTTACAAAAAAAAAATCTTTGTTCCAAAGAAGATAATTTTATTGATAACCTTTAACAGATATTTTTTCTCATCTCACTTCCATTTCCTATAAATATCTGAAAGAAATGGAGTTGAGATTTTCAATCGGTCTCTGTTGTCTTTGAATGCTAGTCAAGGATCAAAATATCTTTTTATTTATATTATATTTGATGTAACATACAACGTAAAGTATTACACCTTTATTTATTTTAGTTGAACGTACTTACAACTAATATTCATTTATAGTTTTTGTAATACTACCAAATTATTGCTGCATACTCTAACAAAATGAGAGGAAAATTGTGGCAGAGATTAAAGATTAGTGTTGATGCTCAAATTAGAAAATGTTGTCTATTTAAAAATTGTTCATGTGTCTAAGTAGATCCCTTAGAATTTAGTTTTTTAGTTTCCATTAGAAAATTGTTAGCGTTTATAAGTGTATCAATTATAGGTGACAAAATGTGCTATTTCACTGCTATATTTTAAAAATTAATTATGAAATTCAAACTTATTTGGTGTTTCTATGCTCAAAAAATCTCTTAACAACATGGGATACTCTGGAGCTAATTGGAAACTATAAGGGTAATTCGGAAAAACAATGGTAACTCAGTGTATTTATTCTTTTCAGATTTTTATAGACATAGATATAAACATAGATAGTTATCCCAGTAAAATCAAAATAGAATTAAAGTAAAACTTTACTTACAGATTTTTGAACTGTAGGTCATAATTTAGAATTTCAGGGTTTCAAAACTTTTCTGTGTCATGGAAAAAATGTAAAACATTAAATATAATAAAAACATTTTCACAGTTACATATCACGTTTCATGTTTTCTAATAGAAATATATGTGCATTAGGCCTTTTTTTCATTTCTTTTTATCTTAACTATGGGTCTTGATTTGAATATTTTGAAAAATACTCTCTAAATACTTCTGAACAGTTCATTAATGAACTGGATCTTAAAAGATATTTGAGTCATGAATTATTTCAGGAATAATAGTTAATGAAACCATTGATTACATTTTTTCCATGATCATTTATGTATATACTTTTTTTAAGTTTATTTCTTTATTATGAGAGAGCACAAGTGAGCAGGAGAGGGGCAGAGAGACAGGAAGAGAGAGACTCCCAAGCAGACTCCATGCGGTCAGTGCAGAGCCAGACATGGGGCTCAAACTCTCAAACTGCAAGATCATGACTTGAGCTGAAATCAAGAGTTGGAGGCTTAACTGACAGAGACTCCCAGGCGTCCCTATACCTAAACTGTTTATATTTTGAGAAAGCCGATTTAATGATCCAGGAGCATTATCTAATTTTAGAAATTAAAAAAGCACAGAAAAATAATAAAAGATACATATGACATATTGAGACAATCTAATAGAGTGAAGCCTAAGATTCTCAATGGTGTTTGTTGTTGTTGTTGTTTTAATTCTTTCATGTATCAATCCAAATGAGTTTGTGTTAGACACACTGTCCAAGCTAAGGCATTAATTTATCATTGTGATTCTAAAATGCTTTATTTATATATTTTAATGTCTGTCAACTGCTAGTTATTTACCATAGAGGATATTAACATTATTTTTTTAATTATTTTTTTTATTTTAAAAATTTTTTTTCAGTATATGAAATTTATTATCAAATTGGTTTCCATACAACACCCAGTGCTCACCCCAAAAGGTGCCCTCCTCAATACCCATCACCCACCCTCCCCTCCCTCCCACCCCCATCAACCCTCAGTTCTCAGTTTTTAAGGGTCTCTTATGCTTTGGCTCTCTCCCACTCTAACCTCTCTCTCTTTTTTTTTTTCCTTCCCCTCCCCCATGGGTTTCTGTAAAGTTTCTCAGGATCCACATAAGAGTGAAAACATACGATATCTGTCTTTCTCTGTATGGCTTATTTCACTTAGCATCACACTCTCCAGTTCCATCCACGTTGCTACAAAGGGCCATATTTCATTCTTTCTCATTGCCCTGTAGTACTCCATTGTGTATATAAACCACAATTTCTTTATCCATTCATCAGTTGATGGACATTTAGGCTCTTTCCATAATTTGGCTATTGTTGAGAGTGCTGCTATAAACATTGGGGTACAAGTACCCCTGTGCATCAGCACTACTGTAGCCCTTGGGTAAATTCCTAGCAGTGCTATTGCTGGGTCATAGGGTAGGTCTATTTTTAATTTTTTGAGGAACCTCCACACTGTTTTCCAGAGTGGCTGCACCAATTTGCATTCCCACCGACAGTGCAAGAGGGTTCCCGTTTCTCCACATCCTCTCCAGTATCTATAGTCTCCTGATTTGTTCATTTTGGCCACTCTGACTGGCGTGAGGTGATATCTGAGTGTGGTTTTGAGTTGTATTTCCCTGATAAGGAGCGATGTTCAGCATCTTTTCATGTGCCTGTTGGCCATCGGATGTCTTCTTTAGAGAAGTGTCTACTCATGTTTTCTGCCCATTTCTTCAATGGGTTGTTTTTCAGGTGTGGAGTTTGGTGAGCTCTTTATAGATTTTGGATACTAGCCCTTTGTCTCATATGTCATTTGCAAATATCTTTTCCCATTCCGTTGGTTGTCTTTTAGTTTTGTTGGTTGTTTCCTTTCCTGTGCAGAAGCTTTTTATCTTCATAAGGTCCCAGTAATTCATTTTTGCTTTTAATTCCCTTGCCTTTGGGGATGTGTCAAGTAAGAGATTGCTACGGCTGAGGTCAGAGAGTTCTTTTCCTGCTTCTCCTCTAGGGTTTTGATGGTTTCCTGTCTCACATTCAGGTCCTTTATCCATTGTGAGTTTATTTTTGTGAATGGTGTGAGAAAGTGGTCTAGTTTCAACCTTCTGCATGTTGCTGTACAGCCCTCCCAGCACCACTTGTTAAAGAGACTGTCTTTTTTCCATTGGATGGTCTTTCCTGCTTTGTCGAGGATTAGTTGGCCATACTTTTGTGGGTCTAGTTCTGGGGTTTCTATGCTATTCCATTGGTCTATGTGTCTGTTTTTGTGCCAATACCATGCTGCTGTCTCGATGATTACAGCTTTGTAGTAGAGGCTAAAGTCTGGGATTGTGATGCCTCCTGCTTTGGTCTTCTTCAAAATTCCTTTGGCTATTCGGGGCCTTTTGTGGTTCCATATGAATTTTAGGATTGCTTGTTCTAGTTTCGAGAA
Source organism: Felis catus (assembly GCF_018350175.1). NCBI lineage: Eukaryota > Metazoa > Chordata > Mammalia > Carnivora > Felidae > Felis > Felis catus. The sequence goes on from NC_058374.1 coordinate 81,612,670, forward strand.
GAATGCTGGTGCAATTTTGATTGGGATTGCATTGAATGTGTAGATAGCTTTGGGTAGTATTGACATTCTGACAATATTTATTCTTCCAATCCATGAGCAGGGAATGTCTTTCCATTTCTTTGTATCTTCTTCAATTACCTTCATAAGCTTTCTATAGTTTTCAGCATACAGATCTTGTACATCTTTGGTTAGATTTATTCCTAGGTATTTTATGCTTCTTGGTGCAATTGTGAATGGGATCAGTTTCTTTATTTGTCTTTCTGTTGCTTCATTGTTAGTGTATAAGAATGCAACTGATTTCTGTACATTGATTTTGTATCCTGCAACTTTGCTGAATTCCTGTATCAGTTCTAGCAGACTTTTGGTGGAGTCTATCGGATTTTCCATGTATAATATCATGTCATCTGCAAAAAGTGAAAGCTTGACTTCATCTTTGCCAATTTTGATGCCTTTGATTTCCTTTTGTTGTCTGATTGCTGATGCTAGAACTTCCAACACTATGTTAAACAACAGCGGTGAGAGTGGGCATCCCAGTTGTGTTCCTGATCTCAGGGAAAAAGCTCTCAGTTTTTCCCCATTGAGGATGATGTTAGCTGTGGGCTTTTCATAAATGGCTTTTATGATCTTTAAGTATGTTCCTTCTATCCCGACTTTCTTGAGGGTTTTTATTAAGAAAGGGTGCTGAATTTTGTCAAAGGCCTTTTCTGCATCGATTGACAGGATCATATGGTTCTTCTCTTTTCTTTTATTAATGTGATGTATCACATTGATTGATTTGCAAATGTTGAACGAGCCCTGCAGCCCAAGAATGAATCCCACTTGATCATGGTGAATAATTCTTTTTATATGTCGTTGAATTCGATTTGCTAGTATCTTATTGAGAATTTTTGCATCCATATTCATCAGGGATATTGGCCTGTAATTCTCTTTTTTTACTGGGTCTCTGTCTAGCTTAGGAATCAAAGTAATACTGGCTTCCTAGAATGAGTCTGGAAGTTTTCCTTCCCTTTCTATTTCTTGGAATAGCTTGAGAAGGATAGGTATTATCTCTGCTTTAAACGTCTGGTAGAACTCCCCTGGGAAGCCATCTGGTCCTGGACTCTTACTTGTTGGGAGATTTTTGATAACCAATTCAATTTCTGCGCTGGTTATGGGTCTGTTCAAGCTTTCTGTTTCCTCCTGATTGAGTTTTGGAAGAGTGTGGGTGTTCAGGAATTTGTCCATATCTTCCAGGTTGTCCAATTTGTTGGCATATAATTTTTCATAGTATTCCCTGATAATTGCTTGTATCTCTGAGGGATTGGTTATAATAATTCCATTTTCATTCATGATTTTATCTATTTGGGTCATCTCCCTTTTCTTTTTGAGAAGTCTGGCTAGAGGTTTATCAATTTTGTTTATTTTTTCAAAAAACCAACTCTTGGTTTCATTGATCTGCTCTACAGTTTTTTCAGATTCTATATTGTTTATTTCTGCTCTAATCTTTATTATTTCTCTTCTTCTGCTGGGTTTGGCCGTCTTTGCTGTTCTGCTTCTAGTTCCTTTAGGTGTGCTGTTAGATTTTGTATCTGGGATTTTTCTTGTTTCTTGAGATAGGCCTGACTTACAATGTATTTTCCTCTCAGGACTGCCTTTGCTGCATCCCAGGCGTTTGGATGGTTGTATTTTCATTTTCGTTTGTTTCCATATATTTTTTTATTTCTTCTCTAATTGCCTGGTTGACCCACTCATTCGTTAGTAGGGTGTTCTTTAACCTCCATGCTTTTGGAGGTTTTCCAGACTTTTTCCTGTGGTTGATTTCAAGCTTCATAGCATTGTGGTCTGAAAGTATGCATGGTATGATTTCAATTCTTGTATACTTATGAAGGGCTGTTTTGTGACCCAGTATATGATCTATCTTGGAGAATGTTCCATGTGCACTTGAGGAGAAAGTATATTCTGTTGTTTTGGGATGCAGAGTTCTAAATATATCTGTCAAGTCCATCTGATCCAATGTATCATTCAGGGCCCTTGTTTCTTTATTGACCGTGTGTCTAGATGATCTATCCATTTCTGTAAGTGGAGTGTTAAAGTCCCCTGCAATTACCACATTCTTATCAATAAGGTTGCTTATGTTTATGAGTAATTGTTTTATATATTTGGGGGCTCCGGTATTCGGCGCATAGACATTTATAATTGTTAGCTCTTCCTGGTGGATAGACCCTGTAATTATTATATAATGCCCTTCTTCATCTCTTGTTACAGCCTTTAATTTAAAGTCTAGTTTGTCTGATATAAGTATGGCTACTCCAGCTTTCTTTTGGCTTCCAGTAGCATGATAAATAGTTCTCCATCGCCTCACTCTCAATCTAAAGGTGTCCTCAGGTTTAAAATGAGTCTCTTGTAGACAGCAAATAGATGGGTCTTGTTTTTTATCCATTCTTATACCCTATGTCTTTTGGTTGGTGCATTTAGTCCATTTACATTCAGTGTTATTATAGAAAGATATGGGTTTAGAGTCATTGTGATGTCTGTATGTTTTATGCTTGTAGCGATGTCTTGGTACTTTGTCTCACAGGATCCCGCTTAGGATCTCTTGTAGGGCTGGTTTAGTGGTGATGAATTCCTTCAGTTTTTGTTTGTTTGGGAAGACCTTTATCCCTCCTTCTATTCTAAATGACAGACTTGCTGGATAAAGGATTCTTGGCTGCATATTTTTTCTGTTCATCACATTGAAGATCTCCTGCCATGCCTTTCTGGCCTGCCAAGTTTCAAAAGAGAGATCAGTCAGGAGTCTTATAGGTCTCCCTTTATATGTTAGGGCATGTTTATCCCTTGCTGCTTTCAGAATTTTCTCTTTATCCTTGTATTTTGCCAGTTTCACTATGATATGTCATGCAAAAGATCAATTCAAGTTATGTCTGAAGGGAGTTCTCTGTGCCTCTTGGATTTCAATGCCTTTTTCCTTCCCCAGTTCAGGGAAGTTCTCAGCTATGATTTCTTCAAGTACACCTTCAGCACCTTTCCCTCTCTCTTCCTCCTCTGGGATACCAATTATGCGTATATTATTTCTTTTTAGTGTATCACTTAGTTCTCTAATTTTCCCCTCATACTCCTGGATTTTTTTATCTTTCTTTTTCTCAGCTTCCTCTTTTTCCATAATTTTATCTTCTAGGTCACCTATTCTCTCCTCTGCCACTTCAATCCGAGCCGTGGTCATTTCCATTTTATTTTGCATGTGGTTTAAAGCGTTTTTCAACTCCTCCTGACTGTTCCTTAGTCCCTTGATCTCTGTAGCAAGAGATTCTCTGCTGTCCTCTATACTGTTTTCAAGCCCAGTGATTAATTTTATGACTATTATTCTAAATTCACTTTCTGTTATATTATTTAAATCCTTTTTGATCAGTTCATTAGCTGTTGTTATTTTCTGGAGATTCTTTTGAGGGTCATTCTTCCATTTGGTCATTTTGGATAGTCTCTGGGGTGGTGGGGACCTGCAGGGCACTTCCCCTGTGCTGTGGTGTATAACTGGAGTTGGTGGGCAGGGCCGCAGTCAGACCTGATGTCTGCCCCCAGCCCACCGCTGGGGCCATAGTCAGACTGGTGTGTGCCTTCTCTTCCCCTCCCCTAGTGGCGGGATTCACTGTGGGGTGGCGTGGCCCGTCTGGGTTACTTGCACACTGCCAGGCTCGGTGCTGGGAATCTGGCGTATTAGCTGGGGTGGGTAGGCAAGGTGCACGGGGGCAGGAGGGGCAGGCTTAGCTCGCTTCTCCTTAGGTGATCCACTTCAGGAGGGACACTGTGGCAGCGGGAGGGAGTCAGGCCCACTGCCGCGGGAGTGGTTCCGCAGAAGCACAGCGTTGGGTGTTTGCAGGGAGCAAGCAAGTTCCCTGGCAGGAACTGGTTCCCTTTGGGACTTTGGCTGGGGGATGGGCAAGGGAGATGGCGCTGGCGAGCGCCTTTGTTCCCTGCCAAACTGCGCTCTGTTGTCCCGGGGCTCAGCAACTCTCCCTCCCTTTGTCCTCCAGCCTTCCAGCTTTCTGAGCAGAGCTGTTAACTTATGACCTCCCAGATGCTAAGTCCCACTTGCTGTCGGAACACACTCCCGTCTGGCCCCTCCGCTTTTCAAGCCAGATTCGGGGTCCTGCTTAGCCAGAGGGCCCCTCCATCCCGGCTCCCTCCTGCCAGTCCGTGTAGTGCACACCGCCTCACTACCCTTCCTACCCTTTTCCGTGGGCCTCTCGTCTGCACTTGGCTCCAGAGACTCCATTCTGCTAGTCTTCTGGTGGTTTTCTGGGTTATTTAGGCAGGTGTAGGTAGAATCTAAGTGATCAGCAGGACGCACGGTGAGCCCAGCATCCTCCTATGCCGCCATCTTCCCAATTTCCCTCGGATATTAACATTATTATTAACATTATGCACAGTAGAAGCAATGGTCAGTGAGGCTAAAATTAGTTTGAGGGATACACAGCTAAAGAGATTAGTGAAAATTTAAACTCAGGAAGACTTAGTTTTCATTGGTCCAATTGAAGATCTTGAGATCTTCTAAACATGTATCTTTAGCCTAATCTCTGTACAGTCCTGAGTTGTGGTAGAGGACATTTCTTTACATTGTGAACACTCTGAAAACAAAGTAAGGGTATTACCAGTATTACTTTTGCTTGCAATCATCCTCACCTAAATTACTAAGGTTGTACCATTCCCTTTAAACATCCAATTTGAATAACACCTTTAAGAACATTTTGTCTTTTCAGATTATAGTTAATCACTTAGTTCTTTTTGCAACCCACCCTTAATAGTCTTTCGAGTATCTCAATGACATCTTTCCTACAAGATTACTGTAATTTGCCAGTTGATCTGCCCATAAATTTAGCAGTTTCAATTTTTCCAAAATAAATTATAATAAATATGGACTTCTCTATTTGATTATGGTCACAGTTTTGCTTGTGTTCATTTATCAAATTAGTCTTCCAGAATTTAAATAAAATACCCATGATTGAAAGACTCATATTTGTTATTCAAAAGAATCTATGGAAACTCCCACACTTTGTCTCAAGAAACGTCTCAATGTTTCTTGGTCAATTAAAAAATAATATAAAATCCTTTCTCTTCTAAAAAGGTTTTGTCATTGCCACTGTATGAATACAACATCCATATTTTGTTAGGTTAAACATTATTTAAGGTTAAGCCAATTTGGCATTAAACTATGACTAGACCTCTAAAAAGTACAGGTATGTCTCCCATAATAAGTTCTTTGCAGAAATTTGTTCTTGTCTAAATTATCTCAAATGTAATTTCCTAATTGTAGACTCTATTTCTCATTTTTAGTGCTCTTTTATCCAATATGACATAGTAATTTCAGGGGGATTGTCTAACAAATCTCTATTTTTAGTTAGTTGGTTATACTTTGAAATTTTTGGTAACAAATGCCCTCTTATTTATTAGGATTTAAAATTATTCATGATATTATTTACTAAACGCTGAATTAGTTTTTATATTGTGTTCAAATCCTTTGAAATATTCTATTCGTAGTAAATGTCTCCTTGCCTGTTCTGTAATCTGAATTTTAAAAAGCATCAACTTTAGCCTACATTTGGCTATTATTATCATCACTACTTTTTTACTTCACATTCTCTCCTCAACCCCCTTTCATTAGTTTAAAGCCTAACAACTCAGTAACCTGTGTCTTTCAAACTCTTAGTTTTCCAAAGACGTGAGTCTTCTTTTTACTGTTATCTTGCTCAATCTCAATAATATTTAGCACAATTGATCACTGTGAGCAATGTGAAACATGTGCTCAGAGTAACCTACTTCAGCAACCGAAGGCTGTCCCTGGGGTGCAGAGTGTTGGGGGAGCCCCATTTGAAAATATGATGGTGGACTTCATTGAGCTTCGCTGGGTCCAAGGCTATAAATATCTGTCGGTCCTTGTGTGCACTTTCTCAGACTGGGTGCAAGCCTTCCCTGCTCACACAGAAAAGGCACATGAAGTGGTCCATCTTCTTCTAAAAGAAATCATTCCTTGATTTGGGATCCCTATCACTATGGGATCAGATAACAGGCCAGCATTGTGGCTGAGGTGTTGCAGCTGGTGGTTAAGGGTTAAAGATCACCTGGAAGTTACACAGGCATACTGACCCCAGAGCTCCAGGAAGGTGGAAGGAATGAACTGAACCCTGAAGCTGCAATTGAGTAAACTTTCAGGAAACCCACCTACACTGGCACCAGGTGTTTCCAATCACTTTGTTGAAATTCAGATGTAGCCCCACAAAGCAGATGGGGTTCTCCCCTTATGAAATCTTTTATGGGAGCCCTCCCATCATTATCAAGGGCATAAATGGAGGGATCTAAATGAGATAGACCATCTAACGCTAAGGCAACAGATATGGGCCCTTGGCTCTACCCTAACTACCTTACACTGCTGGGTTAGGGAGCAATTACCTGTGAGTCTGACCACAGATTCTCACCCCTTTATATGAGGAGATGCTGTATGAGTGAAGCAGTGGAATGTCCAACTCCAAAAAACCCCTGTGGAGAAACCCATTCACTGTTATTTAGTCCACCCCTATTCCAGTAAAGATGGTAGGTCCCTGGATCCACCACGGCAGAGTGCAGCCAGCATCTTGAAACTGGTAGAGCATTCCTAATCCACCAACGCCATGCAAGCTGACCATACAAAGGAAGCAATCTGCAACTCCATAGGCTCTGGAAGACCGAAGCCCTGCTTTAGTCACTCCAGAAGCTGGCTAATCTATGCAAGGCAGAAGCTTGATGGGCCAGTGGAACAAATGGACTGTCCTTATTTTCTATATCTGTTTCCTTACTGTGATGCACTGTCACCCCTTGTTTCTCTCTATTAGTGTGATTCTTGCTCTACTTTTTGTGATAGGATTGGCAGAGGCCGCCTGGCCGGCTGGGAGTGTGGCAAGAGGTTTCTGTTAGCATTCACCTTCCTTTTGTGGATAGGATGCTTTGTAGGTATTGGTTGCTTCTAATCTGGACCCCTTCTGTAGACCTAGATTCCTCATCATGTGACCCATGTATTCACAGAACCAGGTCAGGCCAAGGAGTCTATATTTAAAATATAGTTTTAAAAAACCTACTTTTAACTGTGTCTCCTGTGAATTCAATACAGATTTCCATAATCTGTGTTTGCCCTTCCGCAGTCATTTTAATTAATTTATTTCCCATTTTTAATTTATTTTCCCATATTTAATAATTTACTTAATTAAATTAAATATTAAACATATTTACATATTTACATAAATATTAAACATATTTAATTAAATTTAATAATTTAATTATTTTAATTTCCCATATTTAATTTACTAATTTTTTTTAGTATAGCTGACACTGTCATGTCTCAAATACCAAATATATAGATAAGGACTTAAAGACAGGAAAAAAAGATAATTTTAGTTGGTACACACCTACGCATCTTCAGTTTCTTTTCTGATAGCTGTCTTTACCCAAATAGTCTTGTGATATGATCTAGTAGATCTTAAATTCATATTTCATAACACCCAAGAATTCTCCACTTCCTCTGTATTAATGGAATACTTATCTATGTCTATAGTCAGGCTCCCTTGCAACTTGTTGGGACCATATAACTAAATTTTGAGCAAAAGTTGTAAATGGAGATGTGTGCAATTTCCTTTGATTGTTCTTTGATGGAAGGGGTTTGCCCTCCTCTTCCTCTACTACCTTTTCTGAACAAATCTCTGTATATATCTTCTTTAAGAAAGGTGTTTGAGTTTTTAAATGCTTTTGGCAGAATTAGAAATGAAAAAGATGTAAAGAATTAGTATGTCTAAAATTTAAGAGAATATATTTCCTGTTGGTTATGTTTTGACCTCTTTTATTCTATTTTTATCGTTAATGTCTTATTTTTTCTAACCTTTTAATTTTTGGTATAGGGAAAATGGTGAAAGAAGACAAATGGAATATAAAAATGTAGTATTAAAAATCATTTACTTTTGGGGTGCCTGGGTGGCTCAGTCGGTTAAGCAGCCGACTTCGGCTCAGGTCATGATCTCGCGGTCTGTGAGTTCGAGCCCCGCGTCGGGCTCTGTGCTGACAGCTCAGAGCCTGGAGCCTGTTTCAGATTCTGTGTCTCCCTCTCTCTGACCCTCCCCCGTTCATACTCTGTCTCTCTCTGTCCCAAAAATAAATAAACGTTGAAAAAAAAATCATTTACTTTTAAAGGTTATCTTATATTCACAATATCTAACATGAATAAATAATACATTCATAGGCTTGACTTTTAATGGTTTTGTAATGTAAACTTTTTTAATTTTTATACAATGTGTGTAGGAGATAGTTGGTGTCTGTAACTCTGAAGTTGGACGAACCATGAGATCATGACCTGAGCCGAAGTTGGCCGCTTAACGGATTGACCATCCAGGTGCCCCTAAAACATATGTTATTACTAAAAAGGCATATGCATAAATAAAAACATATAAGGACAAATAAAAGTTGCTCCCAGTTATATGTAGAAATATTTATAGGAAAATTCTAAGAAAAAATGAGATTTATTGTCGAAATCATGTTAATAAGATAGACATATATAAATGAAAAGATTGCTTACCTGGACATTTCTTTTACATTCACATAATTGTGAAGCAGTCTATTATATATTATTCTTCATTTACACAAATTATTCCAATGGCAACAACTGTAGGAATGTATCCAAACCCCCTATATCAGAATGTTACCTCATCAAACCATTCCTCATCCAAATTCAGAGTTATACACACCAACTACAAACTTTGGAAATAATCACATAAATTTCATTTTGGCAAACAGGAACTATACAAGTTCATAAAGAGAGAATATCTCTCAGGTATGGTCATCTCTAAGCTGATCTGTTATATAACTTTATCGTTTCATGCAGGAAAAAAAAAAAACCTGCTCGTAGATCAGATTCTGAAAAAACTGTCTTTCTTTGATGTCGGCATTTTTAAAAACTCACCTTGTAATAACATTACAGTTTAGTAAGCTTAGTTTAACCATTTTTATTTGTGTAGTTTTGATAAGACACATAAAATTAGGGAAATAGCAATCAATAATGGAGACAGAGTTCATTTGGAATGGATTGACAGATGAAACTTCACTGCAAATTGTTATTTTTCCCTTTTGATTTCTAAGGTACAATGTTGAACATGATGTATAATGTATAATCCCTAGTTAAATATTTTAATGTATTTCTTCAGCCAAAATTTCTCCCTTTTTGGAAATCTCATTCACACTGATTTATATTTCTAAATTCCTGATAATTCCCGTGATTGAAGACTAAACATTTTCCTAGAGTGTTGGTACAACTCGATTATTTTTTTCTTCATCTTTTTGGAAGCTTCAGAATCGTATGTTCATATGTCCTATCACTAATTTGCTGTAGTCTGCAGCCCACTGCATCACCTGGTGATTATGCCCAGCAAAATGTGCTACCAACTTGTATCAACTTGTACTTAGTTCATGGGACCTGGATTAATCTCTTAGTATACTTGAGACACAGATTGAAGTTCATTTGATAGTATTTGGTTATCCAATTGTTTCAGCAGTAATTGCTGAATACTATCCTGTATCCACTGAATTACTAAAGAAGAATTATCTGAGACAGAAAACAGAAAACAATAGCAAAAACCAATGAAGACAAAAGTCAAATCTTTAGAAGATAAATATAATTGATATATCTCTAGTTAGATCAGGGAAAAATAGAAGGTACAAATTACTGATTTTAACATAAGATGACTTCAGTACTGATCCTATGGACTTTGAAAGAATAATGAACAAGTTTATGGCAAAAGTAGATCATTTATATGAAATGGATAAAATCCTTGTAAAACATAAACTTCCAAAGCACCCAGAAAAAATTTATAAATGGAGTACTATATAACTATTAAAGTAAATGATTTGTAGTTAGAAATGTTCCCAAAGGCAAAAACAGCCTAGGTTTAGATGGCTTCACTTTTGAATTCTACCAAAAATTTATAAAAATATCAACTATACACACAGTCTTCAAAAAATTGAAGAGGAGGGAATACTCAATTCATTCTTAAGCCATCATTACTATGACACAAAAACAAAGGCAAGGAATTAAAAGAAAAATAAATTCAAAAAATATTGCTTATGATTAGAGATACAGAAATTTGAAAATAACATATAAATATTCAATCCAATAACATACGAAAAATGATAGTATAACATGACCAAGTAGGGTTATTTTTTAAATGCATTGTTCATTTAACATTAAAAAACATACCAATATAATCTTTAACATATATATACCTAACAATGAAGCACCAAACAGTGCAAAGAAAAAATAATAGAATTGTGAAGAGAAATAGATGAACCCACTATCATAGTTAGAAACTTCAGCAACTCTATCCAAAATGGACAGATCCACCAAGCATAAAATCAGTAAGGACATAGTTAAACTCAACAACACCATCAATCAGCTGTACATAATTGACATCCATAGACTATTTTAACCAACAATAGCTAAATACCTTTTCTTCTCAAATTCACCAAGACAGATCACATTCTGGGCCATAAACTACACTTTAAAAATTTTGAAGACTACAAATGATACAATAACTGCTCTCAAACCACAATGGCATTAAATTAGAAATTTATAAAAAGGATGACTGAGAAATCCTAAGTTATGTGAAGATTAAATAACACTTCTAAATAATACATGGATCAAAGAAGAAATCTCAAGAGAAATTTAAAATTTTTTAACTAAATGAAAGTGAAATAGCACCTTGTTAAAGTTTGTGGGATACGGTGAAAGCAGTGCTTAGAGGGAAATTTATAGCATTAAGTGAATCTATGAGGAAAGAAGAAAAATCTATAATCAGTTATCTAAGTTTCCATAATATGACATGGACATTAAAAGGATAATAAGGAAACACTATGAACAATTCTATGATCATAAATTTGATAACCTAAATGAAAGTGACCATTCCTTGAAAGAAAGGATTTGCCAAAATTCATACAAGAGTAATCTGAAAAGGCTTATACCTATTAAAAACTCACTTAATAATTAATTATCTTCTAAAACAGAAAGCATCAGGCATTCCATGTTCATAGTTCATCAGACAAAATACTGTTAAGGTATCACCCAAAACAATTTACAGACTTAAATCAATCTCTATCAAATTCAGTAGCATTATTTTTTTTTCAAAAATGGAAAACTTGATTCTCAAATTGAAACAGAATTACAAGGAAACTTGAATACCTGAAACCATCCTGAAAAAGAAGAAAAAAGTGGGGACACTCACACTTCCCAACATCAAAGCATACCACAAAGCTACAGTAATCAAAAAAGTGTGATATTGACATAAGGACAGATATATAGAAACATGGAATAAAATGAGCCCAGAAATAAGTCTATGCACCTATCACTAATTTTTCACTAGGCTAACCAAGATCATTCAATGGAGAAAGAATAGCCTTTTCAACAAAGAGTGCTGGGATAACTAGATAATCACAGGTAGAAGAATAAAATTAAACCCCTGACCCACATACTACAAAATTATCTCCAAGTATATCTATTATCTAGATGTAAAAGCAAAACTATCCAACTCTTTTAAAAAGAGTGTATGTATCTTCATGACCTTGGATTTGGATTTGGAAATGAATTTTTAGATATGGTATAAGCAACAAAAGGATTAAATTTGGCTTCATCAAAATTAAATACTTTTTGTTCAGCTAAGGATATTACCAAGAAAGTGAAAATAAAACTTACAAAAAGGGAGAAAATTGTATATCTTATAAGGTTCTAAAATATATGAATCCAGAATATATGAAAAACTATTTCAAATCAGAAACATAAAGAACTAACCCAATCAGAAATGTGCAAGGATTTGAATACAAATTCTTTGAAATGGCCAATGAACACATACAATGATGCTCAACATCATTAGTCATTATGGAAATGCAAATAAAAACCATGAGATACCACTTCAAACCCACTAGAATGTCTATAGTTTTTTTTTTTTTAATGTGGATGTGGAGTAATTGGAACCCTTTTGCACTGTTAGTGGGAATTTAAAATTGTGTAGTTTGGCACAGTGTGTGGGCTAGAGATGTTTAGGTCAAGTTTGTGTTATTTCCATAGGTAGAGTCCACTGAAATCTGACTTCTAGAATAGCAAAGTCTATTACAAAGAGTAATAAACAGAAATATAGGGGTTTTTTTTGTGTTTCTCTTTGTGTTTATTTTTATGTGACTCTATTAATGCTATGGGTTATCCTTTAGGAAAGCCTAGATTGAAAGAAAAAAAATTCAGAGACTTTCATAGAATTAGTGAAATTTTGAGTAGAAATTATATGAATGAAATTTTAGAGGCTGTTAACTGCTGACTTATGATACTGAAGGAAGTTGGATGTCAGTAGCAATGTGTTTATGAGGATATTAAGATAGTAGGTATCTCTATAGTCTTTCCTCTTTAATTCTCCTTTTCCCCCCTCCTCTCTTCCTGCTCCTTCTTCTTCATAAAAGTCAGCTGTGAGAAACCACACAATGGTGACAGCCTTTATTCTTCTTGGACTGACCAATGATCCACAATTACAGGTGGCCATGTTTCTTTTCTCTCTCTTCTGAATAAGCCAACGAAGCTATGTTCCCATTTCAAGAAGGGAGCAAGAAAGTTAATCATTATCTGAGTTTTGTCCTAGGCCCAAACACCTGTTAACACCTAACAAGAGCCAAATTCAAACATGTTCCAGGACATTAGCTTCAAACAAACCTCAGTTGACACTGGCATCAATACCCCTAACTTTGGTAATTTATGGAATAACATTTATTGTTCACCTGGCATTTGCTTTTCTCTAGATTCCTGAATGAACGCATACTCTAGACCTTCTTCTAATATAAACCCCTAGCGCCCCCCCCTCAAAAAAAATAACAAATTGACTCATTCTCCTTTCCTTTCCAAGTCTCCCAGACACTCCATCTGCTATTCTTTGTGTGTCATTCACGCTATCCAATAAACTCTGTTGCTACTTTCCCTGGCTTTCATTTGATTTCTACCCTGAGGGAAGCCAAGGACCCTCTTGGCTGGTCCTGTAGGACCCTCCTCTGGAGTCTGCCTGCATCGATATGATCATTTCTTACAACAGTTGTGCAGAACAGCTATTTTATACTCGCTTGGGTTCAATACAACTTTTTCTCCTGTTTCCTTAGGCAAATGTTTGTCTTTGGACTAGTACTTCATGTACTCTGGGCAGACTTCCTTAAAGATCTCTGTAGTTAAACTATTTCAATAATGTGACCCTTATTAGTGAATGAAAGAATTCAGATAAGGTTACTCTTTTAATGATCTAAACAATAACCTTGTTTTCTGAGGGGTTGAAATTCCTAATTATAAAGCTTTCAGAAGAAATGGAAAATAGAATGATAAGAGTAGATCATTAGAAAAATATTTTTAATAGTCTTAGGAGATTCTTAGAATCATTACATGAAAGTAATAGTAATCATACTTTTAGTAGTAAATAAAAAAATAGTTTGCAAATGTGTAAGTCAAATGAGAATTTCCTGTTGCCTGTGAATTGCTAGTAAAGGACCAAAACCAAAGTTTTCTTGTATATCAGATTCTAAAAACAGCCACCAACAATTAGGGTCAGATGCATTTACACAGGGTTTATAAACAGATGGAAGTATTAACCTAATTACCATGAAACAAAAGGAATGAGATAGATGAAAGATATGGTTCTATCACCTCCCTAAATCAACAGTAAGGGACGGAACACCTACACAAAGGAAATGTATCCTTCCTGACTGGAAGTTTGCTGAATTTTTTAATATTAAGAGATACACTATTGTGGCCAAAGCGAAAGAATCTGTGCATTATTTCCTCAGGTCAGAATTCACTAACATAGTTTTGCTAGGTAGAAAAGAAACTGGAATTGACAGAAATATTTTGGCAAATAAACCTTATATCAGGTAACAACACTCTGTTATTATCAAACACACTGAATTTATTTCATAACAATTTTAGAAAACAGATGGATAACATAGCATATATTGGTTGTATTCCAGACATAGGGATGGTAGGGACAGGAATGATAACCTTAAATTATAAGACTACCAAAGTGATTCTTACACAAAACCTTTCAAAATTACTGATCTACCAGGTTTAAGTCCAAAATATAATTTTAGCATACAGGTCCCTCCAACTTCTCTAGACTTGTTACCTCTACCTTTATAACAGTATATTAAGCACTTGTTGGACCACATTCTTGAATTGTCCAAAATAAGCAATATCTTTTACTGAGTGCTAAATAGTTCTAATAGCATATATTTAATGAACTATGAGCTGTGGATTAAATTTCTCCTATTTTATATATGGAAATTATTAGGCACAAAATTTTTATGTATTCTTTGCAGTATTCTACATTGTGTATGTAAGGAAACATTTACTGAACCCAGGCTGAATATCTCACAAATCCTGTTTGAAATATTAGATATACCAATTCTCCAAATGCATGTAGTTATCTAATACCTCCATATTATCTGCATATATTTGTTATCTGCATATATTTGTACCTCATTCATCTTTCTCTATGTGTATTTTTAGTCTCAACATAATTATTACTTTCTCCTAAAAGGCCTCCCAGATCTCCAAAATTACTTAGAAGCCATACAATATGCTGTAAAGTATTTTAATATTCCTTTATTACAACACTAATTATACACTGTATAGCAATATTGGAGTTTTGTGTTTGTCTCCGTTAAGCAATGCAAGCTTCTTAAAGGTAAGGACTGAGCCCCTTGCAATGCCTGAAATAAGGGAGATACACAATATGTATTTAACTACCAAATGACATATAACAAGTTATACTTATAAAAGACATACTTTATTTAAAGTATGGTTTCTAGAGGCTAATATATAACAAATAAATGTTACTTAAAGCTTGTATTACAGACTTGAGGGAATAAGTTATTGTAGCAGGTGCTTTCATTAGGAAGAATAAAATGTATTGGTGGCACTGAGCTGCAAGATTCTTCAAGAGACTGTCCTATATGAGTGGTGCCTGGGTGTCTCAGTTGGTTATGTGTCAAATTCTTGATTTCTGCTCAGGTCATTAATCTCATGATTTGTGAGTTCAAGCCCTGTGAGGGCTCTGCACTAACAGTGCAGAGCCTTCTTGGGATTTTTCTCTCTCCCTCTCTCTCTGCCCTTCCCCTTCTTGCTCTCTCTCAAAAAATAAATAAACTTAAAAAAAAATTAAAGGCGAAACAAAGAGAATGTCCTATATAATAAGTAATGAGGTAGAAAAACATGTCACAAGAAGTGAATGAAACATTTTTTTGTTTTTATAAGATTATGATTTGTAGCATTTATTACAATTGTTTTTATGAAAAGCACATCTTTTGTAACATATCCCAGAAGACTTCTTTTACCTGCTGTTTCCTTAGGGTATAAATAAAGGGATTTAGTAAAGGGGCAACTGAGGTATACAGCAAAGCTACAGCTTTGGATAAAGTCACTCTTTCTTTGGCAAATGGTTTAATATACATAAAGATGCAACTCCCATAAGTCATGGAGACAACAATCATATGGGAAGTATAGGTGGAAAAAGCTTTGGTCCTTTGCTGTGCTGAAGGGAATTTAATAATGGTCTTAATAATGCAAGTGTAAGACAGAATCACCAACACCAATGTGATCATAAGTGTCACAACAGCAAAGATAAAAGACACCAATTCTAGGACATGTGTATCTGTGCAGGATATCTGCAGGATAGGAGGAGTTTCACACATAAAGTGATCAATTATTTTGGAAGCACAAAAATCCAGCTTGAGTCCCATGACCATTGGTGGAAAGATGATTAGGAATCCAGTTACCCAAGAGGAGAGTACAAGTTGATAGCACACTTTGCTGTTCATAATGATTGGGTAATGCAAGGGATTACAGATGGCAACATAGCGGTCATAGGACATAGCAGCCAAGGTAAAACTCCATAACCCCCAGTAAAAGAATAAAAAATAATTGAGCTGCACAATTGTTATATGAGATGGTTTTTTCTCTAGCCACAATGGTTATCAAGTATCTGGGAATACATACTGTTGTGAATATGATTTCCAAAAATGAGAAATTATGGAGAAAAAAATGCATTGGTGGCTTGAGGCGAGGATCTAGCAGGGTAAGGAGGATAATGATTAAGTTCCCCAACAAGCTCAATATGTAATTAAGAAATAGAAACATGAAAACCACAATTTGCAATTGTGGGTCATCTGTCAATCCTTGGAGAATGAAATCTATTTCCATCGATTGTTTTTTCATTTCTCTTTTATGAGACCTATCAAATGTACATAAGAAGACAAATCAACCTATATATATATATATATATATATATATATATATATATATATATATATATATAAAACATAAATATATATAAATTAGCCTAAGTGTATATAAATTAACTTAAATATATATAAGTTAACATAAATATATAAACTAAATATATATACTAAATCTATAGTGTAACTAAATATATATAAATTAACTAAATATTTATGTTTACCTAAAGCAGAAAAAAGTATATATTCTTTACCAATTTGCAAACGATTCCTCCAGTCTGAAATTGGAGATGCCACATAATTACATGCTACAGTCAATTCTAAATTCTTTCCCATCCATTAGTTCTCATTATATTTCTCACAACTTTTCTCTGGAACTTGGATATTTTCTTTGGTTAATACACATTTTTACCCATTCCCCCTGAGTGGACTCAACTCTGCATGCATAATTTAAATAAAAGAATATGAATTATTTTAAATGTATTTTTCTATCATTTTTATTCCACCTGTACAAATGCACTAGGCTGTTTTGTGTGTTAGAATGTGTATCATGGTGATTTTCAAAAGAAGGATTTAGAATTATATTACAATTCCTGTGGTAGCCAATGACTAAGCAGCACTGATTTACATTAATTAAAGTGAAATTTTTGTGCACTGAAAGTATATAATAATTATTATAAATTTTCTTGACTGGCTCTGCTATATTAAAATGTACAGTTGTTTTTTCAGGATATATAATAAAGAAAACAATGCAGCACATGACAAAAACAGACAACATATTTTAATAAGAAATATTGTGTCTTTTTTTCAATTTTTTTGAAGTGTATTCCTACATGTGTCTACATAATCTGGGTTGCGGTTTCTTTGTAAAATTGTTGAATAATCCAGAAATTATTATAGGGAAGTAAAATGTGCCACCTCAAAATTGTCTCTTTGGCTCGATGATTGATTTAAGCAGATTATTTTTAAGAAATGGAAGACTCACAATGTTTTTCTTTTTACCTCCTCTTCAAATGCCTAAAAGAATTTAGACAGAAGACCTGCTCCAAAAAGGGAACCATCACCATAGATAACTACAGTGTAATATGAGTTAGATGTGGTAGAGAGGGAGGAAGTTAGCAAAGTCTGTTTGATAAAATTCTTCTGTACGTCCCATTGTTTCTGTATGGGCCAGCAAACATTTTTTTACCAAATACTTACTCTTTTTCATTTTCCTTTGAATTGTCTTCCTTCTCTTCAAAGTCCCAGCCCCTGGTATACCCTTCTTCTTAGCTCAGAATGGCACATAAGCCTCAATTGCCTGACTGCTGATAATTCTCATATCCTTATGGAGCCACCCATAAATATGTAATTAATTTGATTTTCTCCTGTTAATCTGTCACATGTCAATTTCATTCTTAAATAAGCCAAAAGAATCTTGACTAGTAGAGTAAAATCCCCCTTTCCAACATGATATTACTACCTGTCCTTTCTATGTATAGCAATTCTACTTATTTCCATGTTATATTATCCCCTTTTATATTAAACATGCCAGTATATTTCATTATATGTATTACTTGCAGACCTTTAAAAGAAATGGTTTACTAAAGCATTTTTTACTAAAGCATGTTATTTTTATTCTTTTTTATTTGTCTTATTAATACTGCTATTTGTTTAATTAATTTTTCTTGTTTGGGGAAAAAATAAAACTAAGATGTTCCATGATTAATGTGATTTTCTAAAGCAGATATTAGGGAATAGCTTCAATATTTTTAACAGCAATTAAAGACTTGCAGTCTTTAGCTACTAAGTGATCACAAACTTTTATTGTAAAAAAATATACTTATCTCCTTGTTATAACTCCCATCTTTGCTCTATTTCTGACTTGAAAAGGTATGCTCACAGAGTTATTCATACAATTTCTATTACTGTATGGGTCTAACAGAATGTTCTAGAACTATATTATTTCAAATTTTAAAAAAGAATTGCTCAGTATTTTTTCCACATCACTTTACCCAGGGCAATAATTAATAAAGAGAAACAGAGAAAATGAAGGTTAGTTGCAACTATATATAAATAAAATAGATTACAACATTTGTTAATACACAACCATAAAATGACACTACTATTAAAAAAATTTGTAACTGTAGTAGTCATAAATGTAGTAGTCAAATTCAACTTCTTGAATTGGACTTGTGCATTTGACTTCATTTCTGATTTTGAAGTTAAGTTAAAATTGTAGTTGTCTTACCTCCTTGAATTTATTGTGTCTATTGTTCCTTTATGTATGCATGGCAGAAATGTATTTTAACATAATTAATTATGATTTTATTCTTTTTTATTTTTTAATGTTTATTTTTCAGAGAGAGAGAGAGCACAAGCAGAGGAGGGGCAGAGAGGGAAACACAGAATCTAAAGCAGACTCTAGGCTGTGAGCTGTCAGCACAGAGCCCTACCTGGGGCTTAAACCCACAAACCATGAGATCATGACCTGAGCCGAAGTTGGACACTTAACTGACTAAGCCACCCAGGTGCCCTATGACTTTACTCTTTTATGATCATAATTTATTATCTAATCTGGACAAATACTATTATCTATTTAGTATCATTGATTTTTGTGGGAGCGACCATGTACATATGACACTTCTGTAAAGAATTCCCACGTTCCCTCAAATTCATACTTACTTTGAAGGTCAGAACTCAGGTATTAACAGTTTTAATGGACATCCATCTTCTATTCCAGACAAGTTGCATTTTGCAAAATTTTGTTGTTATGACCGCTGTCATTCAAAACCTCAAAATAGGTACTTATACTTTAAAATAAAATAAAATATGGCAACTGAAACAACTCATGGCATCATTTAATGAAAGATAAGCAACTGTTCCAAGAAAGACTCCATATTGCTATCTGTACACTTATGATGCTGCAGTTTTATCGTTTTCTACTTACTACAGACTCAAGTGTTATATTGAAACAAAACAAAGTTGGGGGGAAACCTCTTCTTTGGGGATCAAGGTTCCAAAAGTACTAACTATTGTCAATAAAAGACACCATTGTATTCTACTTCAGATAAAAGCTGAAGTGAAAGTATCCCAGAGGAGTATCATAAGTGATTTAGAAAAATAAGTGAAAAATTTAACAGGATCATTAGCAGTTCACTGTCCTAGGGCAACCCTGAAAAATCCCAAGCTGTTTTATACAAGCCCAAGACATTGTCTTGTTTCGAATTAGCAACAGAAGCAATTTTAGACTTTATTGTAAATGATTTTATACTCTGGAACCTAGTGGTCTATTTATGAATAATAATTAAGCAAAATATATTCTCAGATTAATAAATTGAGAATTCAGTGGGATTTTTGGTGAAATTCTTTTGATCTTTCAAGTGAACTGAATTTTATCTATTAAATATATTGTATGTTAATGCTCAAACCTGGAGATTCCAATGTCTATCAACTAGTAAATGTTTTAACAAATTGTGGTATATACATACAATGGAATAAACTAGTTGTATGTAAAACAAAACAAAACAAAACACGATTGAATCTTAGAAATATTATGCTAAGTGAAAGAAGCCAAATATAATATTTAGATACTCTATGATTCTAGTTCTATAATTCTGGAAATATCTGACTTACAGAGACAGAAATCTGATCAGTGGGTTTAAGGGCTAATGGTGAGAAGTGACTGACTGCAAAATGTCAAGAGAAAACAATTTAGGATACTGGAAATATTTTATATCTTAATTGTAGTGGTAGCTGCATTGCTATATATGTTTGTCAAATTTATCAAACTATATACACCCCCAAAAAGTGACCATTTTTGTAGTTAAATTCTATTTCAGTAATCTATCAAATATATTTGGATGTAGCTTACCTTTTTTGTTGTTGTTGTTACATTACTAATAAGATTACTTAGGTCTGTACTATCCAATACAATACCCACTAGCTACATGGGGATATACACATTTAAATTTAAATTAATAAATATTAAATTAAAAATTAAATATTCAGTTCCTCAGCTACACTAGCCACATTTCAAGTGCTTGATAGCTATAGGTGATTAGTGACTATCATCTTGGACAGCACTGACTTAAATAATTTTTAGCTTTTGTCTTTTCTAAAGCATATATTTTATTATATAAATTTTCTATAAATTTTGATATGCTACATTTTATTATCATATAGTTTAAAATTTTTTCTAATTCCTTTCTGATTCCTTTTTTGACCAATTGGCTATATAAAAGTATATTGCTTAATTTCCAAGTATTTGGTCACTTTCTATTTGTCTGTTATTAATTTCTTGCTCATTTCCATAATAATTAGAAAGGATACTTTCAAGAATTTATCCTGTGAAAATTTCAGAAACTTTCTTTATGCTAAACTCATAGTCAACTTTGTAAATATTTCAATATTTTTGAGA
Organism: Felis catus; assembly: GCF_018350175.1. Taxonomy (NCBI): domain Eukaryota; kingdom Metazoa; phylum Chordata; class Mammalia; order Carnivora; family Felidae; genus Felis; species Felis catus. The sequence continues at coordinate 81,633,356 of NC_058374.1, forward strand.
ATATTAAGTATTTTGAACTTGGATGCAGTCACCATTCTATATTTATGAGGGAGTAAAAAAGAACAGAGCTCAAGATTTTTGGTATTTTTGCAAAGACCAATCATTTTATAGCAATTTAGTTATTGTAATTTTCATCTCCATCATTTCTTTTTGCTTTCTTTTAGGTTTTCTATCTCAGTTTTGATATTTCCATCTTGTTCATACTTTGCTTTCTTGACTTCGCATCTTCCTTTAATTCTTTTAACACCTTTAGACAGTTGTTCTAAACTCTGTCTAGTGGATCCACCATTAAGTCTTTTTCAGGGAAAAATTCTGTTGATTTCTTTTGAATGCGCCATATTTTCTTGTTTCTTTTTATGACTTGTGATTTGTTGTTGTTGAACACTAGATACTTGAATCCAATAATGTGATAACTCTGGAATTCAGATTCTTCTCCTTCCCCAAGGCTGCTATTTTTTGTTATTGTTTCTGTTTTCATTTATTTTTTGATGGTTGTAGACCAGTGCAGACTCTGCCAACACTGCATCTCTGGTCCTGTGCGCTTCGCAGAGCCTCAGTCCCAGTGGTGCTGCTGAGCCCCTCCCGTGGAAGACCTGCACACACCTCATTAAAACTACACAACCCACCCCACCAGCCTGGTCCTAGTGGCAGTGACTTGTCTCTTGTCACTGGCACACAAACTTTGCAGGCACTGTGTGCCCCACTCCCTCCAAGATGTTCTTGGAGGCACAAACCAGGCACAAGCCTGACGGTGTGCAAACAGCCGCAACAGGGCCAGGACCACTTCAAAGTGCCCTGGGGCTAGAGGAAGTTTACCACACAGCAGTCCACTGTGGTCCCAGCAGTGGACTGGGGGAGGACATTTGGTCTGATTGCAGGCTCCACCCACCAAGGATAGCTTCTCAGGAGACCACACAGGAAAATCACCCTGTACTTGGGTGCCGCTGCATCTCTGGCAAATACCTGGTCTGACCAAATGCAGCCCAAAGCAGACACAGATTGATCCACTAACACCCCAGGGACACAAGGCTACCCACAACAGGCAAAGAGAGCCACTGCAGAAGATTGGAATGAAGGAAAAAGTGGCCAAGACTCAACAGCAGGGCACACGCAACACAATACACATAGGAGACACCCATGAAGCACCAGGTTCTAGTGAGCAGAGGGCATGCCACTGCAGGATACTACAGGACCTCTTCTTCAAAAAGCAATTACTTTCAAGAGCAGGAGACGCAGCTGACTTTCCTGACACAGAGAATTAGAAAAAATGAGACAGAGGAATATATCTCAAATGTAATAATAGGACAAAACCACAGAAAGAGACCTAAGTGAAATAGAGATAAGTAATATGCCTGATAGAGAAGTTAATGATCGTAAAGATACTCACTGGTCTTGAGAAAAGGGTGGAGGATCTCAGCGAGACCCTTAACAAAAAGATAAAAAGGAAACCATCAGAGATGAAGAACACAATAAATGACACTTTAAAAACCCTAAATGGAACAAATAGCAGACTAGAGAAAGTAGAACAACAAATCAGCAACCTTAAGGACAGAATAATGGGAAGTAATCAAGCTGAGAAGATGAGAGAAAAGAAATTATGCAACATGACAACAGATTTAGGGAATTCAGTGACTACATCAAGTTTAATAACATTCACATTATTGGGATCTCAGAAGGAAAAGAGAGAGAAAAGGAGGCAGAAAATTTATTTCAAGAAATAATAGTTGAAAACTTCCTGAATCTGGGGGAGGAAACAAAAATCCAGTTCCAGGAAGCAGAGATTCCCCAACAAAGTCAACCAAAGGAAGTTCACACCAAGACACATACTAATTAAAATGGCAAAATGTAGTGATAAAGAGAGAATTTTACAAGCAGAAAAGAAGATAGTTACATAGAAGGCAACACTTATAAGTCTATCAGCTGATGTTTCAGCAGAAAATTTGCAGGCCAGAAGTGAATGGCATGATATATTCAAAGTACTAAAAGGAAAAAAACCTTGCAGCCAAGAATACTGTATCCATCAAGGCTATCATTCAGAACAGAGGAGAGATAGAGTTCCCCCAGTAACAAACAAAAGTTAAAGGAGTTCATGACAACAAAACCAGCCCTAAAAACAGTCAAGAGATTCACAAGTAAAAGGGTATAAAGTATGACACCATATACCTAAAACATGGGGGGTTGAGGAGTAGAGAATGGGTTCAAACTTAAGCGACCATCAACTTAATATACACTGCTATATGCAGGAGATGTTATATACAAACCTAATGGTAACTACAAATCAAAAGCAGTAATAGATATACAAAAAATAAAGAGAAAGGAATACAAGTACATCACTAAAGAAAGCCAGAAAACTGAGAGAAGAGAGTAAGAGAATAAAGAAACAGAGAAGAGCTACAAAAAAAAACACAAACAGGTATCAAAATGGCAATAAATGCACACCTATTAATAATTACTTTGAATGTAAATGGACTAAATACTCTAATAAAAAAACACAGGGTGATGGAAACGTTAAAAACAAGGCCCATCTATATGCTGCCCACAAGAGACTCATTTCAGGCCTGAAGACACCTGCAGATTGAAAGTAAGGGGATGGAGAAACTTTGATCATGCAAATGGCTGTGAAAAAACTGCAGTAGCAATACTTATATCAGACAAAACAGACTTCAAAACAAAGACGTAATGAGACAAAGGATACTATGTAATCATAAGGAGAACAATCCAGCAAGAAGATATAACAATGTAATTATTTAAGCACCAAACATGAAAGCACCCAAATACATAAAGCAGCTAATAACACACATAAAAGAACTAATTGATACAATACAATAATACAATAATAGTAAAGGACTTTAACACCCTATTTACCTCAATGGCTAGATCATCCAAATAGAGAATCAATAAGGAAACTGGCTTTGATGACACATTGGATGAGATGGATTTTACAGATATATCAGAACATACAGATATATCTGTCCTACAACAGCAGAATACACATTCTTTTCAAGTGCACACTGAACATTCTCTAGAATAGATCATATGTTTGGCCACAAAACAAGTCTCAACAAATTCAAAAAGATCGGAGTCATGCCATGCATCTTTTCTGACCACAATGCTGTGAAAGTAGAAATCAACCACAAGAAAAAACCTGGAAAGAACATAAATGCATGAAGGTTAAATAGCATGATACTAAACTATAAATGAGTCAACCAAGATGCCACACAGGAAATCAAAAAATATATGGAAACAAATGAAAATGAAAACACAGTGGTTCAAACCTTTGAGATGCAGCAAAAGTGGTTCCAAAAGGGAAGTTTATAGCAATACAGGTCTATCTCAAGAAGCAAGAAAAAATCTCAAACAACAAATATTATATCAAAATAGGAATAAATAAGACATAAACCCAGTGGAAGAAAGAAAATAATACAGATTAGAGCAGAAATAAACAAAATAGAAACTAAAAAAATAGAGACTGGGTCTTTGAAAAGATCAATAAAATGGATAAACCTTCAGTTAGACTCAAAAAAAGAGGACTCAAATAAACAAAATCACAAAAGCAAGAGGAGAAAGAGCAACTGACACTACAGAAATACAAAGAATTATAAAAGAATATTATGAAAAATTATGTCAAAATATTGGACAACCTAGAATAAATGTATAAATTCTTAGAAACATATAAGCCACCAAAACTGAAACCAGAGGAAAATTTGAACTGATAAATTACCAGCAATGAAATTGAATTGATAATCAAAAAAACAAAAACAAAAACAAAAACAAAAAAAACAACAAACAAAAGTCAAGGACCAGATGGCTTCACAGGTGAATTCTACCAAACATTTAAAGAAGAGTTAATATGTATTCTCAAAATTTTCCAAGAAACAGAAGAGGAAAAAAAGCTTCCATATTCGTTCTATGAGGTCAGCATTACTCTGATACCAATACCAGATAAAGACATTAAAAAAAGAAAACTAGGCCAATATCTCTGATGAACATAGATGCAAAAATCCTTAACAAAATATTAGCAAACCAAACCCAAAAATACATTTAAATAATTATTCACCATGATCAAGTGGGATTTTTTCCCCTGAGATACAAGGGTAGTGCAAAGCAATCAATATGTTATATCACATTAACAAAAGAAAGGATAAAAATCATATAATCATTTTAATAAATGTAGAAAAAGCATCTATTTGACAAAGTATAATATTCATTCATGATAAAAACCCTCAACAAGGTAGGTGTGAAAGGAACATACCTCGATAAAATAAAGGTCATACATGAAAAACTCACAGCTAACATCATAGTCAATGGAGATAAACTGAGAGCTTTTCCCCTAAGGTCAGGAATAAGACAAGGATGTCCATTCTCACCACTTTTATTCAACATAGTACTAGCAGTCCTAGCCATAGCTATCAGACAAGAAAAAGGAATAAAAAGAATCTAAATTGGTAAAGAAGAAGCAAAACTCACTACTTGCAATGATGGCATACTATATAGAGAAAACCCTGAAGACTCCACCAAAAACCTACTAGAACTGATAAATGAATTCAGTAAGAAAACAGGATATAAAATCAATGCACAGAAATCTGTTGCATTTCTATACACCAATAATGAAGCAGTAGAAAGAGAAATTAAGAAAACAAACCCATTTAGGGGCACCTGGGTGGCTCAGTCAGTTGAGCATTGGACTTCAGCTCCGGTCATGATCTCACAGTTCATGGGTTTGAGCCCTGCATCAGGCTCTGTGCTGACAGCTTGCTCAGAGCCTGGAGCTTGCTTCAGATTCTGTGTCTCCTTCTCTCTCTGCCCCTCCCCCGCTCACACTTTGTCTCACTCTGTTACTCAAAAATAAATGTAAAAAAAGCATTAAAAGAAAAGAAAAGAAACTCATTTACAATTACACCAAAAATAAATAAATAAATAAAATACCTAGGAAAAAACTTAACCAAAGAGGTAAAAGACCTGTACTCTGAAAACTATAAAACAATGGTGAAAGAAATTGAAGATGACACAAATTCAAAGATATACCATGCTCATTGCCTGAAAGAACAAATATTGTTAAGATGTCTATAGTACCCAAAGCAATCTACACATTTAATGCAATACCTATCAAAATACCAACAGCATTTTTCACAAAACTAAAACAAGCAATCCTAAAATTTGTAAGGAACCACAAAAATAAAAAAACCCAAATAGCCAAAGAATCTTGAAAAAGAACAAAATCAGAGATATTACAATTCCAGACTTCAAGTTACATTAAAAAGCTAGCTACTAATCAAAACCATAGGGTACTGGAAGAAAAGTAGACACCTAGATCAATGGAACAGAATAAAGAGCCCAGAAATAAACACATGATTCAATAACTCTTTGACAAAAAGAAGCAAAAATATGCACTGGGAAAAAATGGGAAAAACTTCACCAATGGTGCTGGGAAAACTGGAAAGCTACATGCAAACCACTTTCTTACACCAAACACAAAGGTAAACTCAAAATAGATTAAAGACCTAAATGTAAGACATAAAACCATAAAGTTCCTAAAAGAGAGAACAGGTAATAACTTCTCTGGCATTGGTTGTAGCAACATTTTTCTAGATATGTCTCATGACATAAGAAAACAAAAGGAAAAATCATGTTAGGATGGCTAAAAACAAAAACTAAAGAAACAATAAGTACTGCTGCTGATGTGGAGAAAAAGGGACCTTCATGCGCTATTGGTGGAAATGCAAACTGGTGCAGCCACTGTCGAAGACAGTATATATGGAGGTTTCTTAAAAAATTCAAAGTTGTGGGGTGCTTGAGTGGCTCAGTCAGTTGACTCTTGATTTCGGCTTAGGTCATGATCCCAGGGTTGTAGGATTGAGCCCCACACACTCTGTACAGATACAAAGCCTGCTTGATATTCTCTCTCTCTCTCTCTCTCTCTCTCTCTTTCCTTCTGCCCGCCCCCATCTCTAAAAAAAATATATATATATTATATATATATTATATATATATATTATATATAAAAAATATATATATAAAATATATATATATATAACTACCATAAGATCCATTAGTTCCACTACTGGACATTGACCCAAAGAATATGAAAATACCAATTTGAAAAGATACATGCACCCCTATGTTTCTGAAGCATTATTTACAATAGCCAAAACGTAGGAGCAGCCCAAGTGTCCATGGATAGATGAATAAAGAAGGTGTATGTGTGTATATATATAAATATACATGTAATGAAATATTAGTTGGCCATAAAAGAGAATAAAGTCTTGCCATTTTCGTCAACATGGATGAGTCTAGAGAGTATAATGCTAAGCAAAATAAGTCAGTCAGAGAAAGACAAATACCATTTGATCTCACTCATGTGGAATTTAAGCAATAAAACCAATGAAGAAAGAAAGAAAAAAAAGACAAACCAAAAACAGACTCTTAACTATAGATAACAAAGTGATGGTTACCAGAGGGGAGGTGGGTGAGGGGATGAATGAAATAGATGAAGGGATCAAGAGTACATTTATCATGGTGAGCACTGAGTAATACATACAATTGTTGAATCAGGATATTGTACACCTGAAACAAATACAACATTGTATGTTAACTACACTGGATTAAAAATTTTTACGTGTGCTTATAGTCAATTTAAAGAAAAAACAAAGAAAAAGGAAAAAAAGAATTTGCAACCAACATTCTTGAAAGTGAAGGAAAGACAGGGACGCCTGGGTGGCTCAGTTGGTTAAGCATCTGACTTTGGCTCAGGTCATGATCTCTCAGTCTGTGGGTTTGAGCCCGGCGACCAGCTCTATACTGACAGCTCAGAGCCTGGAGCGTGCTTCGGATTCTGCGTCTCCCTCTCTTTCTTCCCCTTCCTTGCTTGCACTCTATCTCTCTCAAAAATAAATAAACATTGAAAAAAAAAACTTAAAAAAAAAGAAAATGAAAGAAAGACTAGGGAACTATTCCAAATTAAAGGAGACTAAAACATGGTAATTAAAGTAACATGTAATTCTAAATTGAATTTTTTTTGTATAAAGAAAATTTTTAGACAATTGGTGAAACTTAAATAGGATTGGAGAAGAACATGTTAATAATGTAGCAATGTTAATGTCCTGATAGCAATGGTTATATTGTACTTATCTAGTAGAACATATTCTTTTTTGTCATAAACACATACTACTCTACTGAGAGCAATGGAGGATCAAATGGTGCAGGAATAAAAGATCTTCATTGTGTATTTGTTCTTTTTATTTACGTTTATATTGTTTCAAAATTTAAAAATAAGGAAACATGTAGGTACTGCCGTACACCTTCAATTTGGGACATGTGTCATAAATTAATGAAATCCTAACATTGACTAGGAAGCAAGAGAGAGGTTTCTTTTTGGGGTAAACCCTCTTACATGTAGAATTGGTCATATTGTCCCAGGGAAGTGGAATATGTGAAATGCTTGTTGGCATCAACTTTAGAGTTTAAATTAGTTCTAGCTACCTTTTGGGGGGAATATCTGTTCTGTTTTACAGTCAAAGAAATTAAGTTTTTTAAATTTATTTATTTTTGACAGAGAGAGAGAGAGAGAGAGAGAGAGAGAGAGAGAGAGAGAGAGAGAAAGTGGGGGAGCAGCAGAGAGAGAGGGACAGAGAGGATCCCAAGGAGGCTCCACACTGTCATGAACTGTGAGATCATGACCTGAGCTGAAATCAAGAGTGGGATGCTTAACCAACTGAGTCATCCAGGTGTCCCAAAGAAATTCAGTTCTATGGTTAAAGCAATTCAAAGTTTTTATTTCCTTCCTTCTTTCTTTTGGTTGTTATTGTTTTTATTTTATATTTTACATACATGCCCCCTGACACTAGTCTTAGGGGGCATTATTTTTTTTTTGTAATTTTAATTAATCCCTGTGTGTCTCTTATGAGCAAAATGATAAAACTGTGGCTCTAATTGTTAGCACACAATTTGAAGCAAGAATTCTTTGTTACAAAATTCAGGTTCCTTTCATATGGGAAACTTCCTAAAACATCTTTCTATTTAGAGCATTGCATTTTCACTTAGAATTTTTATGGAGATATTCTCCTTCATTTTAATATATAAGAAAAGAAGACAGAAAATGAATCTTATCTGGCCTGAAAGAGGATTTTAACTGAATTATTTGTAATGTCTGGGTCATTTTAATGAGCGTGAGTGAAAGTGAAAGATATTAAAAGATGCAGATAATTTCCAGAATACATATCTGTTTTAGAATTCTTCTCCAGAAAACCTTTGGAATTAAATTTCCTCTTAAAATATTGAATTTTTTTATAATATTGTAAGAGAGAAAATACTCATCATTTATTTTTTACTCCTGTTTTTACCATATTCCCACAGGGAGAAAAGTATATCAATGTATCCAAGATATGGTAAGTCATTTATAATTAGCAATAAATATCTAGATCATATATAAAAAGCAATTCTGCAAGTACAAGTCAGATAAAATCCATTGACTTTAGAACTGTCATAGATTTTTCTATTTTCATGCAGATGCAATAGTCAAAATTTCCTGATTAAATGCAACTAATATGAGAAGACTGCTGTGTTTGAAACCAAAGAAAAATAATAAAGTGAAATGAGATGAAGGAACAATGGGGATGTACTACATCGGGACAAAATAATTAATGAATATTAATTATTAGAATATTTCAATCATATAAAAATATGTAATTGTCATTATTTCTATATTTCACATATTTTTTAAGTGTTCTAGTGAGCTAAGGACTTTTGAATAAACGCTGTAAGTTGACATTGGTACAATTTTCTAGATGTTATAAGTATTTTTTCAATAATTTATAAGATATACAAAGAAAATACATTTAAAGTCATACTTATGTTTATTTAGAACATTTAAACAGAATTCAGCTCATCTGGAGATGATCAGCTCAAATTTAAATTATCTTTCAATTGCAAATAGGGAAAAAGAAAAAATTCAATACTGTTATAACTGTGGCTCAAATGGAACAATCAGAGGCTGCATAGGTTGATCTATGCTATAATTTTAAGTATCATCTGTCTTGTTAAATTGGATCAACCTTTTAAACTTGTTTACATTTCTGACTATGTTTATCTTTCTGTTTGTAGTTTTTTAAAAAAAATTTCTTCTTTCCACTTTTGGGGCTGTTTTCCTATGTCTATTTCATAGGACTCAAATCTGAAATGAGGAATCAGTCAAGAGAGATGGAGTTCATTCTCCTAGGACTGACCGATGACCCACAACTGCAAATTGTGATTTTTGTATTTCTCTTTCTAAATTATGTGTTGAGTGTAATGGGGAACTTATCCATCATCCTTCTTACCTTGCTAGATCCCCGCCTCAAGACTCCCATGTATTTTTTCCTCCGAAATTTCTCCTTCTTGGAAGCTTCATTGACAACAGTCTGTATTCCCAGATTCCTGATAAGCATTGTGACTAAAAACAAAACAATATCCTATGATAGTTGTGCATCTCAGTTATTCTTTTTCCTCTTATTAGAAATTACAGAATTTTACCTACTGGCTGCCATGTCTTTTGACCGTTATGTAGCAATCTGCAAACCCCTACATTATCCAGTGATTATGAACAACAAAGTGTGTTACCAACTTCTATTCAGTTCATGGACATCAGGCTTTCTATTTACATTTCCACCATTGGCCTTGGGACTGACACTGGAATTCTGTGCTTCCAGAGTAATTGATCATTTCATGTGTGACATTTCCCCTGTGCTGCAGCTTTCTTGCACTGACACTCATTTCCTGGAATTATTTTCATTTGTCTTAGCTATTTTAACACTCCTAGTCACATTGCTGTTAGTGACTCTTTCTTACACATATATTATCAAGACCATTCTAAAAATCCCCTCTGCTCAGAAAAGAACAAAGGCTTTTTCTACTTGTTCTTCTCATATAATTGTGGTCTCCCTTACTTATGGTAGCTGTATCTTTAATTACATAAAACCAACAGCAAAGGAAAGGGTAACTTTATCCAAAGGTGTAACTGTTATCTATACCTCAGTTGCCCCTTTATTAAACCCTTTCATTTACACTCTAAGAAACCAGCAAGTGAAACAAGCCTTCAAAGATATACTCCAAAAGACTTTCTCTTTTTTCAAAAAATGAAAAGAAACTTTAATTTTTAAATCTTGGAGAAAAAAGTAAATAGAAATGTTTACTCATTTCATAAGTTAACTTAATCTGCCCTTCAATTAGTTAACCTGATAATATTTTAGACAGAGCTTTCAGCACAATACATCTATCCTTTCCTGTTTCTCTTTATGATTAGCATTCCTTTCTGTGCCTCAGCAGGAGTCCTCTCTTTAGTTAACAACACAAATGTCAAATTTCATTTACTTTACAAAACATGGTACTGACCTTCTCAAAAAAAAAACGTATTAGATATTCATCATAAGAATGTTATCAGTTATACAGACATCAATATAACAACATGTGCTACCACTGGGGCTCTAGGAAATTCTTCAAATGTCATTCCAATATTTTCAACAAGGCAAGAAAAAAAGGCAGGCTTCAAATCATAAAAGGCTCATACGTCCTAAAATGCACCAGGACTTTATCTGGTAGGTCTAGAGACCTAAAAATCTGGAGTGAATAAGAATCACACACCTGGTTAGCTTTTTTTAAACAAAGTCAATGTTCTTATCCCTAAAATGTCTTTTCAATTTGTCTGGATTGCTGTATAGAAACATGGACTGTAGCTGATTCTGATGCATGTGGCTCCAATGAGAGTTTTATTTCTTGGTTTTTTTTTAATGTTTATTTATTTTTGAGAGAGAGAGAGAGAGAGCAGAGGAGGGGCAGAAAGAGAGGGAGACAGGAGCCAAAGTGGCTCCATGCTGACAGCAGAGAGCTGGGGCATCCACAAACCCTAAGATCATGACCTGAGCTGGAGCCAGATGCTTAACTGACTGAGCCACCCAGGCACCCCGAGAGTTTTCTTTTTTAATATAAGAACCTATGCCAGTAGATTTTTATTTTTAAAGACTGCTATGTTAAACATATTGAGGATGGGTTTTTGGATGTTGGAGTCAGGAAGACAAGTTAGAGGGCTAATATTTTAAACGAAATGAGTTTTCTGAGAGTTGAAATCCAATAGAGTCATTGAATCTGAAGCTCCAGGTGATGGTTCCAGGGATATTTAGGAAAACAAACTGAGCCAAACTGTTGAACATTTGGATATATGGCATAAATGAAAACAGACTTTTTGTGTCTTCCTTGGACTTTCCTTCTGCCCACACCTGCATGTACTCACTCATATATTTAATTCTTTTAAAGAAGGGAGCATTACTGATACCCTGTCAGATTTTTTTAAAATGACCTTCAAAGAAATCCCTGAAATATATAGAGTCCCATATTGAATATAATTTTCCATCAGAGAAACATGAGTGAAAAAACCACTAAGGTATTTAATGCTGTAACTACTATGCATGTGGCCCTGAAAAGAAAAAAATTAAGTTCAGGTTTGTGTTCTGATTTATTTTACTATTTTAAGCCTGCACTGTTAATCATCTTCTTTTCTATGGCAATTAGAAGGAAATAAGCTCAAGTTATTATATTCTAGGCCCCCAAAGCTTTCTAATAAGCTCTTTAAAAACTACTAGGCTCTTATTAGATATGGTTTGTGAGTATTTTTTCAGTCATTGGGTTGTTGTTTCACTTTCTTGATAGTGTACTTTGGCCACAAAAGTTTTAATTTTGATGAAGTCAAATGTATTTATTTATTTATTTTATTTTGTTACTGGTGCTTTTGGTGTCATATTTGAAAAATCATTGCTTAATCCAAAGTTGCAAAGATGTATATTTATCATTTATTTTAAGAAATTTATAGTTTTAGATCTTATATGTAGGTCTTTGATTTCTATTGAGTTAATTTTTGTGTATGGTTTGAGGTACAGATTAAAGTCACATTTTGCATAAAAATGTTCAGTTATCATTAACATGATTTGTTGAAAAGGATATTATTTCCCCATTAATAATCTTGGCACCCTTGTGAAAAATCAATTAACCATCCATGTATGGGTCTAGTGTAGGATTCTCAGTTCTCTTCCTTTGAGCTATGTTTAATTGCTATTTCAGTATCTCACTGTCTTGATCAAGGTAGTTTTATATTCAGTTTTGAAATCAGAAAGTATTACTTTCAGTTTTGTTCCTCATTTTCAATACTGTTTTGATTTTTCAGGGTCCTTTGAAATTCCAGATGAATTTCAGGATTAGCTTGGCCGTTTATGCAAAAAGAGCAGTTGAAATTTTAATGAGGATTGCACTGATTCCATCGAGTAGATAAGTTTGGGCAATATTGCCATCTTAATTAACAATGTCAAATCTACTATCCAGTAACATGGGATGCCTTTATTTATTTAGGACTTCTAAAATTTTTTTGTTTTGTTATTTCTTTTGTACAAGTGTTGCACTCCTTGGTTAAATTCATATAAACTAACTTCTACAAGGGAACAATAAAAAAAAAAAAACTCAACAAAATATAGACAAAGGCCCTGAGTAGACATTTCTTCAAAGAAGATAGACAAATGGGACAAAATGACATGAAAAGATGCTCCAGAACAGTAGTCACTAGGAAAATGCAAGTCAAAACCACAATGACATACCATTTTGCAGTCACTGGGGCAGTTATAATACGTATGTGTGCTGTGTATATATATGTTGGTTATATACATCACAAAAAATAACAAGTGCTATTATACAGAATAACAAGTGATGATGTACAGAAATTGGAACGCTCATACATTGCTGGCGGGAATGTAAAATGTGCAGCCACTCAGAAAAGTCTGGCAGCTCATCAAAAAGTTACATATAGAGTTACCATATAACTCAGAAATTCTACTTCTAGGAATTGAAAACACACGCTCACACAAAAACTCTTACACACATTTCCATAGTAGCATCATGCATAAGGGCCAAAAAGTAGAAACAACCTAAGTAACCTTGAAATGATGAATGGACAAAAAAAAAAAAAAAGGTGGTACAAGAATATCTCATTTTATTGAGATATTGCTTTGCTTTATTGCACTTTGCATATATTGCATTCCTTACAAATTGAAATTTGTGGCAATCCTGCACCAAGCAAATGTAGTCACCATTTTTCCAACAGCATTGCTCATCTCCGTATCACATTGTGGTAATTCTCACAAGAGTTCAAGCTTTCTCATTATCATTATATTTGTTATGGTAATCTGTGACCTTTGATGTAGTAACATACAATAGTAATTGTAATTGTTTTAGAACACCATAAACAATGTCCATATAAGGCAGCAAATGTGATCAGTAAATGTCATGTGTGTTCTGACTGTTCCACTCACCAGCTGTTCCCCTTTCTCTCTCTCTCCTCTGGCCTCTCTATTCCTTGACACACACCAATATTAAAATGAGGCTAAATAATGACCCTACAGTGGTCTCTAAGTGTTCAAGTGAAAGGAAAAATCATTTGTCTCTCACTTTAAATCAAAGCTGGAAATGACTAAGCTTAATGAGGAAGACATGTCAACAGCCAGGACAGGCCAAAAGCTAGTTCTCTTGTGCTAATTATTAAGTTGTGAATTCAAAGAAAAAGTTCTTGAAGAAATTAAAAGTGCTACTCCAGCGAACACATGAGTGATAAGAAAGTGAGTCTTTTTTCTTTAAATTTTTTAACATTTATTTATTTTTGAGAGGCAGAGCGAGACAGAGCACGAGTGGGGGAGGGGCACGGGGGGAGACACAGAACCCAAAGCAGGCTCCAGGCTCTGAGCCGTCAGCACAGAGCCCGACAGGGAGCTTGAACTCACAGACCACGAGATCATGACCTGAGCTGATGAGCCACCTGAACTGACTGAGCCACCCAGGCACTCCAAAAGTGAAACAGTTTTATTGATGACATGGAGAAAGTTGTAATGGTCTGGATAGAAGATCAAACCAGCCACCACATTCCCATAAGCCAAAGCCTAATCCAGAGCAATTTCTTCAATTCTATGCAGATTGAGAGAGGTGAGGAAGCTACAGAAAAAAAAAAAGTCTGAAGCTAGCAGAGATTGGTTCATGAGATTTCATTTTTGTATTTTTGCTGTTTTTGTATTTTTTTATGCCAGTTAGTTAATATACAGTGTAATGCTTTCAGGAGTAGAACCCAAGTATTCATCACTTACATATAACACCCAGTGCTCATTCCAAGTGTCCTCCTTAATGCCCATCACCCACTAGCCCATCCCCCTACCCAATACCCCTCTAGTAACCCCGTTTGTTCTCTGTGTTTAAGAGTCTCTTATGGTTTGCCACCATCTCTGATTTAATCTTATTTTTCCTTCTCTTCCTCTATGTTCATCCATTGTGTTTCTTAAATTCCACATATGATTGAAGTCATATATTTGTGTTTCTCTGCCTGACTTATTTCACTGAGCATAATATGCTCTAGTTCCAATCACATTGTTGCTAACAGCAAGATTTCACTGTTTTTGATCACTGAGTAGTATCTATTTTGTGTGTGTGTGTGTGTGTGTGTGTGTATTTATGTATATGTATGTATGCATGTATACACACACACACACACACACACACACACACACACACCAATTGCACTACTAGGTATTTATCCAAAAAGGCTCATGAGATTTAAGGAAAGAAGCCATCTCCATAACATAAAATTACAAAATGAAGCAGGAAGTATCATGTAGTAGCTGCAGCAAGTTATCCAGAAGAGCTAGCTAATTAATGAAGGTAGCCTAAACACCAATTTTTTAAATGTAGATGAAAAAGACTTATAGTGGGAAAAGATGCCATATAGAACTTCTATAGCAAAGAAGAGTAGCCAATGCCTTGCTTCAAAGCTCCAAAGGATAGGCTGACTCTCTTGTTAGGGCTAATGCAGCTAGTAACTCTAAACTGAAACCAATGCTCATTGACTATTCTGAAAATCCTAGGGCTCTTAAGAATTATGCTAAACCGGGGTGCTTGGGTGGCTCAGTTAGTTAAGCATCCAACTTCAGCTGAGGTCATGATCTCACAGTCTGTGAGTTTGAGCCTCCCATTGGGCTCTATGCTGACAGCTCAGAGCCTGGAGCCTGCTTTGGATTCTATGTCTCCTTCTCGCTCTCTCTGCCCCTCCCCCACTCTGTCTCTGTCTCTCTCTCTGTCAAAAATAAACAAACAAAAAAAGAATTACGCTCTGTGCTCTGTAAATTGAATAACAAAGCCTAGATGACAGCACATCTGTTTAAAACATGGTTTACTAAATATTTTAAGCTCACTGTGGAGACTTTTCAGTAAAAGATTCCTTTTGAAATACTGCTTTTCACTGACAATGCGCCTGACCACTCAAGAGCTCTCATGGAGTCGTAATAAGATTGATGTTGTTTTCATGGCTGCTAACACAACTATTCTGCAGCCCATGGACCAAGAAATAATTTTGATTTTCAAGTCTTATAATCTAAGAAATACATTTCCCAAGGCTAGATTTGCCATAGATACTAATTCCTCTGATGGATCTGGGCAAAGTAAATCGAAAATTTTCTGGAAAGGATTTACCACTCTGATGCCATTAAGAACATTTGTGATTCATAGGAAGAGGCCAAAAAGTGCCAACATGAACAAGAGTTTGGAAGAAGTTGATTGCAGTATACAGTATTTATAAACATTATCAGTGTTCTGTGTAGAAATAATCAAACCCTGGACATTGGTCAAAATCACTATATTATGCAAATGATAGTGACCCTTGGAAGAAATTCAAGGTATAATTTTTTTATTTCTGTGTTTGGGGATCTTTCTATATTTTAAACCATTTGTAAATTAAAAATTCCTGATCCATTCTGGTTGTGTCAATGTAATCAAATTTATTAAGTATATCTTACATAAAAGCATATGCAATCATTTTTATCCCATAGATTTGGGCAAATATGGACAAAACATACAGAATATCTTCATTATACTAAATAATTCTCTTTGCCTCTTCAAAACCATTCCCTCTACTCTCCATGCCTGCCATTGAATTCAGGTGTCCACTGATGCCCTATGGTCACATACATTACTTTTGTTTTTTTCTGGAATTTCTTTTTTTTTCTTTTTTCTTTTTGGAATTTCTTATAAAAGAAATCACAAATTGTGAACTTTAAAGTTTAGTTTCTCTTGTTCAGTCATATTTTTTACGTTTACCCATTTTATTGCATGCATCCTTACTTTTTTCCTTTTTGCTAATGCAATTTAGCCAAATCTAATTTAGCATATTTGATTTAGAAAATTTAGATCTCTGGTGATCTTTTGTGATAGCCAGATTTCCCTCCCAATTCCCACACATTGGTGCCCATATTCTCTGAGGAATCTTTCCACAAGACTGAGTCATTTGCTTTGTAACAAATCAAGCACACACCATATACTGAAACATCAATCCCTAAAAGCCTGTATCCTCCCATAATGTCCTTCTGATAAGCGTCTGCCAAAGGGAAACTAATTGGAAGGAGTTATTCCCCCTATGCCTTGGTGAATCTACTACTCAATTCCCATTCTCCATGGCAGTTGGAGTTACAGAATTACAGGAATTATCTTTAGAGGAACATAAGAAGGACACATGTAGAGGAATACCATCACCATTTGTGGCTTTTTTGGCATCTCATCCCAACTCCTAATTAACATCTTCTATTCTCCTTCTAATGTAGCATGATGCAAAATTCTACCTACTTTTCTCCTTTGTGCTAGCAGCTCAGTTGATCTTTAGGAGGTGATACTCAAAAAGAGATGCTGAAGAATAATAGTACACTGTCTTACCTCCTGTCTTTGCTAACCTCTCATGAGTCAGCATATTTATTTGTTTTAGAGTTATACTGTCAGATATATATGAAATCACAAAATATTGTAATTATAGGAAATCACAAATTTGTAAATTCTTACAGCATGGGTCCTATTATTAGTCAGGGTTCATTTGAAGGTAGGATTTCTGTAACTACTCTGGAAATAAAGGAGATAATGGAGGAATTGTAGCTTTTAAAAATAATGAAATAGGGGTGCCTGCATGGCTCAGTCAGTTAGGCATCCAACTCTTTATCTCCGCTCAAGTCATTATTTCACTGTTCATGAGATCAAGCCCCACATCAGGCTCTATGCTCATAGTGTGGAGCCTTGTTGGTATTCTCTCTTCCCTTCTCTCTCTCAAAAATAAATAAAAATAAACTTTAAAAATAAAATAAATAAAACTGATGACAGAGATAGAGAAGGAAACATTTGAACACCAGATAGAATGTTGAGGAAAATAACCCCAAGTATCTCATGTTGAAGCCTTATAGAAAATGGGTCAAGAAAGCTTAATGGGAAATCATAGTGACTCTCAGTTATTTCTGAGAGAGCATCTACCAATAATCTTAACAATAAAGTGGGTAGGTAGTTCTCAAATACTTCCTGAAAATCCACTATGGAACTAGCCTCCACTCACCAGCCTGACTACAAACTGAACAATATCCTCTGCTTCCCTTCCAACTTCCAGATTTTGTACCAAGTCCTCTCATGGACAAAATATAAATTAGAACCATTCAGAGAAGGGAACTCTCAGAAATAGCATCCCAGTTTTTCCACTCCACTGAGAGAACAACTAAGAAAGTATTTGTAAGGTCAAGCTGGCAACAGACAATGCAGATACTTTAAAAATAACGAAAGACCTAGTCTCAGAAATTGCAAATTATTGCATGGCTTTGTCCATAGTGTGATATCAGTATTGGGAGCAAATTAGAAGAGATGAGACTCGTATTTCCCTGATGAGGAGTGGCATTGAGCATCTTTTCATGTGCCTGTTGGCCATCTGGATGTATTCTTTAGAGAAGTGTCTATTCATGTTTTCTGACCATTTCTTCACTGGATTATTTGTTTTTCAGGTGTGGAGTTTGGTGAGCTCTTTATAGATTTTGGATACTAGCCCTTTGTCCAATATGTCATTTGCAAATATCTTTTCCCATTCCGTTGGTTGCCTTTTAGTTTTGTTGGTTGTTTCCTTTGCTGTGTAGAAGCTTTTTATCTTCATAAGGTCCCAGTAGTTCATTTTTGCTTTTAATTCCCTTGCCTTTGGGGATGTGTCAAGTAAGAAACTGCTGCGGCTGAGGTCAGAGAGGTCTTTTCCTGCTTTCTCCTCTAGGGTTTTGATGGTTTCCTGTCTCACATTCAGGTCCTTCATCCATTTTGAGTTTATTTTTGTGAATGGTGTGAGAAAGTGGTCTAGTTTCAACCTTCTGCATGTTGCTGTCCAGTTCTCCCAGCACCATTTGTTAAAGAGACACACTCAGATATCACCTCACGCCAGTCAGAGTGGCCAAAATGAACGAATCAGGAGACTATAGATGCTGGAGAGGATGTGGAGAAACGGGAACCCTCTTGCACTGTTGGTGGGAATGCAAACTGGTGCAGCCTCTCTGGAAAACAGTGTGGAGGTTCCTCAAAAAATTAAAAATAGACCTACCCTATGACCCAGCAATAGCACTGCTAGGAATTTACACAAGGGATACAGGAGTACTGATGCATAAGGGGCACTTGTACCCCAATGTTTATAGCAGCACTCTCAACAATAGCCAAATTATGGAAAGAGCCTAAATGTCCATCAACTGATGAATGGATAAAGAAATTGTGGTTAATATACACAATGGAGTACTACGTGGCAATGAGAAAGAACGAAATATGGCCCTTTGTAGCAATGTGGATGGAACTGGAGAGTGTTATGCTAAGTGAAATAAGTCATACAGAGCAAGACAGATACCATATGTTTTCACTCTTATGTGGATTCTGAGAAACTTAACAGAAACCCATGGGGGAAGGGAAGAAGAAAAAAAAAAGAGGTTAGAGTGGGAGAGAGCCAAAGTATAAGAGACTCTTAAAAACTGAGAACAAACTGAGGTTGATGGGGGGGTGGGGGGGTGGGAGGGTGGGTGATGGGTATTGAGGAGGGCATCTTTTGGGATGAGCACTGGGTGTTATGTGGAAACTAATTTGACAATAAATTTCACATATTAAAAGAAGAAGAGATGAGACTCATTCTGCATCTTTTTGTTCAATTTATAGGACATTATTTCAAGATCCTGACACTATGAATATTTAATCCATGTAACCCACTCATATAAATTCCAATATCTTTTGCAACCTGGTTGAAAATTATATTTCTAATGTAATGGAGGGAAAAAATGAGGAAAAAAGAGTGATAAAAGCAGGGTAATGAATTATGTCACCACTAAAGTAGATTAATTTCCCATGAGGGTAGCACAAGTCTAAATATTAAGCTCTAGAATATCCCAGGGAGAGTAAGACCTCTGCAACAAGGTATTCTAAAATAAATTCTTTTTACTCAGTAAATCCTAGATCTTGAAAGGAGAAGTGTTTGTTCATTTATTCCTTAATAAATCAATTAACTTTTTTGATTGTTTATTTATTTTTAAATCTTTATTTAAATTCTAGTTAGTTAACATATAGTGTAATATTAGTTTCAGGTATACAACTCAGTGACCCAACACTTCCATACAACACCCAGTGCTATCACAAATGCCCTCCTTAATCCCCATTAACTATTTCACCCATCCTCCACCACCTCCCATCGGGTAACAGTTTGTTCTCTATAGTTAAGAGTCTATTTCTTAGTTTGCCTCCCTCTTTCTTTTTTTTTCCCTTTACTCATTTGTTTTGTTTCTGAAATTCCACATATGAGTGAAATCATACAGTATTTGTCTTTCTCTGACTGACTTATTTTGCTTAGCTTAATATTTCTTACCTCCATCCACATCATTGCAAATAGCAAGATTTCATTATTTTTCATGGCTAAGTAATATTCCATTATATATGCATATATATGTATACATATATTGGGGTGCATGTATCCCTTTGAATTTTTGTATCTTTCAGGTAAATATCTAGTAATGCAATTGCAGGATCATAGGGTAGTTCTATTTTTAACTTTTTGAGGAAACTCCATATTGTTTTCCACAGTGGCTGTACCATTTCGCATTGCCACCAACAGTGCAAAAGGGATCCCCTTTCTCCACATCCTTATGAAACTTGTTATTTCTTATATTGTCGATTTTAACCATTCTGACAGGTGTGAGGTGATACCTTATTGTAGTTTTGATTTGTATTTTCTTGAGGATCATTGATGCTAAGCATCTTTTCATGTGTCTATTTCATATCTGGATGTCTTCTTTGTAAAAAAATGTGTATTCATGTCTTCTGCCCATTTTTTAACTGGATTGTTTTTGGAGTGTTGAGTTTTATAATTTCTTTAAAATTTTTGGATACTAACCCTTTAGCAGATGTATCATTTGCAAATATCTTCTCCCATTCCATAGGTCGCCTTTTAGTTTTGTTGACTGCTTCCTTTGCTGTGTAGAAACTTTTTATTTTGGTGTAGTCTCAATAGTTTATTTTTGCTTTTGTTTCTCTTGCCTCAGGAGACATATCTAGAAAATAATTTCTACAGCTGATGTGAAAGGTTACTACCTGGACTCTCTTCAAGGATTTTTATGGTTTCAGCTCTCACATTTAATCAATTTTGAATTTATTTTTGTGTATGGTGTAAGAAACAAGTCCAGTTTCATTCTTTTGCATGTTGCTGTGCAACACCATTTTTTAAAGAGACTGTCTTTTTCCCATTGGATATTATTTCCTGTTTTGTTGTAAGTTAATTGACCATATAGTTGTAGGTTCATTTCTAGGTTTTCCATTCTGTTCTATGGATCTATGTGTCTCTTTTTGTGCTAATACCATACTGTTTTGATCACTACAGCTTTGTAATGTAACTTGAAGTCTGGAATTGTGATGCCTGCTTTGCTTTACTTTTTCAAGGTTGCTGTGTCTATTTGGGGTCTTTTTTGTTTCCATACAAATTTTTATGATTGTTCTAACTCTGTGAAAATTGCTGTTGGTATTTTAATAGGGATTGCATTTGTGTGGTATAGACATTTTAACAATATTTGTTTTTACAATCCAGGAACATGGAATGTTTTTCCATTTGCTTGTGTCATCTTCGATTTCTTTCATCAGTATAGTTTTATAGTTTTATAGTTTTCAGTATAGTTCTTTCACCATTTTGGTTAGGTTATTCCTATGTATCTTATTGTTTTGGTATAATTGTAAATGGGATTGTTGTTTTAATTTTTCTTTCTGCTGCTTCATCATTGGTGTATAGAAATGCAACAGATTTCTGTAGATTGATTTTGTATCTTGTGAGTTTACTGAATTCATTTTTCTGGTTTTGTTTTTTAAATTTATTTTTTCATTTTGAGAGAGAGAAGGGGGGGGAGGGAGGGAGGGAGAGAACAAGCTGGGGAGGAGCAGAGAGAAAGGGAGAGAAGGAATCCCAAGCAGGCTGGGCACTGTCTGCACAGATCCCAATGTGGGGCTGGATCTCACAAACCATGAGATGATGCATGACCTGAGCCAAAATCAAGAGTCAGATGTTTAACCAACTGAGAGCCACACAGGTGACTCTGGGTTTCCTATATATATAGTATCATGTCACCTCCAAATAGTGAAATTTTTACTTCCTCCTTGCACATTTCAAGGACTTCCAGTACTATGTTAAATACCAGTGGTGAAAATGTACATCCCGGTCTTGTTCCTGACTATAGAGGAAAAGCTCTCCATTTTTCTCCATTGAGGATGATATTAGCTGTGGGTTTTTCATATATGGGTTTTATTTTGCTGAGGTGTGTTCCCTCTAAACCTACTTTGTTGGATTCATACTTTAAATAACCACATGTGTAGCACACTGTGAAACTTATTCTAGGAAGGATGACACCTTGTTAACAATCAAAATATAATTACTACTACAAAGAGGTAGCACAGGGAATTACCAAAGTTTGAGAAAATCAAAGAATCAAGAAGACTACTATAAAGGGTAAAATTAAACTAGCATTAACAAAACAAAGGAATTAACAAACAGACAAAAAGCAGAAATAGACCATAAATAGACAGAACAAAATGATGGTTGCCAGAGGGGAGCAAGGGTACAAAATGGCTAAATAGGAGTGAGAGGTACAGGCTTCCATTATGGAATGAATGAGTCATAGGAATAAAACATGCTGCATGAGGAATACAGCCAATGTTATTGTAATAGCATTGTATGGTAACAGCATTGTATAGCTACACTTGTGGTAAAAGTAGCATAATGTATAAACTTGTAGAATCACTACTTTTCCACCTGAAGCTAATGTAATAATGTAACTAATGTACTAATATAACTAATAGTTTTGTGTCAACTATACTCAAATATAAGTAAATAAAGAGGTAAATTAACATTTATGAATGATTAGAAGTGAATTTAGATGCCAAAGAAACCAGTTCCAGTAGGGAAAATAACATATGTGAGGGTGAATGACTTTCATTCATTATTTCACTTAATTTTTTACAATATCCTATGAGTTAAGACTACTAGTCCTCCCATTTTATGAATAAAGAAATTGATATAAAGGATTAATACATTTTGTAAGTTAAATAAATTTTGCAATTTTACTAACATATTGGGTCACTTTAACCTCAAAATCTAGGAACTGTGATCTGATATATATGATACTATATCATTATGTGAATTATGGCTCCTTTTTTATCTCTCTTTTATAAAATGTATAAATGATTTTTAATACCTGTGATGGTTAGGATGAAATGAGAAGGACACATTCTTGTCTGTAGGAGTGAAATTTTGAAGTATCTATCAAGATTTGGTACTCATATATATTTTCAGGTAGCACTTGTATATATGCAAATGAGCATAAAAATGGACTTAGCATTGTAGCAAATGATGTAAAATCGATGGCAAGTTAATCCCCTGAATTTTAACAATGTAATTATTAAATTATTAGAAGTCTCTTTTGGTATTCCATGAACTCGTTATAAAAGGATGAGTCCCATGTAGAAAATTTATAAGGAATGATACCCATTGTATATTGTTAACTGAAAAAGAAAAAAAGAAAAATTGCAAAAATATTTTCTGTAGTAAAACTGCATTACTATATTTAAAAAATTGCCTCTGGGTGTGTGAATATGACTGTGTTTGTGAGTGAATATACAGAAAAAATCTCTGAAAGGATATACTATAAATATTTAATACTGGTTGATTTGAAGATGTGAGGGCAAATGGAGGATGAGTTAGAAAACATAAGGGCCATGCCATCTGACATCATATACCATTGATTTGATAATTGATTCTCTGACATTATTTCTCAAGGCATTAAGTCTATATAACTCTTAAAATTAAAAAATGAAAAAATGAGTTTAAAATACCTTTCTGATTTTTAAAAATATTACGGGGGCGCCTAGGCGGCTCAGTCGGTGAAGCATCTGACTTCAGCTCAGATCTGATCTCATCCTTCATGAGTTTGAGCTCCGCATCGGGCACTGTGCTGACAGTTCAGAACCTGCAGCCTGATTCGGATTCTGTGTCTCAGTCTCTCTCTGACCCTCTCCCACTCACACTCTCTCTCTCTCTCTCTCTCTCTCAAAAATAAAGAAACATAAAAAAAATTTTAATATTACAATTCTTTCTTGAGTAATTCATTCTTCTTTGTTCTGGTAGAGATGTATAAATGAATAAAACCTGAGTGCCACCCTCAATGAAGGGTTTACTGTGGTGGAGTTCAGCTCTATATTTAATGAACCACGAAGCAATTGAGAATAAATTATCTCCTGAGTATAGATTGAATGCCATGTGCATACTAGAAAAATTAAATACAGCCAAGGGGAAACCAGGTTGATTGTACACACTGGTAGGTACATTTTTGCTTTTAGTCTCACTGTGTTGCTTAGCTTTCTGGAAAGATGGATGTTATGACATCACTATACCACGTAAGACCATCTTGCCTGCATTCTGATTTTCTCTATTCTGGTCTCTCATACATTTATAAGAGTGACTAGAGAAAGTAAATTTGTTTTATCTTCGGATAGTATTAATCTTCATCATATCCAGTGAGCTTTGAAATGTTTTACCTTACAGTCAGGAAGCAGTATTCCCTGGAAATTTACTTAAAGCACTCTCAGGGTTACAATAGTAATTTCTTGAAATTTAGGTCACAACAATGTTTATGCTTATATGGAAAGATAAAAGAGATAAAGAAAAATTCCTTTCCTTTTAGCAGAGGCTATATAGCAATCAAGCCTGCATTTTCTCTGTGTGAAAATGCAATAGACAGAGCAAGGGTAAATGAAGGACAAAAAGTCTCCTGAAGTAGATTATGAATGCATTGCCTCCCATATTTTAAGCAAATTAAGAAAATCTGGGATTATATTTTTGTCTGGGATCATTAGACATATCAGAAATAAAGTATGTTTTGTATTTGTGAATACATGTATTTTTATCTTTCTCCCATTAATAAGGTTATTTATTGGAATACATTGCAGGGATCTCCAAATTACTACTTTAACATATTTACTATTTTTAATTTTATATTTTAATATTTCAGTTTGTTCAAAAACTATTAACAGTCTCTGTCTTTTGATATGCCAATTTTGCTGAAATGTGTCAAAAATGTGTCTTTTTAAAAAAATTGTTAATGTTTATTTATTTTTGAGAAACAGAGAGACAATGTGAATGGGGAAGGGCAGGCAGAGAGAGGGAGACACAGAATCTGAAGCAGGTTCCAGGCTCTGAGCTGTCAGCACAGGGCCCGATGTAGGGCTCGAACCCATGAACTATGAGATCATGACCTGAGCTGAAGTTGGAAGCTCAACCTGAGCCACCTAGGTGCCCCAAAAATGTGTCTTTTTCTAAAGGAAGACAATGCTGATTGTCAAGGAAATAACATAAAAGAAGGAAAATAAGGCACAATACAATCTTTGACATTTACCACCTACTGACTTCTCCAATTAATGCTATAAAAAGAAGTACAGACATAAAAAGGAGCTCTTTGAAATGTGACAATGCATAATAAGTGAATTTCATTCTAGTGTATAAAATGTGACATGTGAGAATTAATTACTGATACTAACTTGATTCACATTACATTGCCAGTGATTTTCATTTTTTAAAAAAGTACAATAAATAGCACAAATAAAAGCTGGTTGCTAAGATAAAGAGAGAACAACATAGACAGAAGTCATATAGACTACATTTTAGCAATTTGTGGTTTCTATAAAGTAAATCTTATAGAGAATTTTTTACTTAGTCTTCTAGAAAGAAGGCAATGAGATATTTTGTGATTAAAAAAAAAAACTCCTTTATGAGTCCCTTCTTGTACTCAAACAAGTTTAAGAGTGAAAAGACAAAGTGAATATAGTTACAAAACAAAGTCAATTTTTAATTTAAATGAGGAACATAAAAATGATATAAAGGGACTATATTACTGATATAGCTCTATCTATGTAAGTATGGATATCACTGGCTTCAAGTTTTTTTTCCCCATAAATTAAGAACTTTACTCTTATTACAGCTAAGACAATTCTAGTCCTATATTTTTATGATTAGAAATACATTTATCTAATGAGCATATTAAAAAGAATGTATATTAAGAATAAAAATAATGACAATTATTATTAATTAAGCTCAGGTTGTGTTTGAGTCATCAGTTTCCAACAAAGCTTTACAACAAACTAAAGTTTATACATGGCATAAATTAAAACTCAAAATTAGATATTTCAGTCCTAAAAGCATGCAGTCCTGGAAACCTGAAAACAATATCTCAATATCTAAATTACAGATATAATTACTAAATATTGTTGTAGAAATATATAAATAAGAGATGTATTGCACATATAGAAAATTTGGTTACAAGTACAGATGCTATATAAAGTCACTCGTGAGTGGACTTTTAATATAGACCTAAGAATACATTTTTCCTTTTCAACAGAGGATGTGCAAAATATTTCTACTTAATGGGATTGAGTGGATATTGCAAAAAGGCAAACAGGAAAAAAGTTCCATTGGCTTCATTTCATTGGAACTAATAGTGCAAACATTTGATCTTCAATTCCTTTACCATTCACAAACTCTGTTTTGTTTTTCACAGATTTTGCTTAAAGATGATAAAAATCAGTATGCGAAACCATACAATGATTAGAATTTGTTCTCTTGGGCATCTCAGATGACCCAAAGCTTTAGGCTATAATCTTTATCATTCTGCTTAAGGCTTATATATTAAGTGTCACTGGAAACCCAACCATCATCATCCTCACCTTGACAGACTGTCCTATGTATTTTCTTCCTGTGGAATTTCTCCTTAGAAATTACATTCACCAGTGTGTCTATCCCCAGATTTTGGGGGACAATCATTACTAAAGTCAAGACCATTTCCTATAACGATTGTTTAGCTCAGCTATTTTTCTTCATCTTCCTGGGTGTGTCTGAGTTTTTTCTTCTCACTGCCATGTCTTTTGATCGCTACGTTGCCATCTGCAGGCCTCTTCACTACACCACCATCATGAACAAGAAAATCTGCACCCTGCTGGTCTTTGGGTCATGGCTGGGGGGATTCCTTACCATTTTCCCACCACTCATGCTCATCCTCCAGCTAGATTTCTGTGCTGCCAATGTAATCGATCATTTCTCCTGTGACTATTTCCCCATTTTACAACTCTCGTGCTCAGATACATGGCTTTTAGAGATGATTGGCTTTTACTTTGCTTTTGTTACTCTGCTCTTCACGTTGGCATTCGTGATTCTTTCCTACATGTGCATTCTTAGCACCATTCTGAGAATCCCGTCTGCTGCTCAGAGGAAAAAGGCTTTCTCCACATGTTCATCTCACTTGATTGTCATTTCCATCTCTTATGGGAGCTGTATATTCATGTATGTCAAGCCTTCAGCAAAAGAAAGAGCATCACTGACCAAAGGGGTAGCTATTCTCAACACCTCAATTGCCCCCATGTTGAACCCTTTTATTTATACCCTGAGGAACCAGCAAGTAAAACAAGCTTTCAAAACTTTGCTTCATAAAGTAGTGTTTTCTAGAAACAAATGAAAGTATGTATTAAGAAGAAAGGATGCTATTGGGAAGATCCACTAAAGGAAAAACAAAATTTTGACTTCTACAATATGCTCCCATATCCAGCTCACAGATATTTGCAAGGTGCCAGAGTCCAACTCCAGCTTAAGGAACCTTATTTTCTTTCCCCAATGGTTCTTTTCCCAGGGGGCCTGTCAAGGGCAAGTTCCCAACAGACAACTCCCCAGGTACTTTGATTAAGGCCAAATTACATAAAAGCAGGAGTACAAGAAGTTTCACTGTTGATGGGCAGCCCTGCAGTCCCGATCCGTCCACCGCCTGGGCCCTGCCATCAGGCTGGTTGGATAGCTCAGCTTCCGGCAGCAAGACTGTGCTCATTTGCTTAAGCTTTCTTGTACACTGAAAGTAACTATGTTGTGTCTATCTTTCAAACTGTCTGTAGGTTCAATTTCCTCACTGATTTACAATTCTGAATATACCCAGTAGCTATAAAGTATAAATCATTTTCCTGATTGTTCCAAATAATAAAAAGGTTTTAAAAAGACTTGAGGAAACACTCTTTTAATTGATTTATCCTTAAATTTTATTTTCTGTTACTAATATCACATTTTCCTTCTTTTTTTTTTACATTTCCTTTTTAAAGCTATAAATAATATGAAACAAATTCGCTAACAATTATATTTTTTGCACAATATCTATAGTATCTGTCTAGTTCTTCTCACTCAGCTAATAGAGTTGAATGTCTATTTTACTGCTTATAAATTATTTAAAAGTCATATATCTTTTGCTTTCTAGTTATGCTCAGGGCATGTGTTATTTTTTTATATACTCCCCCTTGTTTATTTCTATTATATTTTATAATATGTAAAGACAAATATTTAGGCAGTCACTATTATATTTATGCCACATGAAAGTTTGATAGGAATTTATGAATAATACTATCTCTTCTTTAGAGAGAGGTTATTCTGTGCCATATGCTCAACTAGGTCTTTAATCTGCACAGCTATATGGCATCATAGACTAATTATATCTTTCTTACAAGTGGGCAAACTGATGTTCAGAAGGGCTGAGTAATTTGCCTTAGGTCTTGAGGCATAACAGCCAGTGTGATAACCTGACTTGAAAAACAAAACAAAGGCAAAAACTTGTGTTTATTTCACACACATTTAAGAATCTGTGGGAACTTGCAAATATCTATAGCTTTTACCTAGGACATGCACAATTTTATTGGTGTTTTACACTCACATTATACTACTTGGGCATGATTATATTATTATAGTCTAGTAGGAAAGTAGTAATTCCTAATATTATACTTGGCACATAAATTGGAACTGTAATCGTTCAAAACCAGAAACTCTTCAACTGCCATTACTGGTGAGAAACAGAGGGAGAAGGAAAAAAATCATGAAGTATTAGCCATATTATAATACCAAAAATTCTTACTGAAAGGCAGATTAAGTTATTGAAATGCAGATTAAAATATGGAGTAAAGAAAAGATTTAGTACTAGGCAGTAGATTATCAGCTTTTTAAAGATGGCACAGGTTAGAGATGCATTCAGTACAGCTATGTGTTATGAGCTAGGTTGTTAATCTCTGAAAAATACTGTGAGGGGACATGAACTTTCCCCTTAGTGTGGTTGTTTGCTTGCTTTTTTTTTTCCTGTCTCATCAGACACAGTCCCACAGCTTCCTTTTCTAATTTTAATACTAATGTGTATTATGCTTTATATTCCTTAGTGTTTTGTGTGTACTTCTGTTCTGGCAATTTGGATTCACTGAATTATCCCCCTTGAGGCAGCAGTGAAGACAATACATAAAACACGAAGTAGCTTATACTATACAGAATCTGTGTAGCAGCCATAGTGGATGGTTTTAAAACATCTTCCAATTTTTTTCCCCTTTTATACATGCATTCCTTTCTCATTCAAAGAAATATATTCCCTCTAGATAAAATGAAAACTTAAGACCAAAATATTAACATAGAAAGCAAAGGGGTTCACGGAGAGGACGTATGTCCAGGAACACTGGTTTCCTTGGATTACAACAATAGCAATTGCTAGTATTTTTTGTATCCAGCCATTCTGCGTGTTAGTGAGCCTGTATGAAAATGAGAGGTAAGTCAGACATATAGAAGGCAATGGAAGTCTCCCAAACCGTATCATTGATTCATCAATTATCAGTTCAACTTTTAATTAGATCAAATAGGGTATATTGGAGTTTTATTTTGTAACTGGATATATTTTTTAAAATGTAAAGATATGTTAGTATATTTTGCTCTGTTATATCAATTCATTCATTCTCTATTAAATAAAAAGCAGAAAATTACCATCTCTGTGCTTGTGTTTCTAATTGAATACAAGTTATATCATACTTTCTTTAAGAGAACAGACTTTAATTTAGAGAATCTGTGATTATATTTATCACTTGTCAGCTGTATAAATATATCTCATGTACAAAACCACACTGACCCTGGTGCTTCGTTTGGGAATAAAGATAAAAGTTCCAAAGATGTGTCATAAAGGCTAAATGAGATAGAATATAAAAGTCCTTAGAATTTCATTGGAATCAATAATGGCTTTGCTCAATCACAGATAGTATTAATAATGTTCCCAGACTTGGAAATCAATTTCAACTAAAAGAAAATAAAGTAAATACACCAGCTCTTCTTAAAGCATAGTAAGTGCCACATAGTTTATAGAGCACTTGCATTTATATTATTTCAGTTAGTTCCCAAAACACCCTTCAAATTTCAACTCCATGAGAAACAGAACTGATGCTTAGGGAAACTGAGTAAAGTCCAAACTCACACATCCATTAAGCAGCCCATTCGTATTTTTAACTCACGTTTCTCTGACTGCAGAGCCCACATACGCTCTGTGACAGTAATTTACCCTAGAGTGTCATGAATAAGCAATTAATAGTGTTTTGATACCATAATCATTATCAGTTTATGCACTTTCCCTCTTTTCTTTGCTTATTGACGTCTAAATAAAGAACTGAAAGCTTGAGGTTAGGAACCGGTATTTGCCACCAACTCCTACAGGTACAATCCTTCCAGTGGCTCACTAGGTTCTCCGCGGGAGACTTTGCTTTATTCAGTCCCAAAGAAGTTCTTAGAGAACACCTGTGTCATGGCCCAAAGCCCAAGACTGAACATTGCAAGTAAATTTAGAGTAATTATGAAGCAGAACTAGATGTTACCCATGACACTGAATTAAACAATTTTCTTTTCCTCTAATGTATGAGCCTAATCTCTGAACAACTCTTTACTCATGAGGTAAAAAAAAAGAAAAAAAAAAGAGTGATTTGATCATAAAGCACATTGCTTGGAAGCTATGATTTGTGAAGTTTTGCTAATGACCTCTAACGAAGTTTAACTTAGTAAACAGAAAAAGTTGAAACAATTAGATTCTCAAAGTTATTGCATTACTAAGGGATATGTCCATCCAGGGCAACTGAGACATTAACAACAACAACAACAACAACAAAATTCACCACAAATAAAATGGAATCAGTCTAAGACTCCTAGTTTCTCAAAAAAACATCCTTTTTGTCCGTAATGTATCCTTTAAAACAAATTCCCTTTCTCATCTTGGACATCAAAGAAGTTATCAGTATCTAGTTTATCTAAAGGCCCATTGTCTTTTTTTTTAATTTATTTATTTAAATTCAAGTTAGTCACAATACTAACAGGTCATTGTTAATACTAAATTGGTGGTTAACAACTTTGAAAGGGCTTATGCAGGGGTGCTTTCAGAATGAAACCTTGAAGGTACTTTGTGGCCATCTTATTCAACAAAAATGAAGTATTATTGTTAATTTTCATTTTGAATATGTCAAAGAGCCAGTCTCAGGGGTCCTTGAAGGGATTCTTGATTTTTACTAAACAGGTGGAAGATAATATAGAGGTTAACCTAAACCGTGTTCTTCCAGGGGGAAATATGGATCTGCCTTCAGAAACAATAAAGAGGAGTTAAATGCTTAGAGATATCCTTTATCCACTGCATGAATACATCCTTGGGATGGCCTCAGGCTTGAGGAATCATATGCACCTTGTTAAACACTGAAGTTTATTTCTCCCAAAAGGCTGCTGAATGAATGAAGGCATAACATGTATCAGGCTTAGTTGATGTTGGTAAATGAATATAATTCATTGAATTTTCATTAACATCTTTACATAAATAGTATAGCATATCTCCCCCAAGTCTGTGATAGTGGATCATCTCTTCTTACAGTTCTTTTTAAAAAAAAAATTTTTTATGTTTATTTTTGAGAGAGACTGAGACAGAGTGCGAGCAGGGAAGGGGCAGAGAGAGAGGGACACAGAATACAAAGCAGGCTCCAGGCTCTAAGCTGTCAGCATAGAGCCCAAAGCAGGGCTCAAAACCACCAACCGTGAGATCATGATCTGAACCAAAGTGGGACGATCAGATGACTGAGCCACCCAAATGCCCCTCTTTTGCAGTTCAAGTGTGTTCTCTGGTCCTACAAAATTGGCCTGTCAGTATTCACTTTCAGATGTTCACATGAAGTCTTCCTTATCTATTAATACCTTCCTTCACAGCTCTTTGTGCATTCCTACAAAGGGTTTAATCAGTAGCCAGAATGTGTAAGTCTGTCATGGTATTATTTTTCAAAAATGTTTTAAAATTGATAGGAATGTAAGAGGAAAAAAGAAAAAACAAACAAAAAAAAACCTTGAAATTGTGGTAAAAATACAGTGCACTGACACATTATGACCTATGGAAGAGTAATATACACTATTTTTATTCCTAGATCTGCAATGCCAGTAAAATAGTACAGAAATTTCAATTTTCAGAATGATATTTTCTATTGGATAAGAATGCCTTTTGGGACTTCCAGCTGTTAGGAAAAACTAGCACTTTCAATGAAAAGGAAACCCTGATCAAAGACAAGTGATGTTATTGAGCAGAAATGATCTTAATTAAAAGAACGAACGTTAAAGAAGTTTAATGAAAGTAATTTTATGTATTTAAAGATTATTTATTTTGAGAGAGAGAGAGAGAGAGAGAGAGAGAGAGAGTAAGTTGAGGAGGGGCAGAGAGAGGAACAGAGACAATCCCAAGCAGGCTCTGGTCTGGCAGCATGGGGCTTTGACCCCAAACCATGATCTCATGACCTGAGCCAAAACCAAGAGTTGGACACTCCACCAACAGAGCAACCCAGGCGCCCCTAAGGAAAGTAATTTTAAAATAATATTTTATGATATTTTCAAAATTATATATCCAAAAATATTGGGCTCCTTTACATGTCCTTTGTTATAAATTTACTCAGTACAGGGAATTTAGGTCCAATAGGTAAATACACTCTGAAAAGTAGATAAAGTAGGCAACTACACCTTGTAAAAGAAAGACACAACCTACATAATGCAGGTAGGAATTGGGCATACAATGGAGAATCTCACCTGTTGGTGTGATTCAACAACAAACTCAACATCACTTAATTAATGAATTAAACAAGTGTTTATTTTAAGCCTACTGTGACTCTTCTGGGCATTAGATTGTGTTACATGGTTTTGAAGGCAACACTGCATCCTAACTTTCAGACACGCACAATGTGGTGAGGAGTTCACAGGAGATGTCAGCACAGATGTTTGGTGGGCTGGGAAGAATAAGTCTAAGATTCTTAGGGGACTGACTCGTACTAAGGGTATTACACCTAGTGTTGTGAAGTTGGGAAGAAGGTGACTTGAGGTGTCATTGAAATCTGCTACCCACAAGGCTAGTTACATATACATATTTTATTTAAGGCAAGTTTCACAATCATTCTCAGAAAGATTACTGTTACTAAGGAGGGGCAGAGAAACTAAGCGGCCATTGGCAGCCATTCGTAGCAGTGTTGAAGTGCAGCAAATTTCTACATGTGGTGACTGTATCTTAGCTGATTGAGAGAAGTGAATTGTTGGAGGGCAGAGAGTGTGATGGAGTGCAGGAAGCAGATACACCATGGTGGCAAGAGGTCACCATGGTCATAAAGTGGAAAAACAAAGCTAAGATTTTCACAGGTACGATACATCCAGGTGATTCCACCTCATTTTTGTTGTTGTTATTGTTCCTATGTGATTCTCTCCATGTTCATTATTCATTACTATTTATTTTAGGTAAATCTTTTAAAAAAGGACACCATCTAATCCCAGAGGTTTTCAGCTCAGGGGTTAGAGAACATTTTCTCCACTGAGCAATCTTATTATGGCTTTTTTAAAATACTAAGCATTTTTCTAAACACTTCATATATATTAACTCATTTAATACTCATGATGACTTTGTAAGATAGGCCTGTATACAGAGAAATAAACTGTATTTATACAAGTAACACAGAGAGAACACATGGCTTCATACCTAATAAGTGGGTTGGAATCAAACCTAGATAGCGTCACTCTTCCTTACGGAAATAACTATGATAATATCATTTAAATTTTGTTTTAAAAAAAGAAATTAAAACTCACTATTTTGAAACCATATGCAAATAAAGAAATTAAACTATTTACCCCATTTTCTTGCAGAGCACTTATGTAACTCTTTAACTGAGGGAAATTCTTCAACAACAACAATAATATTTTAAATAGAAGGAAAAATCATTTGTATAGGAACATGGGTCATAATAATTACACATAGGCTGAAAAATTATAAAATATTGCCAGGGATTCAGATGTGATCAAGCTCAGTTCTAAGCTCTTCCAGCTTAAATTATTTTCTGCCTCTTTCTTGCCTGTAACTCTAACACCTAAGGTTGCTGGTAGTGATGACTGTAATATATCTGACTTTGTGAGGTACTAGGAAGAATTATAAAAGCTGAGCGTTAGCAAAAGTTGATCAATGGTGAAGGACAAAACACACTCTATATTAAAAAAATACAGTATCTTTCCATTTTTTAGGATTCTCAGTGTAATTAAGGTTTAAGTTACAGAGAAAAAGAAACTGGTGTACAATTGGAACAAAAGCACAAAGGTAGTTCTCACTGGAAAGAAACGTCATGGGCATGTCTCTGAAAGTTAAAAGGTAATATTTGGAGTCAGAAAAGCCTGGGAAAAAACCCTGCTCTAGCACTTCAAGTTTTGTGATATTGAATGTTTTCAAACCTGCCAAAACAAGAGTTTTCTCCTATAAAACAGAAGAAATGAACAGGCCATTGCTATTATCAATTCACTTAAAATTTCCCCTGCAGAGGAAATGACATACTATTTAAGCAAAATTCTGGCTTCACACTTGGACCTTTGTTAACCACTCTTCGAGTTTGTTCCTTGGGCTTTCTTCTGGAGGTTTGGAGCAAACAATAAGTAAGCAACTGAGGAATGAGAAACCACACAGAAATAACAGAGTTGATCCCCCTGGGATTGTCAGATGACCCACAGCTTCAGATGGTGATCTTTGTCTCTCTGCTCATCACCTACATGCTCAGCATCACTGGCAACCTGACCATTATCACCCTTACCCTGCTGGATTCCCACCTCCAGACCCCCATGTATTTCTTCCTCAGAAACTTCTCCTTATTAGAGGTTTCATTCACAACTGTCAGCATACCCAAGTTCCTGGGCACCATGATGACTGGAGATAAAACCATTTCCTTTAATGACTGCATTGCTCAGCTATTTTTTTTTCATTCTCTTGGGAGTCACTGAATTTTACCTTCTGGCCGCCATGTCCTATGACCGTTACATTGCCATCTGCAAACCTCTGCATTACATGACCATCCTGAATCACAGTCTGCATACTCCTTGTCTTCTCTTCGTGGCTAACGTCATTCTTAATCATATTCCCCGCACTCATGTTGCTCCTAAACCTTAATTACTGTAGGTCTAATGTTATTGACCATTTTACCTGTGATTATTTTCCCCTGCTGCAACTTTCCTGTTCAGACACAAAATTCTTAGAGGCGCTGGGGTTTTCCTGCGCTGTGTTCACTTTAATGTTCACTTTGGCCTTGATATTTCTGTCTTACACATATATCATCAGAACAATTTTAAGAATTCCTTCTACTAGTCAGAGGAAAAAGGCCTTTTCCACATGTTCATCCCATATGATTGTCATCTCCATCTCCTATGGCAGCTGCATTTTCATGTACATTAATCCATCAGCAAAAGACACAGTGTCTCTGAGCAAGGGAGTTGCTGTGCTAAACACCTCAGTGGCCCCCATGCTGAACCCCTTTATTTACAGCCTCAGGAATCAGCAAGTCAGGCAAGCCTTCCTGGACAAGGCAAGGAAGATAGTATTTTTCTCAAGCAAATGAAATGCTGTGGTGTCATAAATTAGACACACACTTGCACAGCAATTTAAAATATACAAACATGAAATTCAAGGAACTTCTTCAAATCACAGTGGCCTTCCTGTCATCCTTATACTTTTGTTCTCTGTTTTTAACAGCTTACAAGCACTATAATATATTTCCCATTCAATTGCAGTAATTTCATACGTCTTTCTAAAGGTTCCATTTTCTGAACACTTTGTTAGTTGCAACTTCTCGAGCAATAATTGTTTTATAAGATAAAGTTGTACTTTAAGTTTTGTTTAGGAAAACCATTATCACCAGGGATGGAGGGGACACTGTGTAAATATTGTTATGATATTTTACTTACTCTATACAGAAAACACAATTTTATTATTTCATTGATATTTGACAGAATTTTCCTTAAACATCTTGCCATTTCTCTAGGGAAAAAATTATTCAACTGCCGTATGATTTATGGAACATGTGAATGCTTTCATTTAAAAACCAAGAAATACTGCTCACTTAATGGAGTATGTGCATGTAATTTACCTATTGGCTAAAAGAAGTGTAGATCTTTAACAATATAAATACATCTTCATATTTCCAAATCCTGTACTCAGTAGATATAGGTAGATATACAGGTAAATATATATATGCATATACATGTGTACACATATTGTGTGACAATAGTGAAGCAATATCTGTTTTAGATATGTAAGATAAGTCACTTTCTCTAATTCCATGGAGGGTAAGCTCCATTTTCTGACTATGCTGAAATACATATGTATAGCTTCTTCTCTAGTTTTGGACAAGTTTCCAACAGGACATGTATCTAAATTATTTAATGCCTAAACAAAATCATTTAGGTTTCATAGAAAATAAAAGCTTCATAAGAAGAAAATTTATCTATTTCATATAAAATAAAATATCACCTGATAATATTCTTCCACTCACTCTATGTAAGGCATTAAGTGCCTAAAGTATTTTGGAAAGATGTGTATGTATGTGTGTGTGTGTGTGTGTGTGTGTGTGTGTGTACATTAAATAAGAATTGTGGAAACTTAAAATGTAATCTAAATTATATGAACTACTTTTTAGTAATAGAAAATATACTACAATCCTAATTAGTAGCCCAACATGCCTAATGATCACTATGCAATTTATTCAGTTGAGGAATACATCACAGGAGTTGTTGAGAAACAAACAAAATAAATTATAGAAAAATGAAGGAGACTCAAAATGTAAGGGAAAACCTATGCATGGTTTCTCAATTTCATCTTCTCTGAAGTATAATTTGTATGCTAAATAAGGCAAATAGTTGGCAAACTGAGGGTTTCTATAACCTCTCAACATATACTTCCCCATTGATAAGGCGGTGTCGGATAAATCTGGCATATATAATGTACTTAGGGATGGAAATGAACCTGTCAGGCATATAGTATAAACAGCTAACAATAAATAGCAGTGATTGTTATTGTTAATATTGGTCTTTATATCTAACCTCTATAGTTTGGAATCAGTACAAATTATATTTATTAAGTGGTGAGAATATTTAACACAAGATCTACCCTCTTATTTCTTAAAAGCACAATATAGTATTAACTGTAAGCAAATGTACTACAGCAAACAATGTTCTTCAACAATATTCATCTTCAACATTCTCAGAACTTATTCCTCTAACAGAACTTAACTTTTTCTTCTTAATGTGTATTTTTGAGTGAGTGAGTGAGAGAGAAAGAGAGAGAGAGACAGAGCATGAGTGGGGGAGGGGCAGAGAGAGAGGGAGACAAAGAATCCAAAGCAGGCTTCAGGCTCTGAGCTGTCAGCACAGAGCCTGACACAGGGCTTGAACTCATGGACCAAGATATCATGATGTGAGCCAAAGTCAGACACTTAACCAACTGAGCCACCCAGGAGCCCCACAGAATGGAACTTTATAGCAGCTACCATCAATTCCCCATTGGCCACTCCAACCTGTCCCAAGGCAGCCACCATCTATCCTCCATTTCTATGAGTTTGACCAATTTTAACACTTCATAAAAGTGGATTTATCCTTTTTTTGTTCTTCTGTCATGTGACTGACTTATTTCATCTAACCTAATGTTCTCCAGATCCATTAGCACTGTCACATATTGCTAAAAAAAGAGGAAAGAAAAGAGAAGGAAATGAACGAGCACAAAATGATCAGTTTGTCCTGCTGGGCCTTTATGATGATCCTGATCTTCTGATTGTGATTTTCATCTTTTTATTCATCACATACATATATGTGTCACTGGAAACCTGACTAATCATCACTCTAACCTGGTGATGATCTATGGATCTACACATGCCTATGTATTTCTTACCTGGAACTTCTCTTTCTTAGAACTCTCCTTCACAACTATATATATTCCTAGATTTCTGAGGGCAATTATTACCAAAGACAAAAACATTTCTCATAATAATTGTATAGCCCAAGAATTTTTCTTTCTTTTCATGGAGGTGGCTGAACTTCCCATCCTAATTGCCATGTCCCTTGACCACTATGTTGCCATTTGCAAACCCCTTCATTACACAACCATCAAAGACAGGAATCTCTGCAACCTGTTTACGCTCTGTGCATGACTGGGCATGTTTCTGGTCATTTATGCTACCCCTTATACTTCTGCTCCAGCCGGATAACTGTGCTTCTAATATCACTGACCACTTTGCATGTGACTATCTTTCCCTTGTACAACCATATTCTCAGATGCAAGGTTCCTAGAAGTAATTGGCCTTTACTTTGTTTGGATTACTTCGCTATTCACTTTGGCATTTGTGATTTTGTCCTACATGTATATCACATCTGTCAGTCAGACAAGAAAAAGTTTTTCTCCTCTTGTATTTCTCACATGATTGTTACCTCCATTTCCAAATATGCTAATTATTCTGCAGGAAAAAAGGCCATCATTGACAAAAGTAGTAGCTATCCTCAGTAACTCCTTTGTCCCCATGTTGAAACACTTCACGTACCCCTTAAGGAACCAGAAAGTACACAAACCTTCCAAGATATGGTCCTTAAATTACTGTTTCACACAAATACATCAAAATTTTGATTAAGATGAATTAATATTATCATGAATATTTAATAAGAAAAAATGAAATTTTAACCTTCTAATCTCCACTATCTTGCTATATACAGCTATAGGAAATCTTGAGTTCATTAGCTAAACATTCCAAGTTCCCATGTAAGTGATTTATGATTGTGAACATAAAACCAGTGGTTATGGAACACAAATCATTTTTCTTACTATTCTAAGTAATACAAATATTCAACTAAAAATACCAATTCCAAAAGATATATGCAGCCCTGCAGTTTTTGGAGCATTATTCACAAAAACCAAGATATGGAAGCAACCCAAAGTGTACACTCATAGATGAATGGATAAAGAAGACATTATACATGCACGCAGACACACACACACACACACATATACAATGAAACATTATTCAGCTATAAAAGAAGATGAGATCTTGCTATTTAAAACAACATCGATGGACATAAAGGAGATTATGCTACATAAAATATGCCAGACAGACAAAGACAAATACCACCTGATTTCACTTATATATAGAATCTAGAAAAAAAAAATTAACAAACAACCAAAGCTGAAACAAACTCGTTATTACAGACAACTAACTGATTTTTCAAGATGGGAGGGGTTGGGGTGATGGGCAAAACAGGCAAGAGGAGTGGGAGGTATAGGCTTCTAGTTAGGGAATAAATAGGTCATGAGAATAAAAGGTACAGAATAAGGAATACAGTCAATGCTTTTATAAATGTGTGGTATTGTGACAGGTGGTAGCTACTCTTACGGTGAACACAGCACAGTGTATGCACTTGCTGAACTGCAGTATTATAACCTGAAACTCGTGTAACTTTGTGTGTCATCAATACTCAAGTAAAAACAAAGAAATAAATATAAATAAAGAATCATTGATGAATGAGTAGAAGTGAACTGAAGTGCCAACGTTTTCCTCATTTCCAACAGGGTAAAGATCATATGTGACTGTGAATGCCCTGAAGGAGAAGAAAAAGTAAGATTATTACAACAAATACACAAAACCGCAGGTATTCTGGAGTGGAAAAAGTGAGGATGGATGGTAAGAAGTGAGTCTGAAATGGCAGAAAGGGGTCAAATATTACTGTGCCTTAGCCCTGTTAAATTTAGACATATATATATTGAGGGTACTAAGAAACCTTTTTTTCCCTGAAAAATGAGAAGTATGAGACCACATGAAAGGACACAGAAGGCATCATGTAAAGTGAAATGACTCAGACCAAGAAAGAAAAATGCCATATGATTCTCCTCATAAGTGGCTTGTTTAAAAAAAAAAAAAAAAAAAAAAAAAAGTAAACAAACCAAAAGCACAATCACATCTGTAAATACAGAGAAAAAACTAACAGTTGCCAGAGGGGGGGGCGGGGTAGGAAAATGGGGGAAGGGGAGAGGGAGATACAGACTTTTTTATGGAATGAATAAATCATGGGAGTAAAAGACACCAAAAGGATTACAGTCAATGATATTGTAATAGCAAGTAATGGGAGCTGGTAGCTATACTTGTGTGAACACAATGTAATGTATAAACTTGCCAAACACTAAGTTGTACACCTGAAACTAATGTAACAGTGTGTGTGCACTATAATCAAATTAAAAAAAAAAACTCTTAATAATAACTTGAAAAAGAGAGCATAAGTAAGTTTGTTGAGCACAGAACAGGCATTTTCAAGGCATAATGAGATCCACAGTTGGGTCACAAGGAGTACAGATGTAGTAAGTTGGTTGGGGCTGACAGGTGACAAGATGAAGGATTTCTGGGAAGATTTTTATATCTGGCAGAGGATTTCATCCAAATGTTTTTGGGAGAGGGTGGGCAAAAACCTAACACTCAAGTCAGAATGTTTTTATGTTTTATGATTTTTTATAACAAATTTGGTAACCATTGAGGACATTTTCATTTTAAAGTTAATAATAAAAATGCACAACAAAAATAAATGAAATAAGTTGTTCATGTATTCATTCTAATTTATACAAGTGGGGATGTATCAATTAATAAAGCTGGTGCCACCTTCAATGAAGAGTCCACTACCATGTGGCTCAGCTCTGTATTTAAAGAGTCCCAAAGGAACTGAGAATAAATTACCGCCCAAACGTAGACTAAGTGTCATGGGCATATTAGGAGAAGTAAGTACAGCCAAAGGGAAACCAGGGTGATTGTATATGCTAGCAGGTACACTTTTGCTTTTACCTCACTGTATCACTTAGCTTTCTGGAAAGACGTGTGTCATGGCATCACTACACATCTGAGTTTATCTGTCCTTGCACCTTTCCTTTCTTGACCGAGGTCTCTTGGGGGATTTATACAGTGACCAGGGAAGGTAAAATTGTTTTATCTTTGGATAGTGGTCAATCTTCCTCTTATCCAGGGAGCTTTGAAATGTTTTAACTTCCAGTCATAAAGCAGTATTCCCTGGAAATCATTTAAAGAACTCTCAGAACTTAAGAACTTAAGAACTTCATTAAGTTCAGGTCAGAACAATGTTTGTGGTTATATGGAAAGATAAAAGTGATAGAGAGAAATTCCTTCACTTAGAGCAGAGGCTATAGAAAGCTTGCGTGCACTCAAGCCTGCCTTTTTCTCAGTATGAGAGGCTTTTACATAACAGAGGCAAGGGAGAACTGATGACAAAGTATCCTGAAGTAGTTTATGAATGCATTCTCTCTCACATATTAAGTAAATAAGAAAATCTGGGGTTGTATTTATGACTGGAATCATTAGACATATCAAAACGTAAGTATGTTCCAGATTTGTCAATAAATGTGTTTATCTTTCTCCCATTCCAAAGGTTACTTTGTTGGAATAAAGCAGGGTGATCCCCAATTTATCACATAGGCATATTTACTAAAACAAATTTTATATGTTAGCATTCCAGTCATGTTTCAAAATACAATAATAGTCTCTACCTTTTGATCTGCCAATTTTGCCGGTATGTTACAACAAATATGTGTCTGTTTCCTAAAGGAAGAGAATGCTGATTGTCAGGAATAAAGTAAATAAAATAAAAAGACACAATACAAGCCTGACAGTCTCTCCTACAGACTTACCCAGTTCACCCCATAGGGAAAAAAAAATACAGCAAATATTATTGAGGACTTAGACCATAGATAAAATCTGATTGATTTTTAAGAATAAAAAGAGAAAAAGACAGGTAAAAGTCATATAGTTTACATTTCAGAAATTTGTGGTTTCTATAAAGTAAATTTTACAAAGAATTTTATTCATTCTACATATTTAGTCTCCTAGAAAGAAGACAATGAAAGGTTTTGTTAGCAAAAACACTTCCTTATCAGTTCCTGCTTGCCCTAAGACAAATTTGAGAGTTTTAAAAGATAAATAGTGGAAAAAGAAAAAAACATAAAACAGTTGTTAATTTAAATAAGGAACATAAAAATGACATAAGTGAAACAGTATGCTGTCAAAATATATTACTGATATAGCTCTACCTATGTGAGCATTAACTAATATCTCCGGCTTTAGTTTTCTTTCTCATAAATAGAGAACTTTACTCTTATCTATCACTAAGGAAATTCTAATATTTCCTGATAGACAACACATTTATTTCCTCTGCTCATATTTAAAAGAATATATATTAAGAATAACATTAATCATAGCTACTATTAAGTTCAGGAATTGTGATTTGGTCATCAGCTTCTACCCAATTTTATAAGACAATGAGGTTTGTAAATGGCATCAAAATTAAAACTCAAAATTGGACATTTTGGTCCTAAGAACACAGTCTTAGAAACTGGAAAACAATGTCTCAATATCTAAATTAGAAACAGAGTAAGTATTGTTGCAGAAACATATTTCCTTTGACTCAGGAGACATATCTAGTAAAATGTTGCTAAAGCTAATGTCAGAGACATTGCTGCCTGTGCCCTCCTCTAGAATTTTTATGGTTTCAGGTCTCCCATTTAAGTCTTTAATCCATTTGGAGTTTGTGTATGGTCTAAGAAAGGGGTGTATTTTCATTCTTTTGCATGTCCTGACCAGTTTTCCCAATACCATTTGTTGAAGAGACATTCTTTTTCCCATTAGATATTCTTTCCTGCTTTGTCAAGCCAAGAAACACACTCTGAACCATAGAGAACAAGATTACGGTTACCAGAGAGGAGGTTTGCAGAGGGATGGGTAAAATAGGTGATGGGGTTTAAGGAGTTCATTTGTCAGGATGAGCATTGGGTGATGTATGGAACTCTGGAATCACTATATTGTACACCTGAAATGAACATAACAGTGTATGTTAACTATACTGGAATTAAAATAAAATAAAAATGAATAGCTAAATATTAAAAGATGTAGTGCGCTATTAGAAATTTGGTTACAAATTTGCTCACAGGTATAGATGTGGTATACAGACACTCATGAGGGGACTTTTAACATAGATCTGTGAATAAATTTTTCCTTTTCAACAGGATGTGCAAAATGCTTCTGCTGTAATGGGACTGAGTGGATACTGTAAAAATGCAAACAGGAAAAAAGTTCCATTGGCTGCATTTCTTGGGGCTAATAATACAAACATTTAAATCTTCAATTCCTTTACTATGCACATTTTCTTTCCGTTTTGTTTTGCAACAGATTTTGCTTAAAGAAAATAAAAAGTCAGTATGAGAAACCATACAGTGATTACAGAATTTGTTCTCTTAGGCATCTCAGATGACCCAAAGCTTCAGATTATAATTTTTATCTTTCTGTTTATGGCTTATGTATTAAGTGTCACCGGAAACCTAACCATCATCATCCTCACCTTAACA
Organism: Felis catus; assembly: GCF_018350175.1. Taxonomy (NCBI): domain Eukaryota; kingdom Metazoa; phylum Chordata; class Mammalia; order Carnivora; family Felidae; genus Felis; species Felis catus. The sequence goes on from NC_058374.1 coordinate 81,676,300, forward strand.
GACTTTCATCTCAAGACTCCTATGTATTACTTCCTGAGGAATTTCTCCTTCTTAGAAATTATATTCACCAGTGTGTCTATTCCCAGATTTTTGGGGACAATCATTACTAAAGTCAAGACCATTTCCTATAACGATTGTTTAGCTCAGCTATTTTTCTTCATCTTCCTGGGTGTGTCTGAGTTTTTTCTTCTCACTGCCATGTCTTTTGATCGCTACGTTGCCATCTGCAGGCCTCTTCACTACACCACCATCATGAACAAGAAAATCTGCACCCTACTGGTCTTTGGGTCATGGCTGGGGGGATTCCTTACCATTTTCCCACCACTCATGCTCATCCTCCAGCTAGATTTCTGTGCTGCCAATGTAATCGATCATTTCTCCTGTGACTATTTCCCCATTTTACAACTCTCGTGCTCAGATACATGGCTTTTAGAGATGATTGGCTTTTACTTTGCTTTTGTTACTCTGCTCTTCACGTTGGCATTCGTGATTCTTTCCTACATGTGCATTCTTAGCACCATTCTGAGAATCCCATCTGCTACTCAGAGGAAAAAGGCTTTCTCCACATGTTCCTCTCACTTGATTGTCATTTCCATCTCTTATGGGAGCTGTATATTCATGTATGTCAAGCCTTCAGCAAAAGAAAGAGCATCACTGACCAAAGGGGTAGCTATTCTCAACACCTCAATTGCCCCCATGTTGAACCCTTTTATTTATACCCTGAGGAACCAGCAAGTAAAACAAGCTTTCAAAACTTTGCTTCATAAAGTAGTGTTTTCTAGAAACAAATGAAAGTATGTATTAAGAAGAAAGGATGTTACTGGGAAGATCCACCAAAGGAAAAACAAAATTTTGACTTCTACAATATGCTTCCATATCCATCTCACAGATACTTGCAAGGCTGTGCTCATTTGCTTAAGCTTTCTTGTACACTGAAAGTAACTATGTTGTGTCTTTCTTTCAAAGTGTGTATACGTTCCATTTCCTCATTGATTTACAATTCTGAATAGAAAGGCAGTGGATATAAAACATACCATTTTGCTGATTGCTCCAAATAGTAAAAATATTGTATACTATAATGGCTAATGGAGTAAAACGTTTTAAAAACATACTCTTTATATTTTATTTTCTTTTTTTTTTAACGTTTTTTTATTTATTTTTGGGACAGAGAGAGACAGAGCATGAACAGAGGAGGGGCAGAGAGAGAGGGAGACACAGAATTGGAAACAGGCTCCAGGCTCTGAGCTATCAGCCCAGAGCCTGACGCGGGGCTCGAACTCACGGACCGCGAGATCATGACCTGGCTGAAGTCGGATGCTTAACCGACTGCGCCACCCAGGCGCCCCTATATTTTATTTTCTTGTACTAATATCTAAGTTTCTTTCTTAAAGTTATAAAATATATGAAATACAATATCTATAACAACCGTATTTTTTGCATACTATCTGCAGTATCTAATTCTTTCCACTCTGATATAGGCTTGAGTGTTTATTTTGCTGTATATAAACTATTTGAAAGTCATATGTCTTTTATTTTCTACTTATGCTTAAGGCATACATTGTCTTATTTTATATGCTCTCCTTGTTTATCTGTATTATATTGAAACATATGAGATTGATAAATATTAGGCAGTCACCAAGACATGGCACCTGGAAGTTTGATAGGAAATTCACAAATAATAGTATCTCTTCTGTAGAGAATATTTACTCTATGCCATTTGCTCAACTAGATATATCCTAAATCATATCATATTTAGCTGTCACAGCTATATGGCAAATTTTAGTGATTATCTATTTTTCACACGTGTAAATTCTAAGCTTGAGGAACTTGCCCAAGGTGTTGAGCTATCACAGTCAATGTGATAACCTGATTTGAAAAATGAAACAAAATGACAAAAACTTGTGTTTGCTCTATTGTGTACATTTTTCAAATCTAGAGACCTGCATATTTTGCATAGCTTTTACTAAGGACCTGCACAATTTTATTGGTGTTTCGCACTCACATTATCTCATTTGGCCATGATCATATGATTATAGTCTGGTCAGGGAAGGTACTCATCCCTAATATTGTCGTTGGCATATACTTTGGAACACTGATCAATCAAAAGAAGAAACGCTTCAACTGCCATTGCTGGTGCCACCAGAGTGACAAGGACAAAATATAAAGTACTAGCAGTATTATAGTCCCAAAATTCTCTGTGGAAGGCACATTAAAGTTAATGGAGCCAATGAATGACTTAATACAATGTGGTAGATTCTCAGTTTTTAAAAATGGCATGGAGGAGAGATGCATTTGGTAGAGAGCTGATGTAAGAATTAAGATACTTTATAGTAATCTCTGTCTGGAAAATAATCTGTTGGTCTCCGTTTCTCATGAGAAACAAATCACACTACAAGGTTGTTATTTTTTTCTGTCTCATCGGACACTGTCCCCCAAGCTTCCTTTTCAAATTTCTGTACAAATGTGTTATGTTTTATATTCCTTAGTGTTTTGTGTCTAGTCCTGTCCTGGCAATTTGATTCACTGAATTATTCCCCTTGAGCCCGTGGCAGAGAATAGATAAAACATTAAGTAGCTTATGCTACATAAAATCCATGTAGGAACTGTACCAGACAGTTTTAAAACACCTTCTGAAATTTTTCTCTTTCATATATTTGCTCCTTTCTCACCCTCTGTACTCAAAGAAATCTATTCCCTCTAGATAAAATGGAAAATTTAAGTAAAAAACATTAACAGTAGAGAGCAAATGTGTTCAGTGAGAGGAACTGTGTTCAGGACACTGATTTCCCTGGATTACAACAATGGAAACCACTAATATTTTTTATATTTCAGCCATTCTGCATATCAGTGAGACTGTATGAAATCAAGGTAAGTAGGACATAGGGGAGGGAATGGTAGTTTCTCAAACCTTATCATTGATTCATTACTTATCAGCTCAAAGTTTAAGCAGATTCAATAGGGTATATTGGAGTAGTATTTTGCAACTGGATAGATTTATAAATTAAAGAGATCTTAGCATATTTTATTATATAAATTTATTCCTTTTCTTAAATAAAAAGCAAGAAATTACCACTCTATGCCTGTGTTTCTAATTTAATATAGACTATGTAGTGCTATCTTTAAGAGAACAGACTTTAATTTTAGGTATTCTCTGATTAAACACTTGTTAACTATACGAATATATCTAAGGTACAAAAACACACTGACCCTAATGCTTCATTGGGAATAAAGATAAAATTTCCATAGGTGTGTCCTAATGGCTATATAAGATAGAATATAAATGTCCTTAGAATTTCATTGGAATAATGGTTTTGGTCAATTACAGTTAACTATGAATATTCTGCCCAAAGTTGGAAATCAATTACAACCAAAAGAAAATAAATACACCAGTTCTTCTTAAAGCATAGAAGTGCCACATGGTTTATAGAGCACTTGCATATATATTATTAAATTCATTCTGAAGATGCCCTTGAAATTTTAACTCCATGATAAACAGAAAAAACTGATGCTTAGGGAATTTAAGAAACTGCCAAAGTCACACTTCCATTTGTATCTTCAAATCACATTCTCTCATTGCAGAACCCATATACTTTCTGTGATAGTAATTTACCCCAGACTGTCATGAATAAGACTAAGACATTAAGTGGTTTTTTTTTAATGTTTATTTATTTTTGAAAGAAAGAGAGAGAGAGTGAGTGGGGAAGGGCAGAGAGAGAGACACACACACAGAATCTGAAGTGGGCTCCAGGCTCTGAGCTGTCAGCACAGAGCCCAATACAGGGCTCCAACCCACAAACCACGAGATCATAACCTGAGCCAAAGTTGGATGCTTAACCAGCTGAGCCACCCAGGCACTCCAAAAATTAATAGTGTTTTGATATCATAATCTTATTATCACTTTATGTACTCTTCCTCTTTGCTTATTTTTGCCTAAATAAAGAACTGGAAGTTTGAGGTTAGGAGTTGGTATTTGCCAATAATTCCTACAGGTACAATCCTTCCATTGGTTTCTCCAGGGGAGTCTTAGCTTTATTCAGACCAAAAGAAGTTCTCAGTGAACACTTGTGCCATGGCCCAAAGCCCAGCAAGATTGAACATTGAAAGTAAATTTAGAGTAATTATGAAGCCAACCTAGATGTTACCCACAACACTGAATTAAACAATTTTCCTTTCCTCTAACGTATCAGCCAAAATGCTGAAGAACTCTTTACTCATAAAGTAAAAAAAAAAAAAAAAAAAAAAAAAAAAAAAAAAAAAGAGCGATGTGATCATAAAGCACAATGCTTGGAAGCCATGATTCATGAAGTTTCTCTAATGATCTCTAATAAGGTTTAACTGAAGAGTGAATTTAGTAAACATAGAAAAAGTTGAAACAATTAGCCTCTCAAAGTTATTGTATTACTAAGGGATATGTCTACCCAGTGCAACTAGGACATTATTAACAACAACAAAATGCACCGCAAATAAAATGGAATCAGTCTAAGGCTCTTAATCTCTTAAAGGAACATCCTTTTGGTTCTTCACATATCCTTTAATACAGAGTCCCTTTCTCATCTTGGGCATCAAAGAAGTTATCAGTTTCTACTTTATCTAATGGGTTATTGTTAATACTAAATTGATGGTAAAAAATTTGAAAGGGCATTAACTAGGGGTGCTTTCAGAATGAAACCTTGAAGGTACTTTGTGGCCATCTTATTCAACAAATATGAAGTATTATTGTTAACTTTCATTTTGAATATGTCAAAGAGCCTGTCTCAGGGGTCCTTGAAGGGATTCTTGATTTTGACTAAAAGGGTAGAAGATAATATAGAGGTTAAACTAAACCGTGTTCTTCCGGGGGGAAATATGGATCTGCCTTCAGAAACAATAAAGAGGAAGTTCCTCAAAAAATTAAAAATAGATCTACCCTATGACCCAGCAATAGCACTGCTAGGAATTTACCCAAGGGATACAGGAGTACTGATGCATAGGGGCACTTGTACCCCAATGTTTATAGCAGCACTCTCAACAATAGCCAAATTATGGAAAGAGCCGAAATGTCCATCAACTGATGGATACAGAAATTGTGGTTTATATACACAATGGAGTACTACGCGGCAATGAGAAAGAATGAAATATGGCCCTTTGTAGTAACGTGGATGGAACTGGAGAGTGTGATGCTAAGTGAAATAAGCCATACAGAGAAAGACAGATACCATATGTTTTCACTCTTATGTGGATCCTGAGAAACTTAACAGAAACCCATGGGGAAGGAAAAAGAAAAAAAGAGGTTAGAGTGGGAGAGAGCCAAAGCATAAGAGACTCTTAAAAACTGAGAACAAACTGAGGGTTGATGGGGGAGTGGGAGGGGGGGGTGGGTGATGGGTATTGAGGAGGGCATCTTTTGGGATGAGCACTGGGTGTTGTATGGAAACCAATTTGACAATAAATTTCATATATTGGGGAAAAAAAGAAACAATAAAGAGGAGTTAAATGCTTAGAGATATCCTTTATCCTCTGCATGAATACATCCTTGGGATGGTCTCAGACTTGAGGAATCATATGCACCTTGTTAAACACTGAAGTTTATTTCTCCCAAAAGGCTGCTGAATGAATGAAGGCATAACATGCATCAGGCTTAGTTGTTGCTGGTAAATGAATACAATTCATTGAATTTTCATTAACATCTTTACAAAAATAGTATAGTATACCTTCCCCAAGACTGTGATATTGATCATCTCCCCCTACAGTTTCTTTAAGCATGTTCTCTGACCCTACAAAACTGGGGTATCAGTACTCATTTTCAGTCATGTTCACATGAACCCTTCCTTACCTATTGTAACTTCCTTCATAGCTTTTCATACATTCCCTCAAAGGTTTCATCAGTAGCTAGAGTATGAAAGTCAATCATGGTATTATTTTTCAGAAAAGTCTTAAAATTGAAAGGAAACATGGGAGAAAAAAACTATGCAAAAATTTTAAATAAGGGTAAAAATACAGTGCACTGATACATTATTAACTATGGAATAGCAATAATAGATTTTTTTAAGCTGGCTCTCCAATGCCAGCTAAATAGAACAGAAATTTCAATCTTGAGATTGAAACCAAATATTGTCTATTTGATGAGAATGCATTTGGGGATTTCTAGGTGTTATGAAAAACTCGCGCTTTCAAAAAAGCAACCCCTGATGAAGGAAGACTGATGTTACTGAACAGGAATAAAGTTAATTGAAGGAATGAATTCTAAAGAAATTTAATGAAAGTAACTTTAAAATAATGTTTTATGAAGTTTTCTTTTTTAAATTGCATATTCAGGGGCACCTGAGTGGGTTATGCATCCAATTTTTGGTTTTGGTTCAGGTCATGATCTACGGCTTCGTGGGTCTGAGCCCCATATAGACCTCCTCGCTGGCAGTGTGGAGTCTGCTGGGGATTCTCTCTCACTCTCTCTCTGCCCCTTCCACTTGTGCTGTCTCTCTCTCACACAAAATAAATAAATAAACACTAAAAACTTTTAAAAAACTAAATTGTATATCCAAAAATTGGGGTTTCTTTTACATATCTTTGTTATATATTTACTTGATTTAGGGAATTTAGGCCTAGTAGATACATACATCTTGAAAAGTAGATAAACTAAAAAAAAAAAAAAAAAAAAATAGCTTTTGCAAAACTAAGACCCAGCCTGTGTGATCTGCAGCCTGGAATTTGAAATACAATAGAGAACTTCACCTCATGGGTGTGTTTGATTCAACAACAAACTCAACATCACTTAATTAATGAATGAGACATGTGTTTATTTTAAGCCTTCTATGACTCTTCTAGGCACTGGATTGGGTTGCAATGGCTTTGAGGGTAAGAATCTGTGCTAACTTTCAGACAGGCACAATGTAGTGGAGGAGCTCACGGGAGTTTTCAGCACAGATGTTTAGTGTGCTGAGAAAAATAAATCAAAGACTCTTAAACTTTCCCCTGTAGGTGAAATGACATACTATTTCAGCAAAACTCTGGCTCCACACTTAAACTTCTGTTAATCTGCATTCAAAATTTGTTCCTTGGGCTTTCTCCTAGAGATCTGGCTGGAGGACAAAATAAGCAACTGAGAAATGAGAAACCACACAGAAATAACAGAGTTTATCCTCCTGGGATTGTCAGATGACCCACAGCTTCAGGTGGTGATCTTTGTCTCTCTGCTCATCACCTACATGCTCAGCATCACTGGCAACCTGACCATTATCACCCTTACCCTGCTGGATTCCCACCTCCAGACCCCCATGTATTTCTTCCTCAGAAACTTCTCCTTATTAGAGGTTTCATTCACAACTGTCAGCATACCCAAGTTCCTGGGCACCATGATGACTGGAGATAAAACCATTTCCTTTAATGACTGCATTGCTCAGCTATTTTTTTTCATTCTCTTGGGAGTCACTGAATTTTACCTTCTGGCCGCCATGTCCTATGACCGTTACATTGCCATCTGCAAACCTCTGCATTACATGACCATCATGAATCACAGAGTCTGCATACTCCTTGTCTTCTCTTCGTGGCTAACGTCATTCTTAATCATATTCCCCGCACTCATGTTGCTCCTAAACCTTAATTACTGTAGGTCTAATGTTATTGACCATTTTACCTGTGATTATTTTCCCCTGCTGCAACTTTCCTGTTCAGACACAAAATTCTTAGAGGCGCTGGGGTTTTCCTGCGCTGTGTTCACTTTAATGTTCACTTTGGCCTTGATATTTCTGTCTTACACATATATCATCAGAACAATTTTAAGAATTCCTTCTACTAGTCAGAGGAAAAAGGCCTTTTCCACATGTTCATCCCATATGATTGTCATCTCCATCTCCTATGGCAGCTGCATTTTCATGTACATTAATCCATCAGCAAAAGACACAGTGTCTCTGAGCAAGGGAGTTGCTGTGCTAAACACCTCAGTGGCCCCCATGCTGAACCCCTTTATTTACAGCCTAAGGAATCAGCAAGTCAGGCGAGCCTTCATGGACAGGGCAAGGAAGATTGTATTTTTCTCCAGATAACGAAAGGCTGTGGTGTCATGAATTAGCCACATACCACATGGCAATTTAAAATATACAAACATGAAATTCAAGGAATTCTTCAGGTCACAATGGCCTTCCTGTTTCCTTATTCATTCTTTGTTTGTTTCTAACAATTTAGAAGCACCTTTAATATATTTCCCATTCAATTATAATAACTTCATATGTCTTTCTAGTTCCCAGTCTTCTGAACACATTGTTAGTTGCAACTTCTTGAGCAACTATTGTTTTATACAGTATCATAGTTTGAGTTTTGTTTAGGAAAACCATTATCACCAGGAATGGAGAGGCTCTGTAAATATTGATATATTTTACTTAATCTATACAGAAAATATAATTATATGATTTTCATGGACAGGAATTACCTCACCATCTTGTCATTTTTCTAGGAAAAAAAATTCTTCAAATGCCATATGATTTACAGAAAAAAATGTGAAAGTTTTCATTTAAAAAACACATTTAAAAAACAAGAAACATTGCACACTTAATAGGTATGTCCATACAAATTATCTATTGGTTAAAAAAAAGCAATCTCTAATAATATATACTTTTGTATTCATGTTGCCAAATAGATCTCCATATTTACAAATTCCATAATTACTCAGTAGATATAGGTATACAGGTAGATACATATATACAAACATGTATGCATACATATATACTATAGAATATATATAGCATAGTATACTATATATACTATATATAGTAAGCATACATTTGCACATACTGTAGAAAATTATGAAGTAATAGCTGTTTTAGATATGTAGGATCAGTTTATTTTCTCTAATTTCATAGAATGTAAGCTCCACTTTTCTAACTATGCTGAAATATTAATTATACTTCTTTCTCTACTTTTGGACACGTTTGAAACAAGACATGTGTCTGAATTGTTTAATGCCTAGACAAAATCTTTTAGGTTTTATAGAAACTTTGTAAAAGCTTTATAGCAGAGCAAAATTTTATATTTATATAAATTTATATTTATATTATATAAATTTATAGCAGAGCAAAAAAAAATCTATAAAACTAGAATTTCACCTGTTAAAATACTCTTCCACTCATTCTACTTAAGGTATTAAATGACTAAAGTATTTTAGAAAGATGTAGAGATGTGTGTGTGAGAGAGAAAGAGAGCGAGAGAGACAGAGAGAGAGTAAAATAAGAATTATGGGTACAAAAAAAGTATTCTAAATTATATAAATTACTTTTTAGTAATAGAAAATATAATATAATCCTAATTAGTGGTGCAACATTCCTAAGGATCTCTATGCAATTTATTCAATTGACAAATACAGGAGTTGTTAGAGAACAAAAAACAAAATAAATAATAGAAGACTGAAGGAGATTCAAAATGTAGGAGAAAACTTTTAAATGGTTTCTCAATTTCATCTTCTCTGAAGTATAATTTGTGTGTTAAATAAGACAAATAGCTGGCAAACAGGGTTCTATAACCTCTTAACATATACTTCCCCACTGATAAGGCCAGTGTCCAATAAATCTGGTATGTATGATGCACTATAGGGATGGAAATGAACCTGTCATAGAGAATAATTAGCTATCAGGAAAAAGTAGGGATTGTTATTAATATTGGTCTCTATATCTAACTGCTACAGTTGAAAATCAGTACAAATTATATTTATAAAGTGATGAGAACATTTAATATGAGATCTACCCACTTATATTTTAAGGCCACAATACAGTATTGTTAACTGTAGGTAAAAATGTACCATAGCAAACAATATTCTTCAATAATATTCATCTTCAACATTTTCAGAACTTGCTCCTTTTACAGAACTGAACTTTGTAGTGTCATAGACTTTGGGTCTGGAGTTCTCTCTTGTCTAGCAAGAGAGCGGGACACAGGATTGAAAATGTGAGAGAAGCTAATGTCCGGGAAGAGACAAGAGCCCTGAGTAAGGGTCCTTGCTCCATTTTTATTAGGATCAGAAGGCTTACAAGAGTGAATGATGTGCATAGAGAGACAATGAAACCATGAACATTAAGTCATGGGCATGGGGAAAAGGGGGTTTTGGGGATATGTGGTGTTAGGGATTTGGGTCAATACAAAACAAGATTCTGGTGCTGGGTGGAAGGTTGTTTACAGCAAACATGAGGACCCACCTCTGTTTACCTAAACTGGCCTAGGGGACAAGAAAGACAGAGCATGCTACCTCAGGTTCAACAAGGCGCTTTCTTTTGCTAATTAGCTCCACTCTGGGCAACTCTGCACTGCTGTGGTCTATAGCCCTATTTGCCTGTTTACCTAATTTGGTCCTTCCTTCCTGTGAAACCATCTTTCTGCTATTGTCCCATATCTTTGTCCTAAACTGGGGGCCTTTGCCCCATTTACCTAATCTTATTTACCTAATCTTGTTTACCCAAACTTGGGTGTGTTCATCCTATGGCTTTCTAATTCTTTATGCCTTGCTAACCCATCAGTGCAGGCTCAGAGAATTCCTAAGCTTATTCCCCACATATAGCAACTATCATCAATTCCCCATTGCCCACCCCAACCTGTCCCAAGGCAGCCACCATCTATTCTCCATTTCTATGAGTCAGACTAATTTTAATACCTCATAAAAGTGGATTTATCCAGTTTTTGTTCTTTTGTGACTGACTTATTTCATCTAATGTCTTCCAGATTCATCAATGTTGTCACATATCTTTAAATGAAATAAAAATGAAAGAGAAAGAAATACCTATATATTTCTTAGCTGGAACCTCTCTTAGAAATCTCATTTACACTGTATGTATTCCTAGATATCTGGAGACAATTATCACCAGGGATAATATCATTTCCTATAACAGCTGTGCAGCCCAACTGTTTTTCTTTGTGTTCATGGGAGTGGCTGAATTTCAATTTGAATTTCCATGTCCTTTGGCTACTATGCTGTCATTTGCAAGCCCCTTCATTATACAACCATTATGAGCAGGAAACTCTGTACCCTGTTTATGCTATGTGCATGGCCAGGTATGTTTTTGACCATTTTCCCACCCCTTATACTTCTCCTCCAGCTGGATAACTGTGTTTCCATTGTCACTGATCATTTTACATGTGGCTATCTTTCCCTTTTACAACTGTCTTATTTAGATACATAGCTCCTAGCAGTAATTGGTTTCCACTTTGCTTTCATTACTTTACTATTCACTTTGGCATTTGTGATTTTGTCCTACATATATATCATATCTGCTAGTCAGAGAAAAAAGTTTTTTTCTGCTTGTTCTACTTACATGAATGCCTTTTCTGTTTTCATATATGCTAATTCATCTGCAAAATAAAAAGTATCATTGACAAAGGCAGTAGCTATTCTTAAGCAGGCTGAACCCCTTTACACCCTAAGGGGCCAGAAAATATACAAACCTTCAAATATTTGGTCCTTAAGGTATGTTTCATACAAGCAAATCCAAATTTGGGGTAGTATGAATGAATGTTATCATAAAGATTTGATAAAGGAAAATGAAATTTTAAACTAATTTGTACTATCTTCCTATATCTATGTCACAGCTACAGGAAATGCTGAGCTCATTTGTTAAGCATTGGTCATAACATAGATGCGGATGGGTTGTGTCTTCCTTTAAAACTATCTGTAAGGGTGCCTGGGTAGCTCAGTTCGTTAAGCATCCAACTTCGGCTCAGGTCATGACCTCACAGCTTGTGAGTTCAAGTCTCACACTGGGCTTGTGCTGACAGCTCGGAACATGGAGCCCACTTTGGATTCTGTGTCTCCCACTCTCTCTCTTCCCCTCCCCCACTCATGCTCTATTTCTCTGTCTCTCAAAAAACAAATAAACATTAAAAAAAATTTTAACTATCTGTAGGTTCCATGTCAGTGATTTATGATTGTGATTTATGATTGTGAATATAAAACCAGTAGTTATGAAACATAACTCATTTTAATGACTATTCTTATTAATCAAAATGTTTTATCAAAAACACTAATTCCAAAAAAAAAATACGAAATCCCTGTGGTTTTTGCCACATTATTCACAATAGCCAAGATATGGAGGCAACGCAAGTGTGCATTGATAGATGGAAGGATAAAGAAGATGTGATATATCCACAATGGAATATTGCTCAGCCATACAAAAGGATGTTTTGCAACAACATGGATGGACGTAGAGGGTATTTTGCTAAATGTAAAAAATCAGACCGAGAAAGGCAAATACCATTTGATTTCACTTGTATGTGGAATCTCGAAAACAAAACAAAGCAATGAACAAACAAATAAAGCAGAAACAGATCCATAAATAGAGAACAAACTGATGGTTGTCAGAAGGAGAGGATTGAGCGATAGGTAAAATGTGCGAAGGAGAGTGGGATGTACAGACTGTCAATTGTGGAATAAGTCACAGAAACAGAAGTTACGGCGTAAGGAGTATAGTCAACACTATTTTAATAGCTCTGTAGGTGGCAGCTACACTGTGGTGAGCACATCATAATGTATAGACTGATTGAAATGTTATGTTGTACAACTGAAACTAATATAACATTGTGTGTTAGCCACATTTCAATAAAAAATGTTTTCTACTTTAATGACTTGAAGTAACAACTGATTTTAAATATCTCTTTCTCTTGATATAAAAATATCTTTCCTTTTAAAAGTTACATGAATCATGAAATAAATATCTACAGCACCATTGTTTTTTCATACTACCTGTAGTGTCTGTCCAATTCTTCCCATTCAGTTAATAAAACTGGGTGTATATTTTACTACTTTCAAATTATCTGAAGGCCCTGTGTACCCTGTTTTCTGTATATGCTGAAGTCATGTGTTCTTTTATGAACTCTTCTTATTTTCTGCATTATTGCTTCTAAAAAAAATGTAACACAAATATTTAGGCAGCCACTGCCTCTTATGCTACATAAAAGTTTGATAGGAATTTCATAAACAATACCTCTTCCATACAGAGCATACATTCTGTGTCATATATAAGCCAGGTATGTTCTACACCATATCATAATTAATCTTCAGAGCTATATAACAAATTAGGCATAGTTATCCCTCTTTACCAATGTGTAAATTGATGCTTCTAAGTTTTGAGTGACTTGCCTAAGATCTTGAGCTATAACAGCCAATATAATAGCCTAATTTGAAAATAAAAACAACAAAACAAAGAAAAACTTGTGTTTGCTCTCTTTTACACATCTTTGAAACTCTTCAAGGAACTGCAAATTTGGCATCGATTTTACCACAAGCACAATTTTACTGGTGCTTTTAACACACCTCCTTTGTGCATAATTATATTACTATTATAGAGTTCTATTTATATTATTATAGTCTAGTCAGGGAAGGTACTAACTCTTAATACTCGGCATATAAATGAGAACTTCAATCAATCAAAACAGGAAACTTCAACCGCCATTACTGGTGAGCAATACAGTGAGCAGGAAAAAGAGTCTTATGTATTATGTATAAGGGGTATTATGATACCAAAAATTCTTCCAGGAGGCAGATTAAAAATAATGGAGTCAAAGAATGGACTTAGCACAATGTGGTAGATTACCAGTTTAAAAATAAATGGCACGGTGTAGAGATGCATTCAGTAGAGATCTACATTAGAATTTAAGACATTTGGTTGCTAATCTGTGTGAAAAACAATGTCAAGGAAAGCAAACAATCACACTAAGTGTGATTGTTTGCTTGTTTTGGGATTTTTCTTTTCATTTCTCATGGACACTATCCCACAGGATTTCTTTTCATGTCAGTATTTTATATGTTAGTAGTTTATGTACACTCCTGTTCTGACAATTTTGATTCACTGAATTACTCCCCTTGAGTCAGTGGCAGAGAGAATAGATACAATAGTAAGTAGTTGTACCAGTTAAATCTGTGTAGAAACCATGTCAAAGAGTTAAAACACACTCTGATATTTTTTTCTCATTTGTATATTTGGTCCTTTCTTACTGTCTACACATAAATAAGTATATTCCTCCCGGGAAAAAATGGCAACGATAAAACAAAATGTTGATAACAGAAAATATACTTGTTCAATGGCAAAGGGAAGTCTATCAGAAATGCTGGTTTTCCTAGAGGACAATGATCAGATTTGTTTATCTTTTACCATTCTAGCCATTCTGACTGTTTGTGAACCTTTAGGAAAAGCACAGTTGTCAGGCATATTAGAAGGCAGTGAAAGTCTCTCAGACCTAATCATTGGTTCATTACTTAGGTCAATCTGTAATCAAATTAAATGGAATGTAGTGGGGTTATACTTTGCAATTTGTATATACCAAAAAGTATAAAAAACAAGATAGCATATATTTTCTTTTTTCTTTTCAACGTCTACTTATTTTTGGGACAGAGAGAGACAGGCAAGTCAATATTAATTGTGATAAAAGGAATGGAATAAAATGTGTATCTTAGTAGCATAAGCCATTAACACTTAACTGGAATAAATGTAATTAAGTGCATTTTTAGTTGGTGAGATAACCACATGAAGCCAAATTATTCCAAGAGATTTTTAAATGCTGTAATTGGACCATATATCCAAGTGGGATTTAATCCAGGGACAAAAAGAATAGCTTAAAATATCTGAAGTTGTTCTTAGGTAGGAATAATATTGTGGATGGTAGGCTATCACTGTTATTCTAATAATGCTGTATGTGCAATGTGAGGAAAAGCAAATGAAGATTAACATGATATTACAATTTTATCTAATGCTATTCATAGCCAGGGCTCTAATCATGAGATAAAGGAAATATAAAGTTATAAAAGATAAAAGGGGGTTCTTAAAAATATTGTAGTCCTAAGTTTGAATGATACACTTGTATTGCACTAATAAATGTGCCTGTGTGGCTCAGTTAAGTGTCCAACTTCAGCTCAGATCATGGTCTTGCAGTTCATGAGTTTGAGTCCCATGTGCTGATAGCTCAGAGTCTGGAGCCTGCTTCAGATTCTGTGTCTCTTTTTCTCTGTCCCTCCCCAACTTGTGCTCTCTGTCCCTCTCTCTCAAAAATGGACAAATAAACATTTTTTTCAACGTTTTTATTTATTTTTGGGACAGAGAGAGACAGAGCATGAACGGGGGAGGGGCAGAGAGAGAGGGAGACACAGAATCGGAAACAGGCTCCAGGCTCCTAGCCATCAGCCCAGAGCCTGACGCGGGGCTCGAACTCCCAGACCGCGAGATCGTGACCTGGCTGAAATCGGACGCTTAACCGACTGCGCCACCCAGGCGCCCCAATAAACATTTTAAAAAATTAAAGAAAATAAAAATAAACTGCACTCATAGACCTTTTATTTGAAAAAAAAAAAAAAGTGTTTGCTGGTCCTGTCCACTGAAAATACCTAGAAAGGATGATTGAACTCATAGTAATTATCACAGCTAGTGTCCAGATTCTTAACTAGATTTACCATTTCCTAATCAATGGAAGAGGGACTCTTTAGAGAAATGACTCAGTCCAGTTCTCATACAGAAAAGTATAGCATGAGCCTGGGAACACTTGTCATCCAAGATGGGAAGCAAGCAATCAAAGAGGAAAAGTGTACTGCCCAAAAGGAAGAGTTTTCTCACTGGCTGAAAAAGATACTAGAGAACCAACTCTGACTATGCAATAGAAATAAAATAGGCATTCATCTGGGCTTTTCAGTATAAACTGTACCAATGAATGAGCAAAGAAAATGACAGATTAAGAACAGAACCATCTTGCAGTACATAATGAATTAATGGGCCCAAACATTGATCAACAATGGCTGCTAAGAATAAAAAAATAATAGCAAGACAATTGAACAAGTATTTCCTGTTAAAGTTTAAATACCATCTCTAGATTACTCTTGCAAATAAAGAACCCAAACCTAAACCTGGATTAAGCCTCTAAATCTAATTAGCAACTAGAGGAAGTCATGAAGATGAGCTTGCAATCAAGTGAAGCATGACTGCACATTGCCCTCCATGAATAATAATAGATTTTCTTGTTGCCTATTAGCTGGGCTTTTAGGATAAAAACATAATATCATTTCATTATTGCAACAAAATTGATCTATAAGATATTATATACTTGAAAGTTGCTGAGTAAACCTTAAATGTTCTCATCACAAAAAAGAAATGGTAAATATATAAGTGATAGACCTGTTAGGTAACTCCACCATAGTAATCATTTCACAATATACAACCGTATAAAGTCAACACATAGTACACTTTAAACTTACACAGTGTTATGTGTCAACTGTGCCTTAATAAAGCTGAAAAAAATAAATGAAATGAACAAGGGTATCACTCTATATGATACAGAGACACATCTGCCAAGAAGGCTTCTTTACTAAGTGCTCCATTACTAGGTTAAATACACACTCATAAATTTGAGTTATGCCTACCTTTTTCTTCCATTTTTTTTTCCACACTCTAACTCCACTCTTTCAGTAACTAATTCCCAAATAAACATGCATTCCAGCTGTGATTTACTTCTGCAACGGTAACTCTACCATTATCTGATTATACAAACTATCGTATTTTTTATGTTAAATATATGGCTTGTTATTTTAGACATATGACACTTATTTAATTTTAACTAGTTATTATATAATATGTATTATATGTTTATACAATTATAGAAATATGCCTTATTAACTGCTTACATGTAATAAAGGTTTATTACCAAATATTAGAGAAACATAAAAACAACAATAAAGAAAATAATCAACAATAATTCACTACCCAGAATTTCAAATAAACAAAACATTACTACTTGGTGATATTTCTCATTAGAATATTAAATGTATGATAAGTAATAAACATAAAGGCTAAGATGAAAAATAAGATGGGTAAATTGGTATTATAAGTAAATATTGCTATATGTACTCAGGATTAAATTAATTAACCTATGTAATTAACATTAAAATGTGAACATAATCTGTGCATTGTAATAGTTATTATTTAATTTAGAATTATGAAATGGCCTGAGTTCTCAGTGCCTCACCACTAACAAAGCCTAAGGATAAACAATAACGAAAAGGGTATATGTTAAAAACTTTGTATTTCCAGAAGCTTAAATATAAATTAGATTCTCAATTTTATTTTTGTAAGAAAGTCAGTTTCACAACTGTTTTTATTACTCACAAAATATTAGGTAATTGTGATTAATGGAAGTAATTATTTTATAGAAGACAACATTTCAGGTTCTCTGTGGGATACGAAGGTGAACATAACCATTCTCAAGGGAGATTCACCATAGAGAAGAGCTAAAAGGCTACTGAGAAATGCAAGGCTTCCAGAAATCCCTCATGGTCTCCCATATAGCACAGATCTGACGTGGACTTGGCCTTGTTCTCAGGAGATCAATGAACAAAACCCTCTTTTGAGGTCAAAAACAAGTAGACTTGGAAAATTTGAGCTATAAGTGAAACTAGAGGGAAGTCAATCTTAAGAATCTGTCCTCAGCATCACCATATATGATGCTATATCCCACTCAGTTCTCTAATTATTGCTTTCTTAAGTTTTTATATCAACATTGCTGAAGAGGATTGTCATATTATTTCTACATTGTTTTAAGGTTTCTGACATTCCATTTTTATATCCTGAAGTATTTCCTTTGAGCCATCATAAAATGGAGACAAAGCAAATCAAATTTGATTTTAGTGAACTTTGCTACAGTCTGACAGAGAAGCAGTGAGGTGCATTCTACTCTTCACAGCACAAATTTGTTTAAAATTTAAAGGAGGTAACTGTCATAATTTGGGGAAACAAAATCTACAGCATAGCATATCCAGCACAGCTGAGAATTAACTGAATAGTTTAGTATGAATAAAAGACATTTTCCTATATTTTTCTGAGATATACTTATAGATCAATGGTCTCATGTAAAAGATAAGTGTGGCGCAGAATTACAAAAGAATCAAACATTTTTTCATAAAGCTAATATCTAAGAAAAAGGATGTTCAAATGGAAAATGCACTGGGTAACAATCTCAGAGACAGAGCTTTAAGATCTGAAGCAATTAGTTACTTTCCCGATTTGTGCTTCCGTGTAAAATAAAAACTAGATAAATACTGTATGTCCCTTTAAGCTCAAAAAAAAAAGTTCAATATGTACATTATTGGCATATAGCAGAAGATGTCAAACATTGATGATTTTGATGAAATTACAAGGCTAACCAATAAGTAAGTGAATATGTTCCCTATTTGTTATATAAAATAATAGGCTATTTACTCTCATATAGAAAACATACATAATATACTACTATATAATATGTATACAACATTCCCTATTATGTTGATAGCTATCTCCCAAAATATTAACATCTAAAAATTAATAATTAAATAACTTATGCTAAGAAAGTCACTAATTCATTTCTTATATCATAAAAAGTATAATGGTTGTTATTTTAGTCTTCTAAATTTCACTTTTACCTTGTGATGGAATTAAGGGCATTCATTTCCGTTTTTAAGGGATGGTATATCTAATAAATACATAACAGAAAAGAAAGAAAATTCATATTTAAAATTTTTAACAAAAATGTAATGATTTGCATAAATTGGACAAAGCAAGGAGCACTGATATCATTTATCATCTCTCAATGATGTGAGTTATTGTATGAAGATTTCCAAACTTCCCCTGCTCCATTTCAAATAAGAACTCTAGTAAATAAAGCAGAACTCACAAATGTGTATGAAAACAAAATGCAAACAAGAGAGTTCAATAGAAAATAATATCATACATGGATTATAGAATATATTTTAGAATTATATCAATAATGGTGATATTGATCATCATGAATTATACTTTTCATCTCCTCCCTTTAATACTCTTGCCACCTAAATATCTTTAAGAGAAGAAAAAGGAGAAACAGAGAGGAGAAATGAACCACACAGTAATCACAGAGTTTGTCCTACTTGGCCTTTCTGATGATCCTGACCTTCAGATTGTGATTTTCCTCTTCTTATTTATCACATACATATTAAGTGTCACTGGAAACCTGACTATCATCACTCTAACCTTGGTGGACCCTCATCTACAGACACCAATGTATTTCTTCCCCCGAAACTTCTCTTTCTTAGAAATCTCATTTACAACTGTCTGTATTCCTAGATTTCTAGGAGCAATTATCACCAGGGATAAGACTATTTCCTATAACAATTGTGCAGCCCAACTCTTTTTCCTTATTTTCATGGAGGTGACAGAATTTTACATTCTCACTGCCATGTTCTATGACTACTACGTTGCTATCTGCAAGCCTCTGCATTACGCCGCCATCATGAACAGGAAACTCTGCACCTGGCTTGTGCTCTGTACGTGGCTAGAGGGTTCCTGACCATTTTCCCACCCCTCATGCTTCTGCTCCAGCTGGATTACTGTGCTTCCAATGTCATTGATCACTTTGCATGTGACTATTTTCCCCTTTTACGACTGTCTTGTTCAGATACATGGTTTCTAGAAGTCATCGGTTTTTACTTTGCGTTGGTTGCTTTGCTATTCACTCTGGCATTGGTGATTTTATCTTACATGTATATTATCAGAACTATTTTGAGAATCCCATCTGCCAGTCAGAGAAAAAAGGCTTTCTCCACATGTTCCTCTCATATGATTGTCATCTCCATCTCTTATGGAAGCTGTATATTCATGTACGCTAATCCCTCTGCAAAAGAAAGGGCATCATTGACCAAGGGAGTAGCTATTCTCAATACCTCTGTTGCCCCCATGCTGCACCCCTTCATTTATACTCTGAGAAACCAGCAAGTGAAGCAAGCCTTCAAAGATTTGGTCCATACAGTAGTATTTTCTTCAAATAAATATTTATTTGGCAAAAAAAGGACACTCTACAGTGTAACTAGGTAAAATCTTGAATACTATTTAAAGATATCAGGTCCTTGATAGATATTTGTTCAACAAAAGAAATAGTGCTTGAGTCAACAGACTTTTTTTTTGTCGTTTCTAAAATGAGACTGAAAGAAATCCGAATTGTAAAATCGTGTCTGATCTTGTTTATGCTTCTATTAATTACTGGATTAAACACTGCACATCTTTCAAATGGAAAGAGACCTTCTGGATAGTAGATCCTTCTCAAGAATTAAGAACTCTTAATAGTAAGAATTAATTACTATTATGGGAGAGTAACTTCAAGTGATTTTTTGAAAAGGTTGAAGAGTTCAATGAATATTTAAATCCATACTTTTTTCATGCCTTTCAATGGGAACCCAGTGAGCACTGAACTATATCCCACTCTTTTTATTGCTCTATAATTTTTATTGTTCTATATTATTTTTTCTGAATAATTATTAAATTATTAATTATTAAAAATAAATTATTATTTCTGAATAAATTTGATACTCACTTGGAGAGCCACTTTTATGAAGACATTTTAGTATATGATAAAAATGTAATGTTTTCATGTAACATTAAGTTGTCTCAGCATTTCACCCAGCAAGAAAAGTAGTGGGAGCATATTTTTTCAGAGAAATTCTGATCTAGGAAATTCAGGAAACCTCTCCAAAAGCTTTGTACATTGTACATTTTCTTATTTATATAGTATGCAAAATATTCCATATGTTTCTGGCTTATTTCTTATGCCCGTCCTATGTCTTTGGGCATTATCTCAAAAGTTTCCTATTCTAATAGTGGTACAAATGTTGATAACATTTGTATAATCCTTAGTGTATTTTCTCTAGGCCTTTGTTGGCACATGTGATTCCCTGGAGTATTTGCTGGGAGACATGGACATACGTGATAAAACATGTGCCTTATGCAGATGAAAATCCATATAGAATCCTTGTCCAGAAAGGCCCAAAGTAACTCCAAACCTAGCTTCTCTTCACTAATTTTGCCCCCATGGCTACAATGGGAAATGTGTAAAAGATTATTAGCTATAAAGTAATTCCAATATATTGAGAAAGATTGATTTTAAAACTACTGAATCTCTTGACCTAAAACTGAAATAGTTGTTAATACGCTTTCTTAAAAAAATCATTTCGGCCAGTTGATGTGGTGCATTTGTATGACAAAGGTAAGATTGTAAAGTGAGGACAATGAAAAATTTCCTTTGGTTCACACCGATTCATTAATACTTAAGTTTTCATCAAAAGCCATAGAATAATTTGGGGCTGTTATGTCGTCTGTATTTATCAAGGATAATGAACAATGAGGATGTTACATTTCTTGTTTGTCATAATAATATATTCTTTTATTAATTTTCTGAAAATTATTCTCTGAATTTGATTTTCCTTATTGAATACAGGTTTAATAAGTAGTACATGCTCCAGTTTCAGGCACAAAGAGTTAGGAATTCCAATTCTACCATGAACAAGTGTCTGATCTTGTTTATGTTACTTAAGCTGTTTCATTGTCAGATTCTTCAAAGGAACATAAGATTATCATATTGAGTAAATGAGATAAGAGCCTAAAACTTTTCATTGTCTCTTAAATGAGGGCGCTCTAACATGGTTTTTGGTATTTTACAATGGGGCAATATTCCCCAAATATGTTACTGATTTTATTTTGGGGAAAATAAAGATAATAGTAACCACTGTCTGGGAGTACATTTTATTAAAATTTTGTATATTTTGTATAATTTTACTTTTCATTTAAATTGGGCTTCACAATTATTCTGTGAGGTACTATTGGCATTTATTAAAATTAAGGAAACCACAACTCATGTTAAGTAACTTGTTCAAAGTCACAATACTATAATGTGACTGAGTTGCATTATTGATCCATTTCTCTTTGAATGCAAAGCCCACAAGTTGCCCCAGTAATACCGTTCATTATAAATAAATATTAAGTTCCGATGCCATACATTTTTTAAGAATTCATTTCCTTTTTTAAGTTAAAAATTATCCTCAATATATATATAAATAGCTAACAAACTAAGACATTCAGGTTATAAGTAGAACATCTCTATAAAAACTTAAGGATTTTTCCTTCATTATTCTATTCATACTGGTTGGTGCTTTGATCTTACTTGGGATTCAAACTTTCCCTTTCTATAGAATTAGGAGAAAAGAAAGCTCTTTTTTTTTTTTTTTCCAGAGGACTCAGGGAAACAGGATTCTGAATTAATTTGAGGAATATTCTGAGGCATTACTAAAGTCATAATCTGAAAAACATTAAATAGGTTCTTCTTATGAGATTTTTTGCGTTCAGTAACGATGAAGCTTTTGCATGACATTAGATGTCAACAAACACAGGAATGGAAAAAATCATTCCAGGAAAAAAAAATAGTGGTTGTTACAAAACCCAACTGTTACTCAAGATACCACATTAAACCAATATTTTGTTCTCTTCTCTGACAAATTGGCCCAACATGTACACCTAACACCAACAGTGTCAAGTGAGAGAAAGATAGAGAGAGAGTTAGAAAACTGTACTAACCTTGTGGATGCAAATTGCCTTGAATATATGTCACAACTTTAAGGAGTTTTAACTTAAGAGGAGAGAATTCAGCACAGATAGTGCATAATGATAAAGTTAGTTTCCAATTATATTGTGGAATTTAATCTTCTAAATATTACAAAAATAAAGAAAAACAATCTCTTAATCTTTCAAAGGCCTTTAAAAATCGCCGTTTCTTTAAATTGGACAATTTGAGGAATACTATTGTGGGTTTTTTTTATCCCAAATTTATATAGAATGGTAGTGTCCTTAAAGTAATTTCCAGCTATTTATTTAACACAATAACAAGTAGCTGTTTATAGAATAGGTTAATTTCTACTTTCAATGAATGACACACTTGATTCAACAATGACATTATCTATGACAGAGCCAAATTCATCCATTGAAAAGAAAGGAACAAAGGGGAATACAAAGCTTCGGACAAAAGTTACGTGTAGCTGGGTAAAAGAAACATGGATGAGTAGTTAGGAAGGAAAGCTTGAAATGATGTCTTGGAACCTTGGGTTTATTTTTCATAACTCTACCAAACATATCACAGAAATAATTTATAGACCAAAGACTGTACACACAGCTGTTAATTACAGAGGATTATTCATTGAGAACAATGACTTTTATGATTGAAATATCCATCATACACTTGAATCACCATTCATTTGTTTACAAAATATGTCATTGTGATGTTTGCTTCTCTTGTAAGTGCTCTTTAGCCTGTTTTCTTCAGTCCCTGAGAAATAGCAAAAGAAATGTTCATTTCCTGTGAATCTCACATGCTTTCCTAGTAACATTACCACTATCCATCTCAGTTGGAATTTGCCTTAAATTATCAATGGCAATATTTTTTGCTAAACAGTAAAGTGAGTGGAAAGAGAACTCAGGTACATAAGAAAAAACAAGGAAGAAATTTCACAGTATTATGATGCATTATATACCAAAAATCAACAATCCTATATCTTGAAACTAAATATTCTATTGTAAAACTTCTCTCAGGACACTGAATTGAATACTTTACTATTTAATGACAATGAACACAATGTGGGATATGATAATAGACTGGTTTGATTTACTGAAGAAAATTTAGCTTCACTTTAAAATGCATTGTTATTATTACTATTATTATGATTAATTATTTAGGAAAAGAAAATAAGGAGGTTTTATGTGCTGTTTCATAGATTACTCCAAGGCATTGACAAAATAAAGCTTCTATAACTCATGTAGATAAAAGGAAATGCTCATGTAGATAAATGCTCATGTAGATAAAAGGAAAAATAGAAACAGTATAATATGGAATAGAAAGCAGAATTCATATATAGAGAGATAATACTAACAACATTTAAATAGAAGAAACTCTGAAGGAAGAAATTTCTGTAAAAGATAATTTTAGTATTCATACAGTTCGGTTTCTTTAGTCTGTGACTATGTGGATCCAACCTACTAAATTTCTATCCTGCCTTCTCTCCACTCTGTACTCTCTAAAATCTGAGGATATCATGTCAAAGAATTCATTACCTCTGGCTTCAGATGAGGAGTTGGAGGCTGCAAAAGAATGTGAACCGGAGTGAAAACTTAGGAATTTTGTCACATTGTTAAAAATTGAACTTCAATGACTTTCAAATTTTGGTGCATTCACATTTGAGTGACCTTTCTCCCAACACATCATCTTTTCTACGTTATACTAGTAAGTAATAATACGGGGAATTAGGTGACAGAAATGAGGAAATGAGTCACTTTTATTGGGGTTGGAAAAAGGACAAGGAGTTTCCCGATGGGAAGAAAACCCTTCAGGGAAGTGTTTTTAAAAAGTCAACGGGTAGCACTTCTATTCCAGTTATCAAACATTCAGGAAAACCTAGGTTAAAATCCCTGTTTTCTCATTCAGGTATATGATTTTGACAAGATTTTTAAAAATCTTTTTAGATTCAGTTTCCAATCTGTGAAATAAGGACTTTAAGAAAAATCATTCTATGTAAAACACAGAGTTTGGTATGTAGTAAAACCTTACTTTAAAACATTTTATCTATTTTTATTAAGTTGTCTTAAAGACCTCTATATTAAATTAAATTTGTTTCTTGGCAGAGACAAATTTCAGCACTATCTATCTGTGTAACCGTCTTTTCTTTAATCCTTCTATTTGTGTTTTCTACTCTAGATTATACAAGAGAAGAAAAATATGAGAAACCACACAGAAATAACAGAGTTTATCCTCCTGGGATTGTCAGATGACCCACAGCTTCAGGTGGTGATCTTTGTCTCTCTGCTCATCACCTACATGCTCAGCATCACTGGCAACCTGACCATTATCACCCTTACCCTGCTGGATTCCCACCTCCAGACCCCCATGTACTTCTTCCTCAGAAACTTCTCCTTATTAGAGGTTTCATTCACAACTGTCAGCATACCCAAGTTCCTGGGCACCATGATGACTGGAGATAAAACCATTTCCTTTAATGATTGTATGATTCAGTTATTTTTTTTCATTCTCTTGGGAGTCACTGAATTTTACCTTTTGGCCGCCATGTCCTATGACCGTTACATTGCCATCTGCAAACCTCTGCATTACATGACCATCATGAATCACAGAGTCTGCATACTCCTTGTCTTTGCTTCATGGCTGGCTTCATTCTTAATCATATTCCCATCACTTATGCTGTTCATACAACTTGATTACTGTAAGTCCAATGTTATAGACCATTTTACCTGTGATTATTTTCCCTTACTACACCTTTCTTGTTCAGACACAAAATTCCTAGAGATAGTGGGTTTTTCCTGCGCTGTGTTTACTCTAATGTTCACTTTGGCGTTAATAGTTCTGTCCTACATATATATCATCAGAACAATTTTGAGGATTCCTTCTGCTAGTCAGAGGACAAAGGCCTTTTCCACCTGTTCTTCCCACATGATCGTCATCTCCATCTCCTATGGCAGCTGCATTTTCATGTACATTAATCCATCAGCAAAAGACAGAGTGTCTCTGAGCAAGGGAGTTGCTGTGCTAAACACCTCAGTGGCCCCCATGCTGAACCCCTTTATTTACAGCCTAAGGAATCAACAAGTCAAGCAAGCCTTCATGGACAGGGCAAAAAAGATTGTATCTTTCTCAAAAAAAATGAAGAAATAAAAGTGTTATTATAATTAAAGGCACATGATGAGCAATTAAACAAAAGTAGGGCCCTTCCAAAGTTTATTAATATCTACACAGCCTCACTGGAGTTATTTTTTCTTAATTAAACTTTTATTACCAGCAGTTTACTGAGGAGACATATATATATACATGTTTTTTTCTATTTAAATTCCAATCCATCTTTCATGCATTTCCCTTCCTTTGAGCTAGTCTTCCCACTCTGTAACCATGAGACTGGCCTCATTTCTTATAAATATTTTTAAATACCAATTCTTTCAAAATCATACTTAGAAAATCAAAGAAATGCAAAGAGAGACCCAAGATCAATGAGTTAAAATTGTTTTATGATTTTACCAGGAAACACTCTTTCAAAGAATTCAGAAAATATTGTCATGTTTAACATTCTTTTTAATTTACTATATAAGTATCATAAATATAACTTAGTCTTATTAGAATGTTATAGAGACTATCCTCTCCATTTTATAGCACAGTTAGTAACTATGCGAAAAAAGTGCAATTAAAAAAATAACAATTATTTTTTTGAGAACTCTAAAAGTATTTCTCAAGTACTGAGTTTAACTTTTCTGTGCCATAATTAATTGAAAACACAATTATAAATATACACTTACTTAGGAAAAACTTGAAGCAGCCCCTATTTTTGGAACTCCATAATTACCATATACACCATATCAGCTCTTTTAAAAGCCTAAAGAAATAAATATTCCTAGATACAGATCGAGTACATATACTGTGTTTCAGTAGTGTATTTAAATGCTTGATGTTAAACAGCTCTTTTTGAAAATCAGTTAAGTTATAAGTTTCTTATACCTTTTGTGGCTGTTTTGATATGAAAGCTTACACATACAATTCATTTAAGTGCAAAAGATGCAAAACCTTATTTGTTTCATAATATACTTTGTTAATAGAAAAATCATTTTAAGGGTGCCTGGGTGGCTCAGTCAGTTGAACATGCAACTCTTGATTTAGGTTGTGGGATTGAGCCCCACATCGGGCTCCGCTCTGAGCGTGGAGCCTGCTTGAGATTCTCTCTCTCTCTCTCTCTCTCTCTCTCTCTCTCTCTCTCTCTGTCTCTCTCTCATGCACACACACATGCTCACACCAAAAAAAAAAAAAGTAATTTTAACAAAAATAAGTTACATACCCACTCTCACTGCTTTTATTCATTACTCTACTAGAGGTTCTATCCAGGGCATTAGCACAAGAATACTAAATACATTTAAAACTACTGGAAAAGAAGAAACAAATAAATCTTTCTTTGCAACGAACATTATTTTCCTCCTATGGCCTTACTGCATTTACACTAAATGTTTCTTAACCCTGACATACTCCCCTCCCAGATATCTGCATGGGATAAGCCAGACATCCACATGTCCCCTCAATAAGGCCCACCCCAATGATACTACTTGAAATTTAGTGGCTCCCCACTTCCAAGATTTTTAAATTTCCTCTTCCTTTACAAAACATTAATTTACAAAAGACCATATAATGTACTAATCAATCATGTCCATTGTTTATTGTCTGTCTTATACCCCTCACCTCATGAAAGCAGGGATCTCTGTCCACTTTGTAGACACAATGATGTGTTCCAGCAGTGCTGTGCTGGGACCTGCCTATACACTTCCCAACAGCCAACTGTGCTTGTGTCTCCTCAATTCTGCATTCAGAAAGGCCACATCACCTGCCAGGGTGCAAGACTTTACATCTTAAAAATTGATAAACTCTACCGATGGGCTCCTCACCTCTACTCACTGAGAGGCAGTTGTTAAACATTTACTGGAAGTCACTATTCCTCCTCATTTAGAACATGTGTCTGCCATGTAGTGGGTATTCAATAAATATTTTCTGAATAATGAATAAGTTTAAATAATGTAGACTGGCTCCAGTGTCCTAGCAATCAGAGCCCTGACTAAATATTTTGTCCTACAGAACCACATACTATTTATATAATAATGCACATGACATTTAGCTTTTAAAAAAATGTTCAAATAAAATGTGTGTTTCATAACTAGACAACTTTGAATGACAAAGAAATAATTAACTGAATATTTCTAATGCATTTGGTGCTCATTTTTTCTTTTATTTTACATTAGGACACTTGACAACTATGTAAAAATCTATTTCCTTGATTTTTCATGAAATCAGTTACAACATTTCTAGTTAAGGTTTTCCTAATGAGCTTTCTAATGGTAGCAATGGATGCTCTAATGGATGCAAACCCTTGTTTTTCTCATAGAAAAATTCTTACAACTATTTGGGCTACACTTAATAATACATGAGATCCAACATCATCTGTCAATTGATAAACTTCTGAGATTATAGATTTAATTTGTAGAATAATAGCTCAATTAAATGGTGGTGCTCAGTAAGTAGGAGGCCAATCAGACATCCTGAGAGGTGGGAGGGGACTTACCTATAAAGGATGATAATGTATCACTGAAATTAATTAGTAATATGCACTGGAATTATTTAGTAATATGATGTCAGTTAAGGTTTTCAGAGAAAGTCTTTAATAATTTTTTTATTTATTTTAGAGATAGAGCATGAGCGGGGGAGAAGGGTAGAAGGAGAGAATCCCAAGCAGGCTCTATGCTCATCACGGAGCCTGGCCTTAGATCTCTTTACCCTGAGATCATGGATCCAGACGAAATCAAGAGTCTCAACTGACTGATTGTTTTACTGGTTCATAAATATTCTCACAATGAAAAGATGTCATATGCACAAATATAAACAAGGATTTAATGGAAGTAAATAACATAATGAAAGAAAGTAGTCAAAAGGCAATAAAAGCCACATTAGCAGGAGCTTTGGGAAGGGTTTCCCTAAATTCAAAGGGCCAATACAGGGATAAACCTTCTCATGTCTTTAATTGGTTGTCCATTTCAGAAGGCAATCAAGTCACACTAGAAATCCATAGCAGCATTTTCTACCATTTCATTCTGCTAAAGAATTCTTCTCGGGGTTGCCAGAATTCAAAAGATATAAGGACACCAATTCTACTGAGGAAAAGTCCAGAGTTTCTGGGAGAAAATGTGAATTCCTTGTATAATCAGAAGGGTGAATTCCAAGTCCAGCTCCCACACACTCATTATCACTCTGTTTATGTATTTGCCTATTTACCTCATAAATTTGCTTTTATACTTCTTAATCAATGTTTATAAAAATGATTCACCTGTATCTTTAATGATTCTTCTCCTTGGCACTCAGTTTACTTAATGAATTCCCCTGGGCCAACAAAAAGACATAGTTAAATAGGTCCAGTTCCATTTGTATGGCATACATTGAAAGGAACATTCCTTATTTTCTATTTTTCAAAGAAGCATTTGCAGCAAAATATAGCAGTCCCTGAACCTAGGGAAAATACTACTTAGATTTTATAGATGTATAATCAGAATTACAAATTATTGATTTCAAATGTTTACATGAATAGAAAGAAAAATGATTTGATAAATCAGTGTGTTGTACTATATGAAAAGAGGCAAATGGGAGAGTACTTTACTAGCCAATCCAGGTGTAACTGAATTAGTACATGGAGCTTGATAAGAGATGAAAAGCCAGAATGCGTTGTACTACAATAAAATGTTTTCAGAAATTCATAGTATCAGTAATGAAGGATATCATGAGTCACATATAATTAATCTACCAACAAAGAGAATTATGATCCTTAAGAACTTGAAAAAGCTAAAACAACAAACTTCTTTTGAGAGCACAATAGAAACCAAGTCTTTTGCTAACTCAATTTAGCAGTTCTGAAATTATGTAAGTATTTAAGCAAATCAGATGACACAATTTGAGATTAAATCATCCAGAAGAACCAGAGTAAGTAAATTTTTCATTCAATATATATGTCTTCATTTTATACCAATATCTTCAAAAAATGTTATTTGTATATGTTTGGGGATTTATAAACTTTTCATTATGAAAAATTAAATAACTGTTTACTACCAAGAGACTATTAATACAATGTTAAAGGAGGAACACAGAAATAAATCTTGGATTGTCCATTTCTTTCTAACTTGAAATCATATTCTGTTATAAAAGTAGGGTTTTTAAAAAAATTCCCAGGGCACATGGGTGGCTCAGTCAGTTAAGCAGC
This sequence comes from Felis catus, assembly GCF_018350175.1. Classification (NCBI taxonomy): domain Eukaryota; kingdom Metazoa; phylum Chordata; class Mammalia; order Carnivora; family Felidae; genus Felis; species Felis catus. The sequence continues at coordinate 81,705,890 of NC_058374.1, forward strand.
CATCTTGGGCTCAGGTCATGATCTCACAGTCCATGAGTTGGATAGAGTCCTGCGTCAGACTCTGTGCTGACAGCTCAGAGCCTGGAGCCTGCCTCAGATTCTGTGTCTCCCTCTCTCTCTGCCCCTTCCCTCCCCCTCTGCTCATACTCTGTCTCTCAAAAATAAACATTAAAAAATGATAATAAATTTTTTTAAAATTCCCTACTGGAAAGGGTGTCTGTTATTTTGATTATCTACATGTTTATCTTCCATGACAATATTGTAAAAAAAAAAAAAAAATGTTAGGCATTATATGAATTAAACTATTTCCAGGATATTATTTATTTTAGTAATAGAAGGAATAGAAGGGTACCTTCTAGGCTGTTTGGCCTTTTATCAGAAAAGGAAACAAATGATAAGAGAGAGATAACATCAATCAAACCCTTAAGAAAGTAATTTATGAGATGAGGCGCCTGAGTGGCTCGGTCAGTTAAGTCTCCCACTTTGACTCAGGTCATAATCTCACAGCTTCTGCGTCCTAGCCCCATGTTGGGCTCTGTGCTGACAGCTCAGAGCCTGGAGCCTGCTTCAGATTCTCTGTCTCCCTCTCTCTCTGCCCATCCCCACTTGGCCGTTCTGTCTGTCTGTCTCTCTCTCTTAAAAGAAAAAAATTTTTAAAAATTTTATTAAAAAAGTGATTTATGAGAGAATGTGAACAAAACATTCCCATGGATAAACATGTATGTTCTAAGTGAGATGATTACTATAGTGACAAGTTGTTTAATCTTGTGAAAGTTCCCTCAACTATGTAGTTTCAAAATATAAAATGTGAGGGCAGCCTAAATCACTCCTATAAGATTTCAAACCCTATATTTAGATTATCCATAATCCAGACTAGTTTTTATAATATTGAGGTAAAGGAAAAATCATTAGAATATTTTTATGTTTTTATAAAAAAGAGAATAGTTACAAGCTTAATCTTGAAACATTAGAAGAAATAGCTTCTGCTTAAATGTTACCAAAAGACATTTTTTATAATCCATGGCCTGTGATTGTATATACTCAATAATAAAAGATCAATCTTTAACTTCAGATCATGTTATTACTTGAATGTAAGGTCCAGTAGAAATTGGACACAGTTGCTGAAGGGGAACATGTGTTTTTGGCTTTCATAGATTATTCACCATCATGGACATTTTAAGATTTTATATTCTATCCTCAATCTTCTTTTAACTCTTTTATTTTCTATAGGGGAACATACAGTCACTGTTCGAAAGTGGGGAAAAATGATCAGCGATGAAAAATCACACAGTACCCAAAGAATTCATTCTTCTAGGGATATCTGATGACCCAGAGCTCCAGACTGTGATTTTTCTCTTTTTAATTACCACATATATATTAAGTGTCACTGGAAATCTGACCATCATCACTCTCACTTTGGTGGATTCCCATCTACAGACCCCTATGTATTTCTTCCTCAGGAACTTCTCTGTATTAGAAATATCCTTTACAACTGTCTGTATTCCTAGGTTTCTGGGCACAATTATCACCAGAGACAAATCTATTTCATACAATAATTGCACTGCTCAGTTGTTTTTCCTCATCTTCATGGGTATAACTGAGTTTTATCTTCTCACTGCCATGTCCTATGATCGCTATGTAGCCATCTGTAAACCCCTACATTATGCAACCATCATGAACAAAAGAGTCTGCATTTTACTTGTCTTTTGTGCTTGGCTGGCAGGATTCTTAAATATCTTCCCACCAGTTATTCTTTTTCTCCAGTTAGATTACTGTGGCTCCAATGTCATCGATCACTTTGTTTGTGACTATTTTCCCCTCTTGCAGTTATCTTGCTCAGACACATGGCTCCTAGAAGTGATTGGCTTTTACTCTGCAATAGTCATACTGCTTTTCACTTTGGCATTAATAATTCTATCCTACATGTTCATCATGAGAACAATTCTGAAACTGCCTTCCGCCAGTCAGAGAAAAAAGGCATTTTCTACGTGTTCCTCTCACATGATTGTCATTTCCATCTCTTATGGAAGCTGCATATTCATGTATGCCAACCCTTCTGCAAAACAGAAGGCATCATTGACCAAAGGAGTAGCTATTCTGAATACCTCTGTGGCTCCTATGATGAATCCATTTATATATACCCTGAGGAACCAGCAAGTAAAGCAAGCCTTTAAGGATACTGTCCAAAAGGTTTTGTTTTTCTCCAGTAATTGAAGGCATTAGTAGCATTACAAGAATGAAGTGCTTGGAAATGCTTTCTACTATTCACACTTTCTCAAAACTCCCTTTCCTTTACTCGAGTTATGTGTTTTCCCCTTTTTGTCCATCCCCCTATTACAATTTCCCAATCATGGAACTCAATAAATTTGATAATGTGAATATCGTGTCAGAATTTTCTGTACATTCAAAAGTTTTATTCAAATGTATTTGAATGAAGTAATAAAATTGGGTTGATGATTATGATTTTGAATGGGAGTGGTTTGATTTTGAAGAGACATGGGCTTTAGGTTGATGGTAAGTGTGTAAGAGTACATGCAGATTTCTGAACTTTTCATTCTTACTAATAGAAATGAATGTCATTAGAAAATTTTGATTCTATTTGTCACTTCCATGAAATCAATTAAACATAATCATCAGGGGATTGGGAATAAAATATTTATTTAAAGGTTTTAAAAGATTAGAAACTCATACATGTTAAAAATCTTTAACTACTAATAATTAAGATGCTAATGAGGAAGGGGAGAAGCAAGAGAGACAGGGGTAGAAGATAACATAAAATTTTCCAGCAATTCCTACACTCCAGATCTATTGTTTTCTTTGTATTGAAACATCTAATCCTGACAACAACTTTATGAGGTACTTTTAATTACTATTCTTTTCGGGGATGTCTGGGTGGCTCAGCCAGTTAAGCATCCACCTTTGGCTCAGGTCATGATCTCGCAGTTCATAAGTTCTCCAGTAATTGAAGGCATTAATAGCATTAGAAAATGAAGCCCGGTGTCGGGCTCTGTGCTGACAGCTTGGAGTCTACAGCCTGCTTCAGATTCTGTGTCTCCCTCTCTGTCTGCCCCGTCCCCGCTCAACCTCTGTCTCTCTCTCTAAAAATAAACATTAAAAAAAATTTTAATTACTATTCGTTTTTAGTCAGAGGTATTTTTCGTTAGGTAGATCACATACCTCCAGAAATTAAAAAATACTTTCCTCATGTAAATATATTTTAAACTATGTTAAACATTTAATCTACCTCTCTAAGACTTTAACAATCCCCTCAATTGGGTATGTTTTTCTCCTCCTTTTAAAGAAAGAAACATAGGGGCGCCTGGGTGGCGCAGTCGGTTAAGCGTCCGACTTCAGCCAGGTCACGATCTCGCGGTCCGGGAGTTCGAGCCCCGCGTCGGGCTCTGGGCTGATGGCTCAGAGCCTGGAGCCTGTTTCCGATTCTGTGTCTCCCTCTCTCTCTGCCCCTCCCCCGTTCGTGCTCTGTCTCTCTCTGTCCCAAAAATAAATAAACGTTGAAAAAAAATTAAAAAAAAAATAAAGAATGAAACATAGAAATTCATGGTAAATAAATAATATATATGGCCAATACACATTAGAGCGAGGATTCAGATCAAAGCTATGCCCCCCAATTAAGCCATTGTACCAATTCCTGGGGGAAGAGAGATAGTTTACAATATAAACATTACAAGAAAACTTACAATTTAAGAATAGGATGCTATTCCTTTCACAAAGTACTTGCTTTCACAAGAGTACCAAATAAGTCCACCAAAATGCCACACTTGGCTTATGGGGATTTCTCTCCAAAATAACATCGCTCAGAAATTAACAATTCAGAAGACAAGCACCTCTTGGAATTAAAGTTAGATCCCTACACCTAAAACCAGAAAATTGCTTTAACCCAAGAAACTCACACTCCCAAACTTTTCCATTGGTAATCTCAGATATAACATATAACTGTATGATAATGAATGTAGTATCTCATTGGCAAGGCTCTTGTCATTTTTGTTTGAGCACTGAGTTATCCTCATCAACAACCACAGACATAATCATAAATTATGTGACTGACGATTTATTATCTCATTCATAGATATTATTTAGTCATTCTCCATTATTCTGAATTGAGTCAGAGTAAACCTTTGTATTCTTAAATATCAGAACTTTGCAGTGTTCATCATGCCTTACATCTCTCTCTGAGGGTAGATCTCCAGTGCTAAAATTCTCATGTTCACATTGCCTTTTTATCGCCATCTATAAAATTGGACGTATATTGCAATAATTTACAATCATATGGAATCACATGAGCCTCCCTGTACAGTATGGTTATCAATATGGTTAGAAGTTTTCACAATATACTAGAATTTCATTTTTCTTGACTATATTAACAGACTATGAGCATTTTTCTAGCAAAAGGAATACTTGTTCATTATTGCCTACCAAAGGGCTTATTGTAGTGTAGTCATTTACTCAAATATTTGTTATAATTTAACAAATCAACCAATGGATGAAAGTGTCAAAACGCCTACTTCCTATCTAAACTATTGATATCTCCTGCCTTGAAATTCTCATTCTTCTGCTCTGATATCTTATTTGAATAAGCTTCTCTGTCTGGGTTTTCTAGGACTCCTTGTTTTCCAGACCCATAGAAATCGCTATAACCTTTTAAATAATATCAGCACCCATTAAATGCCTTCCTCAACACACAGGACCTATCTTTTCTTTATAGGACTACCTCCTAGGATCTCCACTGTGGACATATTTAGGGCAAAATCCTATCTTTTATTCATTAAGATACAAGATGGAACCCTATGACTCCCATGGGTATCACATTTTTAACTTGAGATGTTTTCATATAGTTGAAATATAACAATGGTACTCAACAACATCATTTACTTAGTATATATCAGTGGCTCCTTGAGGCAGATTTTTAAGGTCATCGTAGCAGTTCACCTACTCTATCATTCATTGTATATAGTCCCCAGAAATACAATTCCACTTGTGCGGCCTTGGAAATATTAGCTAAACTCTCATGAGTCAGTTTCCTAATATAAAAATTAGGGAGAATAATAGGAATTTCATCATGTGGTAGCTGTAAATATTTACTTAGACAAGGTTTACAAAAGAATTACAAACATGCCTGTTACCTTCCAAGTGTCTAATTGTTAAAACTGTTACTGTTATCTTCAATAATGTCAATTTAATTAAATGTCCTATAGCACATGCAATTTTATCCAAAGTAATTTGGCTTTATGCATCACAACAGTGTCTGCAGGATAAGTGTCCTTCTACAGTGCATTGTGTGGTACTCCCTCATCTGTAACTTAGGGATTACAATAATGTTTACTTGATTTATTGCTGTAATAATTTAGACTTCTTATTTGAATATCCCCACTGTGAAACATTTTAATGAACTTACATGTTTTGATTTTCCACATTCTGTCAAACATATCTATGTCTATGCAAGGACTGCAAAAATTATATTTTCATTTGTCTTCGAAGCTAGGATTTTAAATGTAATTTTAGTTCTGCCAATCAGGAATATTCATAAAAGATACAAATTTTAAATTTATTGTAGTTAAGCATCTACACTGCTGATACAGATCATAGCAGAGTCAAATGACCCAATTTTGTAGCAATAGTTCTAGATTACAGAGGAGCAGACCCTGTGAAGACTCAATATTGTGAAAAAGTTTTGAGGTTTCCAGGCTAAAATCTGCCTACAGGTCTCTTCAATAATTCCTTAAGCCATATACTACTCTATTGTAAACAGATTCATTTTTAACGAGTTACAATAAATTCTGCGGTCTGCAACTAACTGCACTGGATGTATAGAGCGCAAGCATATCCAGGTAACATACCCTCAAAGCAGTAAGAATCTGAAATCAATTTATTAATCTGGTTGGGTCTGAAATCAGCAATGATTCTATCAAACAATGAAACACTGGTAGTCCACATTGACACATTAACAAGAGCTCACCTAGAAGTAAATGCCTACTAAAAGCAAGGATGAATAAAATTGGTAGGAGGATTGATGCAGGAGCTGGCTGCTTCCAAATTCATCAGACAGCTTAAAGAAAGGAAATGCAATGTTAATGTTTCAAGTATCTCATAACTGTAGAGATGACACAGCTAATATTAAATCCTACAGATTCCCTTAATTATCAAGTTGATTTAATTCACAGCCTCTCCACATGTCTTATGTGTATGCTAGGGCACTGATTGGGAAAAATCAATCAATTGGGAGCTGATCACTGGAATGAAGGCATCTCTGAGGATTCAGATAACTCTCCATTCCTGAATGTGAAAGTACCACCAAGACTCCCTTGTCAACAGAAGGAACCACCTTCCTCGACTTCACGAAGGTGACCATGCATCACTTAGAACCTCTATGATTACCTCACCGGAAGGAGTTAGCTTCAAATTTTTTCTATGTGTACATTCACCACTCCTAGACCATTTTCTGGCCTATAATATGTATCAGAATCTAGTATTACCCAGGAGATGGTAAGCAGGTACAAACCCAAAAGGAAAAGGCATATTACATATTGAAAATTTTTACCTGTTTTGGACAGCTTATTTTAAGATAAACTTGGGAACTTATGTTTGGATGGATTTTCTTGGCACATATCCAAGAAAGAAGAGACATAAGACTGCATTGTGCTGAACTTTGAAATGAGTGCATCCATCAGAAATTCTGGGTTTGCTACGCCACCTTAGATAGATAGGAAAGTTCCACTAGATTCTCATGTGACTACTGAATTCATGGTTCAAAGTTAACCTGTAACAAAAAACTGAAATGCCATACATTCCTTAATATGAAGTTTACAATCAATAGACTGATGATGCAGATAGTTTGGAAAGCATTCATCATGCTCAAGCTACTCATTAGCCTCTAAACTCTATTCCCTAAGACACCAAGAGTTGAAACAAATACAATGACCTTTTCCTTTTTTAAAAACAAGGAACAGGGGCGCCTGGGTGGTGCAGTCGGTCAAGCGTCCGATTCCAACCAGGTCACGATCTCGCGGTCCGTGAGTTTGAGCCCCGCGTCAGGCTCTGGGCTGATGGCTCAGAGACTGGAGCCTGTTTCCGATTCTGTGTCTCCCTCTCTCTCTGCCCCTCTCCCGTTCATGCTGTGTCTCTCTCTGTCCCAAAAATAAATAAACGTTGAAAAAAAAAAATTTTTTTAAACAAGGAACAGAGGAAGAGGGGTTAATGATTAAAGTGGGAGATGTTGTTATTAAAGCATCCCTTAAATATCGCCACTAATGTCTCCTTTCAGTCTTCAAATGATGAGAGCAAGTTATTACACAATATTGAAGCATGTGTAGAGTGGCAAAGAAAATGACCATCCACCAAAATTTGCTTTGTTTTAGGAGATTCAACATAGAAGTCTAGGACAGAATTAAAATGGCCAGCCCACTGAGGTGATTCTTACTCATTAACAACAGCAGCAGCAACCACAATAATCATAATGTTTTATTATGGAAGCCTGACTTGAATCATCATGAGGAATCACAAACTTTCATCCAAGGCAGATTCAAATCAGTTTCTAGAAAAACGCCATCCTCTGTGAAGCAGAAAGTATTCTGTTACACTTTAAGAGTGACTCTACATTCCAATTGGTTAACATATAGTCTAATATTACCATCAGGAGTAGAATTTAGTGATTCATCACATGTTAACGAACTGGAATTTAAAAACTTAAAACTACAAAAAAAAAAAAAGAATATATGCATCTTTAGAAACAGAAATTAGACAGTGATCACCTATGGCTGACTGGACTGAGAAGAATGGAGATGACTGATAATGGGTATGGAGTTTCTTTATAGGTATACAAATTCTCTAAAATTGATTGTGGTAATCGTTCTACAACTCTCTGAATGTACTAACAAATACTTCAAATGAGTGAATTGTAGGGGCACCCGGGTTCCTCAGTCGGTTGAGCATCCGACTTCGGCTCAGGTCATGATCTCGCGGCTCGTGAATTCGAGCCCCGCATCAGGCCTGGAGCCTGCTTCGAATTCTGTGTCTCCCTCTCTCTCTGCTCCTCCCCCTCTCATGCCCTGTCTCTCTTTCTCTCTCCTTCAAAAATACATAAAAAAAACATTTAAAAATTTTTTAAATGAGTGAGTTGTATGATGCATGATTTATTTTTAAAAATTAACAAGTACATCACAAGAAAAACAAACAAACAAAAAGAATGACCCTACAGGTTTATGACATGCATACAGTGAATTTCATGGTTAATTTAAAGTGGCTAGTTACTAGAGGAAGAAAAACTGAGCCTGCTTCACAGATAGTTCTACCTCATATAATATAATTGCTACAGATAATCTGCTGGGTCAATGAATCCCATTTAGGAATGGCCCTAAACCACAGTTAGGTACAATGTTTTTCCAGTGGGAAAATTCAAGGGGTATATCTTGTCCTTGTTTCTAAGAAGTTTACAGCTAGTTAGATGTAAGATGTTACACTGTTTCATGAACATTAGTCAATGATGTGTTGGACAGCAAGGGGCTTAGAAATATCAGAGTATCAATAACAAAGAGAATTAGGAAAGTGGTACTTGAATGAGCCTCTCATAGTGGAACCAGAATATGGTTTGTGGCCCATGTGACTTTCCAACAAATACTCATCTGAAAAGAGATTTATAGTAATCAAGAGGATAAGATGCCCCATTTTATGAAAGCTATGCAGTTTTCCTTAACCATTTACTTCAATATTTGATTAGTAGGCTCATGGATCAGAATATTTAGGGGAGGCTGGGTGGCTCAGTCTGTTAAGCATCTGACTTCAGCTCAGATCATGATCTCGTGGTTGGTAGGTTCAAGCCACGTGTAGGGCTCTGCCCAGAGCCTGCCTTAGATTCTGTGTCTCCCTCTCTCTCTGCCCCTCCCCAACTCGGCTTGCTCTCTGTTGCTCTCTCTCTCTCTCTCTCTCTCTGTCTCTCAAAAATAAACAAACATTAAAAAAATGTTTTTATTGTATTTTTACTGTATTTATTTTTGACAGAGAGAGCAAGCAGGGGAGGGGCAAAAACAGAAGACGACACAGAATCTGAAGCAAACTCCAGGCTCTGAGCTGTCAGCATAGAGCTCAACACAGGCCTCAAACTCATGAACTGCGGGATCATGACCTGAACAGAAGTTGGACACTTAACCCACCAGGCACCTCACATTAAAAAAATTATTTAAGATTATTTAGGTGTTTGTGTCCCAAGTGACTTATTAACAAATACTCATCTGAAACGAGGATAACATGACCCATTTTGTGAAAGCTATTCAGTTTTCTGAAACCATTTACTTCAACATTTGATTAGCAGGCTCATGGAAAATATGGCTGTGGGGCAGTGATTACATTTATGTGTACGTTACCTGGATGTCAAACCTGTTAGTACTTGACACCAATGTTGAGCTTTTGATATTGCTCAAATGCTAGAGGCAATAATCAACTACCTTACAGAAAACTAGTAAGTTTAGACTCCTTTCTTCATGGAGGGGACTACAATGTGCCCTTCAGAAGAGATATTTATTCTAAATATACATTTGTTTTTGCTTTGCACAGGATTCCTTCCAGCAATACAATCTGTAGGTACCTATTTGTTTTATCGAGTCATGATGACCTAAAAAAAATTTATTCTGAAAATGGAACTCATTTGACAGTAAAAGAAGTGAGACAACACATTGATTTGTCTTACTATGTACTATGTCATCCAGAAATAACAAACATAAAAGTAGCTATGATGATAAATTTGGGGAAATATAAGAAATATGAGTACTAATTTAATAATTGGGGCTTGTAGGAAAAGTCTACATGCCAAATATCCCCAGGGATCTTATTACAATCACTTATTAGAATCACTGTTTAACTGCTATATGAGAATGGAACATACATGAGAGACAGATCAAGTATACCTTTATGCAAGAATATTTTGTTTCCTCAAAAATGAGGTTTAGGTCATCATGCCAATAACTAAGTAAGGTGCTGACAGGAAAAAAATATATATATATATATGTATGTATGTTATATATATATATATATATATATATATATGTACACACATATATACATATATATACATGTATATATATACATATGTATACATACATATTCATATATATATGTATATATGAATATGTAATAAAAGGATATGCATCAAGAATATATAAAAAAGAAGTCTCTAGATGCAACAATAAAACAAAGCTTAAACAATGGATAAATATCTAAATATAAGTGTTTTCAAAGATAATATACAAATGTCAAGTTAGCACAAAGATACTCAACACTTTGGTCATTAGGAAAATAAAAATTAAAACCCTAATGGGGTATTGCCATTTATCTATTACAATGAGTATTTTAGTCATTTAGCAAACTGTCTTTTTTTCAAAGACAATATCAAATGCTTGAGGCAAAACTACAGAACTTTCCAAACTGTGGATGGATTACAAAATGGTGCAGTCACTTTAGAAAGCAGTATAAGTTGCTGATAACATCCAACATACAATTAACAAAAAGCCCAGCAATCCCACTTCTAGTTATTTTACTCAAGTGTTTTGAAGTAATTTCACACAAAGCATCATTATTCATAGTCACCATAAATTGGAGACCACCCACATGTTCTTCAGTATGTAAATACATACACTAACTGTGATGTAGCCATCTAAGAGAATACTCCTTGGACTAGAAAGGAACCACATCCTGATTGAGCAATAAATATGGATGAAACATAACTTCAGTTTATGTGAAATAATCCTGATCCAGAGACTACATATTAGATAGTTCTATTTGTATGACATTCTGGAATGGCAAATCCGTGAGGACAGAAAGCAAATCCGTTGTTGTCAGGGTTGAGAGAGACAAAGGGTTGACTACAAAGGTGCATCATGAGGGGATTCGTGAGATAATGCACCAATCCCATGTGGTTCTATGGGGTGGACACATGACCCTATGCAATTTTAAACACCCATAGAACCTAAAACAGCCCTAAGTGTGTGCGTTTCCTAAATGCAAATTACAAATAATCATCTAGGATGTTGGTGGGACTCAAGAGGAGCACACACTGTGATATAACTCTCACAATCTTACAAAGAATAAACTCTAGACTAGAGGACTGAGTTGGAAGTATCAGGAACTTATGTTCATTTTATATAAATTTGTTCCTCATTACTCACAGAGTCCTTATTTACACATTTGTTTACTCTCTAGCATGTATTTATAAACCCTAAATCAATTCAAGGGACACTTTTTTGAACTAGTCCAGGACATGGGCAGAGCAACAAAGGTTTTGAGTTACCCATCACACCTGTTGCCAGCTAAGTTTAAACAAGGTGATGCTCTGCCTTCTTGTTTCAGTTCTTGTACCTTAGGCAGAGTCCTTTTCATGGCCAATATGATGCCATACTTTTCACAGCTTTCTGTTTTAATGATGGTTATTTCACTGCTTCTAATGGCCCCAAAGCACAGTACTATACCACTCAGTGTTGAGAGCAAGAAGGGTGTGATGTGACTTACAGAGAAAATACCTATTGGGTGAGTTTGGGCCAGGCGTGAGTTCTACGGTGTTTGGCTTGATGTTAATGAATCAACAACATACTACATTCAGAAAAAGAAAGAGGAAATTTCTTTCTCTGTATGTGAGGCCTCTCCTAAAAGTTCTAAAGTAAAAGCTTTACTGTGTTATGAAGCCATAAAGAAGATGGAAAGCAGATAAATTTGTAGATTCATAACATGAAAACAGATTTTTTTTTGGCGATAATGACAGGGGTGCCTAGGTGGCTCAGTCAGTTGAGCATCTGACTCTTGATTTCAGCTCAGGTCACGGATCTCGCAATTCGTGGGACTGAGCTCCGTGTCTGGCTCTATGCTAACAGCATGGAGCCTGCCTGGACTCTCTCTGCCACCTTCTCTTTCAAAAGAAATAAATAAACTTTTAAAAAGTCATAATGACAGCATTATTGTCAACTGGAATAAGCCAAAGATATTTATGGTCCTGTTACCCATGGTTAGGAAATGGGAAAATTCTCAAAGAGTGACAAAGTGTGAAAAAATATTAAACTTACAAGTGAGGCAAGTTAGCAGATCAAGAGGCTGTGAAAGTATTTATTAAATATATCCAAGATGTTATTGAGGGTTGGATTATGTAAAAGAGCAAGGTTTTAGTGCTGATGAGACTCGTCTGTTTTATAAGGACGTTGGAAAACTAAGCCATATAGCACAAACTACATATGTAATAACAAATAGTTTTTGTTGGTGGAGATGTCGTGACAGAGGCTTGAAGGAATTTAACTTCCTATTTCCCCTAGGAACAAAAATTCAATATTGCTAATTCATTGTTGTGGCAAATTTATGGACCATAAGCACCTGGAATAATGAGAATCCACACTCTCTACAAATGTACTTGTGTAGACACAGATATATGGATATAAACCTATGTAGATGTGCATACATAGATTAGTTCATACAAAGGTCTCCCATAACTGTCTACTGACAGACACTAGGAAAACCTCAAAAATTTTTTTTACAGATGGAATCAGGTTGAATGGACCCAGGAGCCAATTGAAAGGGTATCCAATAGCCAAAACTGGAAACTATGAAAAACAAAAGAAAGAATGTAGTATTGAATTACAACCTAAAGAATAAAAATCATATTCATTACTGCATACTGAAATAAATAAATGTATAATTAAATGGAAGTGGAAAGGGTTAATTTTTTCTTACACAAGAATGACAATTAGTAAACAGAAAAAAATAAAACAACATACAAAACCACTGTCTTAAAATTGTTAGATGAGGTAGTTAATTAGGTTCTAACAGGATGCCTGGAAACCAGCAAAGAGGAAGACATGGACAACTCTGAAGAAGTCAGAGGCCCGTCTTGGCAGCACTCCAATACAAAATCACAAGGAACCAGATCAAACCAGACAGGCCCAAGATGGTTGACATACCAGGCCAAAGTTTACAGTATTCCTTCATTATACCACATTGCCATACTAAAATCTTCTACCTAACGGTGCCATGAACAAATGAGGAAGAAAAAGCACATACAACCAACATTCCTGAAGAGACCACCCTGCCTCCAAGAAATCCTTGCCTCAAGTAATGAATATCCCAACCCCTTGTTAACAACTGTCAATAAAAGATAGAGACCCAAACCCAGGGATGTAGCTCTCCTTTGACCTCTCCTGCTTTCACATCTCAAGAGTGTACTATTTAAAAATTTTTTTTAATCTTTATTTATTTTTGAGAGAGAGAGACAGCATGTGAGCAGGGGAAGAGCAGAGAGAGAGGGGAGATACAGAATCCAAAGCAGGCTCCAGGCTCTGCGCTGTCAGCACAGAGCCCAATGCGGGGTTCGAACTCATGAACCGTGAGATCATGACCTGAGCCAAAGTCGAAGGCTTAACTGACTGAGCCACCTAGGTGCTCTGTCAAGAGTGTACTCTCACTTTAATAAACTTTCCTGCTTGTACTGCTAATGAGCTATGTTGTGTCTGTCCTTGAATTTTCTTTTTTTTTTAATTTTTTTAATGTTTATTCATTTTTGAGAGAGCGCGTGCACGTGCGCATGCACGCGAGCATGAGTTGGGGAGTGGGGGAGGGGCAGAGACAGAGAGGGAGACACCGAATGGGAAGCAGGCTCCAGGTTCTGAGCTATCAGCACCAAACCCGTTGGGGGGCTCGAACCCACAGACTGTGAGATCATGACCTGAGCCGAAGTTGGCCGCTTAACCAACTGAGCCATGCAGGCGCCCCTGTCCTTGAATTCTTTCTCATGATGAGACCAAGAGCTTCTGGTGGCATCTTTTGGATGGACTGGGTAAAGGCCTTAGGACCCAAGGTGTCCTCATTTCTCACCAGGAACAAAATCACAATAATAGTTCTGAAGCAAGATCACTGTCAAATGTTAAAATTAGGAAAATATTTTATAAGACATTTGATCTGATTGAGGAAAAGCCCTTAAGATGTGCTACAAAGCATGGCTTTGTTTATGACAGAAGATAAAATGAACTTTTTATGAACATTTTATGAGAGCCACACAAGCAGAAAGGAGTGTATTAATCATATGCCATATATAAATTTTGCTTGTTTTTTTTTTCAGTTTTCATTTGTTCCTTTATAATTTTACATATATTTATTATTTTCCATTTGTATTTCTTTTGTGTAAAGGAGTGTATTAATCATATGCCATATATAAATTTTGCTTGTTTTTTTTTTCAGTTTTCATTTGTTCCTTTATAATTTTACATATATTTATTATTTTCCATTTGTATTTCTTTTGTAAAATGAAGGCAAACACTAAATATTCCCTTTTTTTCTTTTTTTTTTTTTGGTCTGCATACTGGATAACCAACTGATGAATAGTAACTTTCAATCACTAGGGGAAAATACGGTCTCAGGTGTGAATTTCAAAGTCAACTAAAGCTAAAATACAAACATGCGGGTCCTATCACGAGTAAAGTGATATCACATACCAAAAGTTTAACAGTCTTCAATCTTTAATGGATTTATTTTTAACGAATAAAACATTAAGTTACTTGTTTATTTGGTTATTCTTAATTAACAGATTTATTATGTATATTCCATCAATCTTTATGCACGTTGCAATCTGTTACTATTGAAAAAGATCATTGTAGAGAGCAAATGGGGTCACTCATGTCAAGCAGTGACCCATGTCAAGCAATGACAAAGCATCCGAGGACACTGTAGCCGATACCAGACATCACTGACACCAGCACCGACTGACAACACCCAGAAACGAAAGCCAGCAGAACCAGAAGAGGCCTACAAAACCCCAAGACTGATTAAAGTCCTTTAAAAGGGCAAGACTTTTGCAGGGAACTGTCAGACTCTCCAGACGCTGACCCTCTTATGTCTGACCACACTGAAAATGCAACCGCCGTCAGAGTTTCTGCCAACTGAAACCTGAACATAATAGATATGCTCCACTGCTTGAATTGTGCCTAGAGCTGACCTGGCCCAGACCAAGGCCTCATCTCAACTGCACGTTCATGGACTGACTTTGCATTTTGGTTCCTCTATTTATTACCCCTTGTTGTATATACTGTTTGTTTTATGACTTTGTATTGTGCTTTGCTTTGGGTGACTTGTATGAAGCCAAGTTAAATGTGTACTGAAATGTCATTGAGTTTGGAATCCGAAACCTGCTTTAACCTTGCTGTATGATTGAATAAAGCTGGTATTATGGAAAACACAATCACGTAAACACCTTTATAGTGTGCTGGCATCATTGACATGAAAACAGATTCTGCTAAAAGTTTTGAAAGCACATAAATTGTTATGCTAACTGGAGATGTATTATTGTTTAAAAGTGTATTTCTTCTGGGAAAAAAGTGTATTTCTTTTGGAAACTGTACTTTGCATAGTGCCCTTCAGAAATCCATGCACACCTGGAACCTATACATAGGGCGTTATTTGGAAACAGGGTCTTTGCAGAGATAACTGACAGAGAGCAGACTATACCACCCCAAAACATGTCTCTCTTGTGTAGGATTATTTTGAGCTTTTTCTTTTTTAAGAAATAGCAAAAGTAAAGCTCTGAAAACTGAGAAGTCAATTTTTCTAAGACATCTACATTTATAAGGGAAATCTCTATTTGTAAGGGTGTCTCTGTACCTTTCTGTATCAGAAAGTGGGGGATGATCAAATCTCTGGAAATTCTTATCAAACGAGAAGGTGGCAATTCAAATCTACATAACAACCATACCCTCTATTATCCTGCTTTGCCTAGTCCCTCTCCACTCCAGAACATCATCTTCTGTCTTTAACTGAAGAAGTTAGTTAAAGTGGTGTCATTGGGCCATTCTAAAGAGTCATTTAGTTTTCCTGAATCTCTCCCATGTATTCAGGTGGTATACATGTTATTAAATTTGTTTGTTTTTCTTCTGTTAACCTGTCTTTTATTACAACATGGTCTCAGCCAAGAATCTAGAAGAGTAGAGGGAAAAGTATCTTTCCACCCCTACATAATCAAGTTAAGATGAGGTCATATACATTAAAGCAATTTTCCATGGATCTTAATGTAATAACAGTTTCCCAATAATATATAATTTGAAATAATATTTTGGCCTACATGTAAACATCATATAAATATTGCGACAATGTTTGTAATCAAACGAGCATATTTATGGCACATCCTTCAAGTTCTTGACTTTTATCATTAATAGATTACTATACTTTGAGCTTAAAATAGCCGGTCTCTTTGAACAGTGTCTTCCTACAGTGTGTGCATTCAGTACTACTTAGTCACATACCTTAAAAAACCTCACGTTTCCCAAAGAAACAGTAAAAATATTGTAAAATTTTTCTTCAGAATCTCTAGCAATAAGATTATAAATAACCCTAATTTCCATTTAATTTTAACTATTTATATGACTTATGGAACTCCAGAACTAAGTAGCAAAGGAGGACTTCAACTACTTCTACTTTAACTTCAAACTTTCTAACTGATGAAATTCTTCTTTCCAGCTTATCTCTTAACTCACACAAAGGCCCTGTGGGCGAAGCAGTCTTGAGGGGAACCAAAACTAACCCCTCAAGCAATAAGAACTGCCCTGAGCCAGCACTACTCTGCATGAATGGCCCCAAGACAATGATTGATTTCAATTGACTGCTTACCTGCACTTGCCCACATTTCCCTGGCATAAATCTAGAAGTATTTTTGGCACTTTGGAGACAGACTAGTGGATGCTAGTCCACTATCTTCCTGATGTTGGGCTCGGTGAAATAAATTTATTTCTTGTTTCACCACTACTCACTTGTTTGCTTTTGGATTTTGTCAGTGGTGAGTGGTCAAACTTGGTCTGTTTGGGAGCCCTGGAGCCAGTTGCCCATGTACCCTTGCACTCTGGCTGCACTAGAAACTAAAGAGAAGTCTCAAAGAACCAATATAAATGGAATATTATAGATGTCTTTTCAGATCAATGCAATGAACAACAAGATGATGTGTAGGGTGAAGTCTATTGCTTATACTTGACGTGAGAAAAAAAATCTAAGATTTCTGAGATAATATAGAATTCCCACCCATGCTGTAAGAAGTGAAAATTATGCACACATACAGAGACTTTGTCTCTGTATTTTCAAAACCTAAGCTTGAGACCAACACATAATAAACATCTATAAAGTTATTACTGAATGAATAAATGATAATGATTCTAATCATGGTCAGGTTTTCTATGTCATCATTCGGTCGAAAGATGTAAAACCTTAAAGACAAGCCTGACATCTCTTACAGTGTAGAATAATAAAGACTTCAGCTCCAGTCTAAAACATTGCAATTCTTTTTTTTTCAATATATGAAGTTTATTGTCAAATTGGTTTCCATACAACACCCAGTGCTCATCCCAAAAGGTGCCCTCCTCAATATCCATCACCCACCCTCCTTTCCCTCCCACCCCCCATCAACCCTCAGTTTGTTCTCAGTTTTTAAGAGTCTCTTATGCTTTGGCTCTCTCCCACTCTAACCGCCTTTTTTTTTTCCTTCCCCTCCCCCATGGGTTTCTGTTAAGTTTCTCAGGATCCACATAAGAGTGAAACCATATGGTATCTGTCTTTCTCTGTATGGCTTATTTCACTTAGCATCACACTCTCCAGTTCCATCCATGTTGCTACAAAGGGCCATATTTCATTCTTTCTCATTGCCACGTAGTACTCCATTGTGTATATAAACCACAATTTCTTTATCCATTCATCAGTTGATGGACATTTAGGCTCTTTCCATAATTTGGCTATTGTTGAGAGTGCTGCTATAAACATTGGGGTACAAGTGCCCCTGTGCATCAGTACTCCTGTATCCCTTGGGTAAATTCCTAGCAGTGCTATGGCTGGGTCATAGGGTAGGTCTATTTTTAATTATCTGAGGAACCTCCACACTGTTTTCCAGAGTGGCTGCACCAATTTGCATTCCCAGTAACAGTGCAAGAGGGTTCCAGTTTCTCCACATCCTCGCCAGCATCTATAGTCTCCTGATTTGTTCATTTTGGCCACTCTGACTGGCGTGAGGTGATATCTGAGTGTGGTTTTGATTTGCATTTCCCTGATGAGGGGCGACGTTCAGCATCTTTTCATATGCCTGTTGGCCATCCGGATGTTCTCTTTAGAGAGGTGTCTACTCATGTTTTCTGCCCATTTCTTCACTGGGTTATTTGTTTTTCGGATGTGGAGTTTGGTGAGCTCTTTACAGATTGTGGATACAAGCCTTTTGTCCAATATGTCATTTGCAAATATCTTTTCCCATTCCTAAAACATTGCAATTCTTAATAGTTTCGTCAGATTAGAGAAAAAAGTCACCCGTTCACAATTTAATCTGTTGCCATTATGAAACTGCTACTCTCTGTTACTTGATTATGTTTCTTCTCCTTGTGCAGTTATGGATTATTATAAACATTTCAGGCTATTATCACTGAAATATTCTATTCTAAATTTTATACTATTTGAACTATTGTTTAATGCTGGTGTCTTGAGGACACCAAACTCCATGGTACTTTTCATTTATTCATTCAACGAATCCCCCAACTCCATTGTGAAGACAGCAGATAAAATTATGACTAGCCTGAATAACATTCCCAAGATCATATCATATTGTCCACCAGTTTGTAAAGACATTACATGAGCCTTCATTTTAACATAACATTTCATTTCAAATGTTAAGATAATATTTCTTTTTTTTTTTATTTTTTTTTTCAATGTTTTTATTTATTTTTGGGACAGAGAGAGACCGAGCATGAATGGGGGAGGGGCAGAGAGAGAGGGAGACATAGAATCTGAAACAGGCTCCAGGCTCTGAGCTGTCTGCACAGAGCCTGATGCGGGGCTCGAACTCACGGACCGCGAGATCGTGACCTGGCTGAAGTCGGGCGCTTAACCGACTGCGCCACCCAGGCACCCCAAGATAATATTTCTTTAGGTAGCAATACACAAGTTATCTTGGGGCTTCAGATCCTTAGAGAAATGTGAGTTGATATATAGAAATTAGTTGATGTATGTCCTTTTTGTAAAAATTGTACAGTGGATCCCAGAATTATTCTTTATTATCAGTATTTTGTGTATTTGCTTACAAATAGAAGATGACATACAGGAAACAGTTTGCAAAGACCTTTGAAAAATACCAAAATACTTACATTTAAACAAATTAAAGAAGCTATTAGAAATGGCATTGTCTAGGGGCACCTGGGTGGCTCAGTTGGTTAAGCAACTGACTTTGGCTCAGGTCATGATCTCATGGTTCGTGGGTTCCAGCCCTGCGATGGGCTCTGTGCTGACAGCTCAAAGCCTGGAGCCTGCTTTGGAGTCTGTGTCTCCCTCTCTCTCTGCCCCTCCCCCACTTGTGCTCTGTCTCTCTCTCTCTCAAAAATAAATAAAATGCAAAAAAAAAAAAAAAATTTAAAGAAATGGCATTGTCCAAACCAGGCATATTTACCATACTTATCATAAACGTAAGTATGTCTTTAATATTTTCTCTCAGGAATACAATTTTACTTTAATAAGATAAATTTATGCTTTGTACAAGTAATGTCAATTATGCATAATGCTATATATGAATAAAATTAAACCACACAAATTAATAGGCAATATAAAATTGAAGAACATTTTTTAAAAAGTTATTTATTTATTTTGAGAGAGAGACAGGCAAACAGACCATGAGCAGGGGAGGGGCCTGACTCGGGGCTCCATCCCAGGAACTGTGAGATCATGATCTGAGCTGAACAAAGAGTCAGACACTCACCCAACTGAGCCACCTCCGTGCCCCTAAAAGGAAAACATTTTTAAAATGCTACAATTTGAGAGTTTTGTGTGACATTATATTGTGTTCATTATAACATAAATATTTTGTGACTGACAGGACTACATGATGTTTTGTGTTCTTATATAGAAATCTTTTAATAACTATTTTCATATAGTCTATATCAGACACCAAGTAATCATTTTTGTACAAGATTCAAAATAATTTATTTCATGTGTTAACACTAAACAGATATATTTTATGTTTTACTTTTGCACAATGTGAATTTTATATAGTGAAGGTTAGCATCTATTACACAAAGGCAGAAGCCAAAAACATATGTATCTGTGACCACAACGAGGATAGATGATGGAAAGTAGAAATAATTCCCTCCCAGCAATTTTGTAGGTAAAGCACTATAGTAATATCATTAACATATTAAATTAATTGGTAATCGTGAGTAAATATCGATCCTCTTAACAGCTCTGAAACCTCTGATGGATATAGAAAACAAAGGAGACATTACAGACTTAACCAAACTGTCTGGGCAGTTAAGCCTTTCTTTTTTTTTTTTTTTTTTTTTTTTTTTGAATGTTTGTTTATTTTTGAGAGAGAGACAGAGTGTGAGTGGGGGAGGGGCAGAGAGAGAGGGAGACACAGAATCTGAAGCAGGCTCCAGGCTCCAAGTTGTCAGCACAGAGCCCGATGCGGGGCTCGAACTCACAAACTGTGAGATCACGACCTGAGCCGAAGTCGGACACACAACCAACTGAGCCACCCAGGCACCCCCAGTTAAACTTTTCTTAAGATGATCTTAGAGGATAGCATCAGTCCCAGAATGGAAAGACCCCTTCCCTGAGGAGAAGCACAGGTCCCATCACACCAGGTCCCTGAAGTTTGGAGTTTTAAAAGGCAGCAGGCCCAGCTAGTGTAGAGCTCAAGGTGTACCGCATTGCTCCAGGCAGGCAAGTGACCCAGATACAGTGTGAATTCAGCGATCTAAAAAATGCCTGGGACGCCACAGAGGAAACAATTCACTCCTCTGAAACTGCAAGCAGTTTCACTGCTTAATAATTCACTCCCTGAGAGCAGCAAGCATGGACTCCCTTCACTAGGAACAAAGGAGCAGGCTGGTGCCAGTTCCCTCCCCCACCCCTCAGCAAAACCCAACTTCAGTAAACAGCACAGCACCAATACTGGCAACTCAACCTGCTTACACCAAGTCCCAAGTCACTGTGATCCACCAGGACCGCTTTTCTAGGCCCAGTCTGCCTTAGGACGAGCACAGCAGGCCCCTCCACAAGAAAACCAGCACAGGGGCGCCTGGGTGGCTCAGTCGGTTAAGCGTCTAACTTCGGCTCAGGTCATGATCTCACGGTTTGTGAGTTTGAGCCCCGCGTCGGGCTCTGTGCTGACAGCTCGGAGCCTGGAGCCTGCTTCGGATCCTGTGTCTCCCTCTCTCTCTGCCCCTCCCCAACTCATGCTCTGTCTCTCTCTGTCTCAGAAATAAATAAACATTAAAAAAAAAAAAAAAGAAAACCAGCACAAACCACCACATCGCCACATCTACTGACCACAGAGTTGTGCAAAGTTTCAGCTTTAGTGGAAATACTGTGAGGTCTCTTTTAGCAAGCAGATCAGAGCACACCTACTTAAAACTCACCACACTCTGGCCAAGGTCCAAATACTTCCCACTGCACGCAAGGAGAAACTCTGCAGAGAACTGACCTGAGGGATAGAGGAGCCATAACACAACAGCAGAGTGCACGAAGCATACACCAGAGACACTTCCTGAAGGATCAGGCCTGGGCAATATATGACATCTTCTTCATAAAACCATTCCTCTCAGGAGAAGGAAACATAAAAAGGCTTTTCTAACTCATAGAAGAAGACATGTGCCTAAAGAAAATGCCAAGACTGACGAATTCCTCCAAAAAGAAAGAACAACAAAAGGTCATGGCCACGGATGAAATTGAAACAGATATAAGTAATATATCACATCCAGAATTTACAACAACAAGGATAAGGGTACTCGCTGTCCTTCAGAAAAGCATAGAAGACACCAGGGAATCCCTTACCACAGAGATAAAAAAAAGCTAAAGACTAATTAGGCCAAAATGAAAAATGCAATAACTGAGATTCAAAACCAGCTGAATGTGATGGAGAAGTAGAGAAATGAATAAGTGATATAGAAGATAGAATTATGGAAAATAATGAGCTTCACAAAAGGGGGAAACAAAAATTTGGATAACTAAAGTAGACTTAGGGAGCTCAGTGATACCATCAAGGGTAATAACATTCATATTATAGCAGTCCCAGAAGAATAAGAGAGGGAAAAGGGGGCAGAACATTTACTAGAGGAAATTATAGCTGAAACCTTCCCTCATCTGGGGAGGGTAACAAATATCCAAATCCAGGAGGCATGGAGAATTCCCATCAAAATCAACAAAATCAGGCCAACACCAAGACATACTGTAAATTTGCAAAATATAGAGATAAAGAAAAAGTCTTAAAAACAGTAAGACAGAAGTCCCTATCTTATAAGGGAAGACCCATAAGGTTAGCAGTAGACCTCTCCACAGAAACATGGCAGGCTGGAAGGGAGTGGCATGATATATTCAAAGTGCTGAATGGGAAAAAAAAAATCTACAGCCAAGAATACTCTATCCAGCAAGACCATTATTCAGAATAGAAGGAGAGATAGTTTCCCAGACAAAAATAAATAAATAAATAAATAACACTAAAGGAGTTCATGACCACTACACCAGTTCTGCAAGAAATACTAAAGGGGACACTGAGAGGAAAAGAAAGACCAAAAGCAACAAGGACTATAAAGGAACAAAGAAAACCTCCAGAAACAATGACAAAACAAATAACAAAATGGCACTAAATTCGTATCTATCAATAATCCCTCTGAATGTGGGAGCCCTGGGTGGCTCAGTTGGTTAAGTGTCTGCCTTCCTACGAGGTCTTGATCTCAACAGTTTCTGAGTTCGAGCCCCACATTGGGCTCTCTGCTGTGCACAGTCCGCTTCGGCTTCAGATCCTCTACCCACCTCTCTACCTCTCCCCTGCTCTCTTTCTCTCTCTCAAAAAAAAAAAAAAAAAGATCACTCTGAATGCAAATGGACTAACTGCTCCAATCAAAAGACTTAGGGTCAGAGTAGATTAAAAAACAAGACCCATCTATATGCTGCCTACAAGAGATTCATTTTAGATCTAAGGACACCTGCAGATTGAAAGGGAGGGGACAGAGAAACATTTATCATGCAAACAGATATAAAAAGGAAACCAGGGTAGTCATATGTATATCACATAAACTAGATTATAAACCAAAGACTAACAAGAGATGACGCAGGGCACTATAATAAAGGGGTCTATCTAACAAGAAGATCTAATGATTTTAAATATTTATGCTCCCAAATTGGAACACCCGAATATATAAACCAATTCATAACAAACATAAAGGAACTAATTGATAATAATACAATAATAGTAGAGGACTTTAATACCCCAATTACATCAATGGGCAGATCATCTAGATAGAAAATCAACAGGGAAAGAATGGCTTTGAACGACACACCAGACCAGATGGACTGAACACATATATTCAGAACATTTCATTCTAAAGCAGCAGAATATACATTCTCTTCAAGTGCACATGGGACATTGTCCAGAATAGATCACATACTGGGTCGCAAATCAGGTCTCAATTAGTACAAAAAGATATATATATATATATAATATATATATATATTATATAGTTATTATATATATATATTATATATATAATACCATGCATATTTTCAGACCACAATGCTGTGAAACTTGAAGTCAACCACAAGAAAGAAATTGGAAAGACCACAAATACATGGAGGTTAAAGAACATTCTACTAAAGAATAAAGGGGTCGGGGTGCCTGGCTGGCTCAGTCACTTGAATATCTGACTCTTTTGAGAGACAGAGACAGAGTGTGAGCAGGGGAGGGGCAGAGAGAGAGAGAAAGACACAGAATCTGAAGAGGCTCCAGGCTGAGCTTTCAGCACAGAGCCCGACACAGTGTTCAAACTCATAAGCCATGAGATCATGACCTGAGCTGAAGTCGGATGCTTAACCGGCTGAGCCACCCAGGAGCCCTATATCTGACTCTTAATATTGGCTCAGGTCATGATTTCATAGTTCATTAGATCAAGCCTCCATGCTGACAGAGCAGAGCTTCATTGGGATTCTCTCTCCCTCTTTCTCTGCTTCTCTGTCTCCCTCAAAATTAATAAATAATCTTTAAAAGAATGAATGGGCCAGCCAAGAAATTAGAGAAGAAATGTTAAAAATAAATGGAAACAAATGAAAATGAAAACATGACAGGCCAAAACCTTTGAGATGCAGCAAAAGTGGTCCTAAGAGGGAAGTATATGGCAATACAGGTCTTCCTCAAGAAGGAGAAAAATCTCAAACAAGCAACCTAACCTTACACCTATGAGAGATAGAAAATAAACAACCAATGAAGCCTGAAGCCAGCAGCTGAAAGGAAATAATAAATATTAAACCAGAAAAAAAGATATAGAAAAAAAATAGAACAAATCAATGAAACCAAGAGCTGCTTCTTTGAAAAATTAATAAAACTGATAAACCTTTAGCCAGATTCATCCAAAAAAAGGACTGTAAAGAAAGTCACAAATGAAAGAGCAGAAATCACTACCAACAGAAATAGAAACAATTTTAAGAGAATATTATGAAAACTACATGCCAACAAAATGAACAACTTGAAAAAAATGGATAAATTCCTAAAAACGTATAAATTACCAAAAGTTCAACAAAAAGAAATAGAAAAGTTGACCAGACTGATAACCAGCAAAGAAATTGAATCAGTATTCCATTATCTCTCAACTAACTAAAGTCCAGAGCCAAATGGCTTCACAGATGAATTCTACAAAACATTTAAAGATGAGTAAATACCTATTTTTCTAAAATTATTCCAAAAACTAGAAATGGAAACAAAACTTCCAAATTTACTCTGTGAGGATTTTTCAGCCATATATTTGGCTTAAAGAAAATAAAAATCTGTATGAGAAACCATACAATGATTACAGAGTTTGTTCTCTTGGGCATCTCAGATGACCCAAAGCTTCAGGTTAACTTTATTTATGGCTTATGTATTAAATGTCACCAGAAACCTAACCACCATTAACAGAATGTCACCTTGACAAAATGTCATCTCAAGATTACTATGTATTACTTCCTGAGGAATTTCTGCTTTTTAGAAATTACATTCACCAGTGTGTCTATCCCCAGATTTGCGGGTACGATCATTACTAAAGTCAAGACATTGCCTATAACAATTATTTAGTTCAGCTATTTTACTTCACCTTCATGGATATGTCAGAGATTTTTCTTCTCAGGGCCACGTCTTTTGATCACTACATTGCCATCTGCAGTCCTCTTCATTTCACCACCATGAACAAGAAAATCTGCAAAAATTGGGTCTTTGGGTCATGGCTGGGAGAATTCCTTACCATTTTCCCACCACTCATGCTCATCCTCCAGCTAGATTTCTGTGCTGCCAATGTAATCGATCATTTCTCCTGTGACTATTTCCCCATTTTACAACTCTCGTGCTCAGATACATGGCTTTTAGAGATGATTGGCTTTTACTTTGCTTTTGTTACTCTCCTCTTCACGTTGGCATTCGTGATTCTTTCCTACATGTGCATTCTTAGCACCATTCTGAGAATCCCGTCTGCTACTCAGAGGAAAAAGGCTTTCTCCACATGTTCCTCTCACTTGATTGTCATTTCCATCTCTTATGGGAGTTGTATATCCATGTATGTCAAGCCTTCAGCAAAAGAAAGAGCATCACTGATCAAAGGGGTAGCTATTCTCAAATCTCAATTGCCCCTATGTTGAACCTTTTTATACCCTGAGGAACCAGCAAGTAAAACAAACTTTCAAAAATTTGCTTCATAAAACAGTGTTCTCTAGAAACAAATGAAAGTATGTATTAACAAGAAAGGATGTTATTGGGAAGATCCACTAAAGGAAAAACAAAATTTTGACTTCTACAATATGCTCCCATATCCATCTCACAGATACTTGCAAAGCTGTGCTCATTTGCTTAAGCTTTCTTGTACACTGAAAGTAACTATGTTGTGTCTTTCAAACTGTCTGTGGGTTCCATTTTCTCATTGATTTACAATTCTAAATAGAAATCCAGTGGCTATAAAATATAAATCATTTTCCTGATTGTTCTGAATAATAACTTTGTACATTATAATGGCTAAAGGAGTAAACACTGATTTCATCAACTTAGTCTTTTTTTGTTAATAATATCAGTTTCTTTTGTAAAGTTAAAAATATATGAAATTATGTGTAACAACCATATTTTTTGCACACTATCTTCAGTATCTGTCCAGTTCTTCTAACTCATTTAGTTGACTTGAGTGTTTATTTTACTACGTATGATTTGAACATCATATGTCTTCTGTTTTCCAGTTATCCTTCAGGCATGCATTATGTATCTTTTTTTAACATATTTTCCTTGTTTATCTGTATTATTTTTAAAAATATTTAACACATGAATATTTAGGCAATTATCACTAAACTTAAGCCACCAGGAAGTTTGATAAAATTTAATAAAATTTCTTCTATAGAGAACATTTATATTGTGCCATATGCTGAACTACGTATGTCCTCAATCATATCATATTTAATCTTCACAGCTAGATAGTAAATTAGACTAATTATCTCTTTTTTTACAAGTGAGTAAATAGATGCTCAGAAAAGTTATATAAGTTGCCTGCGATCTTCTGCTATAACAGCCAATATCATAACTTGATTTGAAAAACAAAACAGACAAAAACTTGTTTGCTCTTATACACAGACACACACACACATATATATACATATGTATATGTATATATATATATGTATATATATATATATATATAGAGAGAGAGAGAGAGAGAGAGAGAGAGACATCCATATTTTGCATAGCTTTTACTAAGGACCTACACAATCTTACTGGTGTTTTTCACTCACATTTTCTCATTTGGACATGATCATATTATTATAGTCTAGCCCATGTCGGTACTAACTCCTAATATTATACTTGGCATATAAATTAGAACATTAATCAAAATAAGAAATTCTTCAACTGCTGTTGCTAGTGTGAAATAGAATGATCAAGAAAAAATCTAAAGTATTAGCAGTATTACGATACCCAGACTTCTTATTAGAAGTTAGACTAAAAATAATGGAGTTAATGAATAGACTTAGTACAATGTAGTAGATTAGCAGTTTAAAAAATGGCATTGAGTAGAGATGCATTCAGTAGAGATCTGCATTAGGAATTGAGATATGTGGTTGCTAATCTCTAAAAAACAATGTCAAGGGAAAAAAATATTGGGGTTATAATTTACAACTGGAAATATCAAAAAGTAGAAAAACAAAATAGTATATTTTGTTTTATTATATCAATTAATTCATCCTCAGTTAAAAACAAGAAGTTACTATCTACGTGTGTTGCCAATTGGATATAGTCCATGTGGTATTGTGTTTAAGAAAACAGACTTTAATTTTAGGAAGTCTAAGATCATATTGGACACTTGCTAGCTGTGTGAATTGGTGGAAGGTATACAATCTGTATCAGCCTCAGTTCTTCATGTGGGAATGTAGAATCAGAGAATAAAAGTTTCATAGCTGTGTTTAAAGGACTAAATGAAATAAATAATAAAAGTCCTTAAGTATCACTGAAATAAATAACGCCTTTGTGAAATCACAACTACCATGAATATCCTTCCCAAAGGATATTTCCAACTAAAAAAATAAAATAAGTAAAGAGGCTATTCATGTATGTTAGTAAGTGTTACATAAAATATAGAGCATGTTAGTTATATTATTTCAATTAATTCTCAAAAACACTGTTGAGGGGTGCCTGGGTGGCTCAATTGGATGAGCGTCCCACTTCAGCTCAGATCATGATCTCACAGGTCCTGAGTTAAAGTGTCATGTCAGGCTCTGTGATGAAGGCTCAGAGCCTGGAGCCTGCTTCAGATTCTGTGTCTCCCTCTCTCTCTGCCCCTCCCCCCTTCACACTCTGTCTCTCTCTCAAAAATAAATAAAAATTAAAAATTAAAACACTTGAAATTTCAACTCCACGTCAAACAAAGAAAACTGAAGCCGAAAACAATCAAGTAACATCCAAAGTCACAAATTCTATTAAGTGGCTCATTTGCCTTTTCAGTCCATGTGTTCCTAATGGCAAAAGCCATACATGTTCTATAATAAACTCACCCTATAATGTCCTAAGCACAAGTTTATAGTAAGTTTAAATGCCATAACTTTATTAACAATTTATTTACTTTTCCTTCCTTGTTCATATTTTAGATAGCTAGTTAATAAACCAAAAGCATGAGCCCTGGGTGTCATATGTAAGACATGCATCACTGGGTTCTACGCCTGAAACCAAGACTACACTGTATGTTAACTAACTTGAAAATAAAAAAAAAAAAAAGAAAGAAAGAAAAGAAAAACAAACAAATAAATAAATAATAAACCAAAAGCATGAGGTTATGTATTGATATTCAGCATAAACTCCTACAGATATGATTATTACTATTTCTGAAAACATTATTAAATGTGATTTGGTGATCTCTCTTTCCCTTGATCTCTTACTATACACAACTGTATGAATTCTAAAAACTGAATCTGCTCATCTTTAATGAAATGAATAAATGTAAAATATTCTGATTTCTCCAGGGAAATGGTCACTTAAAATAATTATGAAGAGACTAAAAGACATTTCTTATAATTCTTCCAACCACTCAGTGAAGTCCACTGTAGAGATTTTAATTCAGGCAGAGAAAATGTTTCACATGAACTCTAATTTGTCAAGAATGAATGAGCAGTACCAGAAGTGAATTTCAGTGTAACTACAAAGCTGAACCAGATGTTGCCCATAATTAACTGAATTAATTTCTTTTCCTTTTCTCTAATATATTAAGTGGAACATGAACAACTACTTTATTAAACAATTTAATAAAGGAAAAAGACACAGGGTTACATGATCAGTAAAGCAAATTGCTTGGGAGAAACTCTCTGAACATGATGTCATTTAATGAGCTTTAATGAAAGAAGAGATAAATGAGTAAATACATAAGATGCAAAAAAAACCACTTTCAATATTAATGCATTACTAAGGGAGACTTCCACCCAACACAACAGAAAGAATTATTTAAAAAATTTTTATTTCATTTAAAACACCTGAGATGAAGTAGAACCACTCAAAAGGTCCTCTCTCAGACTGTCGAAGGGACATTATTTGGACTTTGATTCTCATGTATTTTTTTTTAAACAGAGTCATTTTCTTACCTTGAGCATCAGTGAAATTGCCATTAACCAGTTTATCAGAGGGCCATTGCGAATATTTACTTGATGGTCAAGATTTAGGGAGGGCAGGATATCGAAATGCTTTAAGAACTAAAGCCATGAAGATGCTTTCTAGCCTTATTTGCCAATGTTAAATGTTATTTTTAAATTTCAATTTTAAATATCTCAGTGAATCACAGGAATCCTTAAAAGGCACATCAAACTTAATTGTGATGAAAAGAATGGAAGGAAATGTGTATCTTAACAGAATAAGCCATTACACTTAACTGAATACAATTAAAATGTATACATTTAATGTATATTTTCATAAAAAGTATGTTATTTTTATTGTATTATTTAATGTACATTTAGTTGGTGAGATAACCACATGAAGTTAAATTATTCCAAGAGATTTTATTTTTATTATTTTGTATTTAAACTTTTTTTTAATGCTTATTTATTTTTGAGACAGACAGAGAGAGTGTGCAAGTGGCGGGGAGGGGCAGAGAGAGGGAGACAGAGAATCCGATGCAGGCTCTACTCAGACAGCAGAGAGCCCGATGGGGGAATCAAACTCACCAACCATGAGGTCATGATCTGAGCTGAAGTCGGGCACTTAACCAACTAAGCCACCCAGGCACCCTTCCAAGAGATTTTAAATGCTGTAACTGGACCAGACATACAAGTGGGATTTAATCTAACAACAACAACAACAACAAAAATAGCTTAAAATATCTTAAACTGTTCCTAGGTAGGAATAATATTGTGGATGCTAGGGCTGTTATTCTAATACTGCTGTATGTGCAACATGAGGAAAAGAAGCAAATGAAAATTAACGTGATATTACTATTTTATCTAATGCTATTCATAGCCAGGGCTCTAATCATGAAATAAAGGAAACATAAATGTTTAACAGATAAAAGGCGGGGGGGGGGGGCGAGCCTAAAAGTATTGTAGTCTTAAGTTTGAATGATACATTTAAATTACGCTCATAGACATTTTATTTGAAAATAAAATATATGTGTTTGCTGGCCCTCTCCACTGAAAATACCTAGAAAGGATGATCGAACTCATAGTAATTATCACAGCTAGTGCCCAGATTCTTGACGTTCCTCATCAATCCCAGATTTCCTAATCAATGGAAGGAGGACTCTTTAGAGAAATGACTCAGTCCAGTTCTAATACAAAAAAGTGTAGCATGAGCCTGGGAACACTTGTCATCCAAGATGGGAAGGAAGGAATCAAAGAGGAAAAGTGTACTGCCCAAAAGGGAAGAGTTTTCCCTCAGCAGATGCACTCCAAAGAGATAGTGATCCCAATTTAAATCTCTCTTGAAATGTTTAAGTCAATTTCTAATGTGACCCACAACAAAAGCAAAATTTATAAAGCCATGAATTCATAACAATACTCACAAAAAGATACTAGAAAACCAACCCTAACTACAGAATACATATAAAGTAGGCATTCACCTGGAAAATGACAGATTAAGAACAGAACCGTCTTGCAGTACATAATGAAATAATGATCCAGCCATTGATAAACAAAGCCTGCTAAGAAAAAAAGAAGAAGAAGAAGAAGAAGACGACAATTAGACATGTATGTCCTGCTAAAAGTTTAAATTCCATCTCTAGAGTAGTCTTACAAAAAAACGTTCCCAAACCTAAACCTGGATTGAGCCTCTAAATCTAACTAGCAACTAGAGGCAGTCATGAAGACGAGCTTGCAATCAAGTGAAGCATGACTGCACATTGCCCTCTATAAATAATAATAGATTTTCTTGTTGCCTATTAGTTGGGCTTTTAGGGTAAAAACAAAATACCATTTCATTACTGCAACAAAACTGATCTATAAGATTACCATATTATATACTTGAAAGTTGCAGAGGGGCGCCTGGGTGGCTCAGTCAGTTAAGTGTCCGACTTCGGCTCAGGTCATGATCTCACAGCTTATGAGTTCAAGCCCTGTGTGGGGCTCTGTGCTGACAGCTCAGAGCCTGGAGCCTGCTTCAGATTCTGTCTCTCTCTCTCTGTCCCTCCCCTACTCACGCTCTGTCTCTCTCTGTCTCTCAAAAATAAATAAACATTAAAAAAATTTTTTTAAATAAATAAAAGAGTTGCTGAGAGAGTAAACCTTAAATGTTCTCACCACAAAAAAAAAGGTAAATATATGAGTGATAGATGTGTTAAGTACGCCTATCCTGGTAATCATTTCATACATACAACTGTATAAAGTCAAAACACTGTACCCTTAAACTTACACAGTGTTACATGTCAATTATATCTCAATAAAACTAAAAAAAAAAAAAAAAGTGATTTGGACCAGGGTATCACTCTCTATGACATACAGCCACATCTGCAAAAATTCTCTTTTACTAAGTGCTCCTTTAACTAGGACAAATAAATGAAGTACACATGGTCATAAATTTGAGTTAGGCCTACCTATTTCTTCCATTTTTCTGCCTACTCTGTTTAATTCCCCTCTTCCAGTAAGTAATTCCCAAACAAATATGCATCCCAGCTGTGATTTAGTTCTGCACTAGTGACTGTATTATTTGATTATATAAAATCATTATGTATATTTTACATTAAATGCATGTTTTGTTATTTTATTTAGATATAAAACACATTTAATATTAAGTAGCTATGGGGCACCTGGGTGGCTCAGTTGGTTAATCAGTATAATAGCATTTTTTTTAATGTGAGTATGATATGTGCATCATAATAGTTATTATTTAATTAGAATTATGAAATGGCCTTACTTCTCAATGTCTCAACACTAACAAAGCCTAGGGATAAACAACAACAAAAAGGGTATATGTTGAAAAGTTCGTGTTTCCAGAAGCTTAAAAATAAATTAGATTCTGAGTTTTATTTTTGTAAGAAAGTCGGTTTCACAACTTATTACTCATGAAATATTAGGTAATTGTGATTAATGGAAGTAATTATTTTATAGAAGACAACATTTCAGGTTCTCTGTGGGATATGAAGGTGAACATAACCATTCTCAAGGGAGATTCACCATAGAGAAGAGCTAAAAGGCTACTGAGAAATGCAAGGCTTCCAGAAATCCCTCATGGTCTCCCATATAGCACAGATCTGGCCTGGACTTGGCTTTGTTCCCAGGAGATCAACGAACAACTTTCTTTTGAGGTCAAAACAAGTAGACTTGGAAAATTGGAGCTATGAGTGCAACCAGAGGGAAGCCAATTTTAAGAATCTGTCCTCAGAATCCAACGATGTTACATCCCTGTCATTTCTCTCTTTAAATATTGCTTTAAGTTTTTATATCAACATTATTGAAGAGGACTGTCATATTATTTCAATATATTTTTAAGCTTTCTGACATTGTATTTTTATTTCCTGAACTATTTCCTTTGAGTCATCAAAAATAGAGACAAAACAAATCAAATCTGATCAGAGTGAACTTTGCTGAAGTCTGGCAGAGAAGCAATGAGGTGCATTCTAATCTTCACAGCCCAAGTTTGACTATTTAAAATTTAAAGGAGTTAACTGTGATAATTTTACAAAACCAAATCTACAGCATAGCACAGCTGGGAATTAACTGAATAGGTTAGTACCAATGGTAGACATTCTTCTTTATGTTTCTGGAATATCCTTATTGGACCAGAGGTCTCACGTAAAAGATAAGTGTGAGGCAGAATTACAAGAGAATCAAACACTTTTTCATAAAGCTAAGAGCTCAGAAGGAAGATTCAAACAGAATATAGAACCGACAGAGCTAGTAAGATCTGAGGCAACTAGTTACTTTCCCAGTTTGTGCCACAGTGTAATACACAAAATGGATAAATAATGCATGTCCCTTTAAGCTCAAAAGTAAAAATGTTTCTGTATGTACATTTCTAGCAAGTCACAGAAGATGTCAAACATTAATGATTTCAATGGAATTACAAGACAAACCAGTAAGTGAGTATGTTCTGTTAAATAAAATAATTAGGTTATTTATTCAATCATAGAGTAAATACATATGTATTATTACATAATATATAAATATAATGTTCTCACATAATATTGATGACTACACCAAAAATATTAATGTAGAAGTAAATTAATAATTAGTAATTTATAACCTATTTTACTTGTTAAGAAAGTTATTAATTGATTATTTATATCATACAAAGTATAATGGTTATTACTTTAACCATTCTAAATTTCACTTTTACCTTGTGATGGAATTAAGATTATCCATTTATGCTTCGAGGTAGTGGCATCCTTTAATAAATACTTGACAGAAAAGAAAGAAAATGCATATTTCTCTTAATTTTTCAAGAAGATTGTAATGATTTGCATAAATTGGACAAAGCAAAAAGTACTGGTTTTATTTACCATCTCTCAATGATGATAAATCATCACTCTCAATGATGTGAGTTACTGTATGAAGATTTTCAAACTTCTGGTACATTTCAAATAAGAAAACTAGTAAATAAAGCAAAACTCACAAATGTGTATGAAAACTAAATGCAAACAAGAGAGTTCAATTGAAAATAAGATCAGCATGGATTATAGAACATACTTTAGAATTGTATCGATGATGGTGATATTGATCATCATGAATTATATCTTTCATCTGCTCCCTTTAATACTCTTGCCACCTAAATATCTTTAAGAGAAAAAAAGGAGAGTGAGACAGACAGAGACAGAAAGACAGAGAGAGAGAGAGAGAGAGAGAGAGAGAGACACAGAGAAATGAACCACACAGTGATCACAGAGTTTGTCCTGCTTGGCCTTTCTGATGATCCTGACCTTCAGATTGTGATTTTCCTCTTCTTATTTATCACATACATATTAAGTGTCGCTGGAAACCTGACTATCATCACTCTAACCTTGGTGGACCCTCATCTACAGACACCAATGTATTTCTTCCTCCGAAACTTCTCTTTCTTAGAAATCTCATTTACAACTGTCTGTATTCCTAGATTTCTAGGAGCAATTATCACCAGGGATAAGACTATTTCCTTTAACAATTGTGCAGCCCAACTCTTTTTCTTTATTTTCATGGGGGTGACAGAATTTTACATTCTCACTGCCATGTCCTATGACCGCTACGTTGCCATCTGCAAGCCTCTGCATTACACCGCCATCATGAACAGGAAACTCTGCACCTGGCTTGTGCTCTGTGCGTGGCTGGGAGGGTTCCTGACCATTTTCCCACCCCTCATGCTTCTGCTCCAGCTGGATTACTGTGCTTCCAATGTCATTGATCACTTTGCATGTGACTATTTTCCCCTTTTACAACTGTCTTGTTCAGATACATGGTTTCTAGAAGTCATCGGTTTTTACTTTGCGTTGGTTGCTTTGCTATTCACTCTGGCATTGGTGATTTTATCTTACATGTATATTATCAGAACTATTTTGAGAATCCCATCTGCCAGTCAGAGAAAAAAGGCTTTCTCCACATGTTCCTCTCATATGATTGTCATCTCCATCTCTTATGGAAGCTGTATATTCATGTACGCTAATCCCTCTGCAAAAGAAAGGGCATCATTGACCAAGGGAGTAGCTATTCTCAATACCTCTGTTGCCCCCATGCTGAACCCCTTCATTTACACTCTGAGAAACCAGCAAGTGAAGCAAGCCTTCAAAGATGTGGTCCATAAAGTAGTATTTTCTTCAAATAAATGAAATATTTATTTTGGCAAACAAAGGACATGCTAAAGAGTAAGTAGGTAAAATCTTAAAATTCCTAAATATCTGTATCTGTATGCTTGTTCCCATAGTCTCTTATATGCCACCTTACAGTTAACTTAATGTTTTTCCAGTCCATTTCCACTTCCACACCCAGATTTCCCCAATGCATTGTTTATTCACTTGTTTTAAAATATGGTAAACTTTATTTCTCCTACAAAATTTTTTGGGAATGGAATTCTTTAAGACATACCCTATAACAGAATGTGAAAAATAGTTTTAATTCTATTAATAAAAAATCCCTAAAAAATACATATAACAGCATATCATACTTTGAATGTAGAGTTTCAAAATCAGTGTGTTATTTCTTTTGTGTTTTCAAGATATTCATCGGTAATTTCTTAACATTTAAAAATATACACTTCCTATATATCGTATGTTACATTCAGTCCTTAGAAGTAATATGTAGTAGTGAATTACACCTTAAATGTAGAGCTTTATATTTTGTGAAATTTAGTGCATATCATCAAGGAAAATATTGATCATGATATTGAGCACTATTTATAGAATTTCCATGTTCTTTGTTATTTAAATATATATATATATATTTGTTAAAAATTCAAAATGAATCCGATAAAACTAAAACACATGCCACTTTCCTAATTCATTGAGCATAATTTGTCAGTAGTGCATATATTTCTCCAGGGTCGGCTAATGAAGATTTCATTTGTTTGATTGAACCATTTTTCTCTGTTTCTTCACGTTCCTACTACCTTTTTACTGTTATGTACACATTTGAAAACACAACCATCTCTCACAGTCTTGTAAAACCAGATTTGTGCAGAGCAAGACCATCACCATTCAGTCCCCCTAGAGATTCTGGGGGCCTCTCAAGCCTTTTCTAAGGATGTGCATTCTCAGAATTTCACATGGATATTCCTAGTTAGATTTTACTCATTTTTTGCTTTTGATGGAGCTTGTAATTTCTTTCTGAACTCTGTTTCTGTCTGGGGTAACTCAGGCCCTGCAAGCAACAGCAGGCCATCCAGATCCTTTTTGTCCTCAGCAGCCCATAGTCACCTAGAGTATGTCAGGCTCCCTGAGTTAACAAACAAATGTTTTTATTTTACCTTCACTTATTCCTTCTGCAACACTCTTCCTTACTTTATGGAAATCTGACTTTGTGAATTCTATTATTTTCCTTCTCTTTAAAGCATTTCTTTTAACATTTCCTTCAAGCTTGGAACACTGACAAAACATACACTTAAGTTTCTGTTTGTCCAAGGAATTCTTTATTTCTTCGGGGTGTTTTTGTTTTGTTTTGTTTTCTTCTGTTTTGTTAGATTTTCAATCCTCTGCTTATGTCACCTTTCTGTTCTTACATTGCATCTGCTTTATCCAGAAGCACCCTTATCATATTAATCATAGTTGGTTTAAATTTCCAGTCTAATCATTCTACCACCTCTGTCATGTCTGGTTCTGAATCATTCTCTGCCTCTTCAAAACTTTTTTTTTTTCCTTTTTTAAGTCTGTACTGTTTTCTTAACAACCAGACATGATGCACTGGGTGAAAAGAACTGGAGCAAATACCCTTTAGGGGCTGTGATAGGCATCGAGGGAGGAGAAGCATTCCACAGTCCTATGATTAGGTCTCAGTCTCTTAGTGAGCCTAGGCCTCTGGACTGTGAACTTCGTAAGGGGTTCTCAGTTCTTTCTCCCCAGTTAAGTCAGACAGGAAACTTAGAGTGGGCTAGAGTTGGGTATTTGCCTTGTCCTACGTGGAAGGCTAGAGGACACTGGAGTTGGGTATTTTACTCCCTGGGTCAGTTAAGCTCTGATAGTGTTCCAGCAGGTTAGTCTCTGGCCATCTAAGATTTCTGTGAGGGCAGGCTCTCTCAACAACAACACAGTGCTCTGGTGCATTTCAAAATGGTTCCTTTTCTCCTGCCCCTGACAGAAGCATGAGGTGATTTTTCTCTGACATTCACTATCTGAACCTGGTTGAGCTCCTGGAAGCATATCTCAAAAATGGGACGGGGGCCTCATATATCTTGGTCCCCCCAGAGCTTTCAACACTGAGTTTCTTCCCTGAACCTCCACAAATTATCAGTTTACTTCAGGTTTTCCTGTGCTGGCACTGGACCTTGTGGTGGTTTTGGCTCCCAGGTCTCTGTTGCCTTAAACCTTCACTTCTTGTATTTATCTGTTTGATTTTCAATCTTAAGGACAGTGATTTGCCTTCCCTAAGGATAAAAAGAGAGTGGATTTTTCAATCTGCTCATCTTTTTTCCTTATTGTTAGACTTGA
Source organism: Felis catus (assembly GCF_018350175.1). Taxonomy (NCBI): domain Eukaryota; kingdom Metazoa; phylum Chordata; class Mammalia; order Carnivora; family Felidae; genus Felis; species Felis catus. Next base: position 81,742,939 of record NC_058374.1, read on the forward strand.
GTGGTGATTTGCAACTCCTTACTTGCAGAACTGAAAACTGAAGGTGTCCTCTGTCTTCAAACACATTGTTTTTCCATTTAATCTCACATTTCCATATGTTTGTTTCATGAGTATCGGTGCATATCAAGCCACTCCTTACAGAAACAGAAGGCTCCACATAATGTTTTATTTAATTCTCTAAAAACTTGCAAATTCATTGTTAATCCTATTTTATAAATGAAGAAAGGCCTTTAACAATTTTCCAAGATTGCAACATGAATAAATATCATAGCTTGCATTTGAACCTCTCTCTTGGACCTAGGATGCCATTTTAAAAATCTTTCTGGTAAACTGCCTCCCATTGGTGTTCTTGTATATCACAAGCACATATATCAATCAAAAAAATTTTTTTTGAAAATTTTGAGCCCTAATGTAACAAAGTTTTGTATACATGAAAACGTGAGTAGAAATTAAAGAAATCTGTTAAAATAGCGTTTTTTCAACGTTTTTTATTTATTTTTGGGACAGAGAGAGACAGAGCATGAACGGGAGAGGGGCAGAGAGAGAGGGAGGCACAGAATCGGAAGCAGGCTCCAGGCTCTGAGCCGTCAGCCCAGAGCCTGACGCGGGGCTCGAACTCACGGACCGCGAGATCGTGACCTGGCTGAAGTCGGACGCTTAACCGACTGCGCCACCCAGGCGCCCCTAAAATAGCTTTTTTAATAGATATGGTGGTTATGCTGATTAGTCGTGATATGAATAATTAGATCATCAGCCCCAAATTACTTTGATCTCCAAATATAATTTTATTAGATATGAGGGTTGAATCAGAATAAATTAGAGTGTTTAACAAGCAAAGAATCACTATTTTGGGGAAACTTTTGATGAACATGTGATTCAACAGAAAGCTTAGAACATGTTGAAAGTGGACTTTTGTATAAATTCATGTTAGAAAAATGACTAAGAAATAATGGGATCAATAGGGCATATTACCTAGTATAATGGAGTAAGTTTGCTGATTAAAAACTGGCTTGGTGTAGTAGAAAAAGTTCTGAACTGAGAAACAGGTTACTTTATTTATATCTGTCACAACATTTTCTCTCATCGGTTTACCCTTGATTTTGGTAATTATAGGCAGTGGGACTCGTATCTATTTTGATTCCATTTTATTCCTAGTGTTTTGTATACTATTTAAAGATAGCAGGTCCTGGAAAGATATTTGTTGAATGAAAACAAATAGTGCATGAGTCAACAAGCTTCTTTTTTTGCTGTTGCTAAAATGGACAAAAAGGAATCTGAATTGTAAAATCAGGACACATTTCCAGATATTATGCTTTCATTAATTACAGGGTTAAACCCAGCACATCTTTCAAATGGGAAAGGACCTTCTGGATTGTAGATCCTTCTCAAGAATTAGCACCATTTCTATTTTGCGAGAATGATTCTTGGAAAGTGTTGAAGAGTTCAATGAGTATTTAATCCATATTTTTTCACGCCTTTCGATGGGAATCCAGGGAGCACTGAACTCTATCCCACTCTTTTTATTGCTCTGCATTCAGCATTTCTGAACAATTTATGTGATACTACTAGCTTGGAGAGTCACTTTAATGGAGACATTTTAGTGTATGATAAAAATGTAATGTTTTCATGTAAGATTAAGTTGTCCCAGTATTTAACTCAGCAAGAAAAGAAGTGGGGGCCTCAATTTGTCAAAGAAATTCTGATTTAGGAAATTCAGGAGACCTCTCCCAAAAGCTTTGCAACCAAGTTATTTTCTCACTTAGATAATATGCAAAATATTCCATCCGTTTCTGGCTTACTTCACATGCCCTTTGTAACTCTTTGGGTATTATCACAAAAGTTTGCTGTTCCAATATTGGTGCAAATGTTGATAACATTTTTATAATCCCTTAGTGTCCTTTCCTCTAAGCCCTTGTTGGCACATATGATTCACTTGAGTAATAGCCATGAGAGATAGGTAGTTATCGTAGATAAAACATGTACCTATGCAGGTGAAAGTCCATATAGAATCTTTGTCCAGAAAGGCCAAAGCACCTCCAAACCTAGCTTGTCTTCACTATTTTTGCTCCCATAATTACAATGGAAAATGAGTAATAGAATATAAACTATGATTTTTAGGAATACTGAATCTCCTAACCTAAAACTGAAATAGTTGTCAATGTGGATTTTTGTCATTTCAACCAGCTGATGCAGAACATTTGTATGACAAGTAGAGGTAAGGCTGTAAAGTTGAAGCCAATGAAAAATTTCCTTTTCTTAGCACTGATTCATTCTTTTTTTTAAATTTTTTTTTTAATGCTTATTTCTGAGACATAGAGAGACAGAGCATGAGTGGGGGAGGGGCAGAGAGAGAGGGAGACACAAAATCATTACCTGAGCCAAAGTCGGTTGCTCAACTGACTGAGCCACCCAGCACCCCTGATTCATTCATTCTTAACTCAACTTTTCATCAGATCATATAGAAAAATTAGGGGTTGCTATTTCTTTCTGAATGTATCAAGGATTATGAAAAATGAGCATGTTACATTTCCTGTTTCTCATAATTTATTCCTTTATTAATTTTCAAAATTATTTTCTCTGAGTTTGGTCTCCCCCATTGAATATAGGTGTTGAATACTAGGTAGCCCATACTCAATTCTATCATTTAGTAGCTGTCTGACCTTGTTTATGTTATTTAACCTCTCATTGTCAGTTTCTTTTAACCAACACAGGATTATAAACATTAGTAAATGAGGTAAGAACATACAGCATTAGCAGTCTCTCACATGAGGGACTACAAAAATAGTTTTTGTTATTTTGCACCGGGGCTCTATTCCTCATGTGATCACTGATTTTATTTTTAGGAATAATAAAGATACTAGTAACTGCTGTCTGGGAGTACATGCTATAAAATTTTTGTACAATTTAATTTTACTTTGTATTTAAATTAGCTCTATATCCATTATATATTATTCTCATTTTAAAATTTAAAAATATTCTAAAACTCAGAGAGATTAAGTAACTTGTCCAAAGTTACTATACTATAATGTAGCTAAGTTGTATTTTTAACTTTACTTAATTTCTCTTTGAGTGCAAAGCCCACAGGTTGCCCCAATAATACCATGCATTATAAATTAATATTAAATTCTGATGCCTTAGGTTTTATAAGAAGTCCTTCCCCTTTTTAAATTGAAAATGACCTACAAATATAGTTACCTGGTTAACAGACTGAGATAATCAGGGTTTAAGTAGAATAGCTACCTATGAGAACCTACAGATTTAGAAGTTTTTAGATGATTACTGTTTTCCTTCATTATTCCTATTCATATTGGTTGGTGCTCTGATCTGACTTGGGATTTAAATATCCCCTTTCTATTAGAATAAAAAAGCAAGGTCATATCTTTTTTTCAGAGGACTCAGGTAAACTGCATTCTGAACAAACTTTAGGAATACTCTAAGGCATTACTAAAATAATAATCCGAAAAAGAATCTAAATTGGTTCATCTCATGAGATTGTTTGCATTCAGTCACCATGAAGTTCTTACATGATATTAGATGTCACCAAACATACGTCAAAAATGGAATGAATTGGGGCGCCTGGGTGGCGCAGGCGGTTAAGCGTCCGACTTCAGCCAGGTCACGATCTCACGGTCCGTGGGTTCGAGCCCCGCGTCAGGCTCTGGGCTGATGGCTTGGAGCCTGGAGCCTGTTTCCGATTCTGTGTCTCCCTCTCTCTCTGCCCCTCCCCCGTTCATGCTCTGTCTCTCTCTGTCCCAAAAAATAAATAAAAAACGTTGGAAAAAAAATTTTTTTTTAAATTAAAAAAAAAAATGGAATGAATCATTCCAGAAAAAAAATAGTACTTGGTGTAAACCAATTACTCAAGATATCAGATTAAACCAGCATTTTGCTCTCTATTTTGACAAACTGGCCTAACATACAGACCTACTACCAAGAAAAAGACCGTCAAGTGAGAGAGACACAGAGAATTGGAAAACTGCATAGTAATGTTGTGGGTACAAATTGCCTTGAGGATATACGCATTCATACCTTTTTTGGGAGTTTTAACTTGAGAGATTTCAGCACACATAGAGAATGCAGAATGATACAGTTAGTTTCCAACTAAATTGTGGAATTTAGGGAGACTCTAACCATCTCTCCTAATTATTAAAACAAAACAAGGAAACGCAAGCTCTTATACCTTAATAGGTCTTTTTACGTTGTTGCATTTTAAGTTGGACATAGGAAGACGCTATTCTCTTCTCAACAAAGCCATCCTTAAAATTCATATGAAATGGCAGAGGTGTCCTAAAAGTCATTTATTTAAATAAAATATTTAGTTGGTGCTTATTATTTTATTCACATGCATCAGTTATTTCATTTAGCACAACAGCAAGTATTTGTTCATTAAATAGGTTAATTTTCACTTTCATGAGCCACCCAACATAGTTCAACAAAGATACCCAGGATGGGTTAAAATTCATTGAAACAAAAAGGGGCAGGGAGCATACTAAATTTGTGATCATAAGTTACATGTGACGGGGAAGAAGAAATATGGACGAGTGGTCAGGAAGGAAAGCCTAAAATGATGTTTTAGATTCTTGGATAAATGTTTCATTACTCCACCAAAAACATCACAGAAATGGTTGAGAGATCAAAGGATCTATACAGCTATTAATTATAGAGGATTGTTAACCAAGAACAATGACCTTTATTTTTTTAAAGATTTTTTTAATGTTTATTTTTGAGAGAGAGTGTGTGAGCAGGTGAGGGGCAGAGAGAAGAGGGTAGATCTGAAGCAGGCTCTGCTGACAGCACAGAGCTGCTGTGGTGCTCAAACTCATGAACTGTGAGATCAAGACCAGACCCTAATTGAGCCACCCAGGCACCTCAAGAACAATGACCTAATTGAAATATCTATTATACACTTGAATTGCCATAAGTTTGTTTACAAAATATGTCATTATAATGTCTGTTTCCCCAAGTAAGTGCTCTTCGGCCTGTTTTCTCCAGCCCCTGAGAAATAACAAAAGAAATACTCATTTCTTGTGAAATCTCACACACTTTCCCAATAGCATTAGCACTATCCATCTTATCTGAAATTTACCTTCTAATCTACAGCAATATTTTTGGCTACACAGGGAAGTGAGTGAGAAGACAGCTCAAGCATGTAAGAGAAAAAAAACCAAAAAATTCACAGTATTATCACGCATTATATACTACAAATCAACAATCTGACATCTTTAAACTAAATATTCTATTGCAAAACTTCTCTCGGGACACAGAACTGAAAACCTAACTATTTAATGAGAATGCCCAGAGTAAGGGATATGATAATGGACTAGTTCAATTCATTGAGGGAACTTTTAGCTTCTCTCTAAAATGCATTGATGATGATGATGATGATTATAATTCGGGAAGAGAAAATAAAGGGATTTCATGTGCTATTTCCTTGATTATCCCAGGTGTTGACAAAATAAAGCTTCTACAAGTAAAGCCTAATGTACATAGAAAGAAAAATATAAAAATACTATACGTGATAGAAAGCAGAATATATATACAGAGAGAATACACTACAAGGTTTAGATGGAAGAAATTTTGAAGGAAAAAAGTTCTGTAGAAGATAATGTTTATTTTAGATACTCATACAATTTTGCTTCCTTAGCCCATGAAATACGTAAATCCAATCTACTAAATTTCTGCTCTGCCTTTTCCGTATTCTGTACACTGTAGAATCTGAGGACATTAACATTATGGCAATGAATTCATTATCTGTGGCTTGAGATGAGGAGTAGGTGGTTGAAAGGAGAATGTGAGCCAGAATGAAAACAGAAATTTGTCACATTGTTAAAGATTTAACATCAATGACTTTCAAATTTTGGAGACCTCCCCATTTGAAGGACCTTTTTCCTGACACATCTGTCTTTCTATATTTTACAAGTAAGTGATAATACAGAAAATTCAGTGTGAGGAATGAGCAAATGAGACACTTTTATTGTGGTTGGAAAAAGGACAAGGAGTTTCCCAAAAAGAAGGCAACCCTTGAGAGAAGTATTTCTGTGTCAACAGGCAGGATTTCTATTCCAGTTATCAAACATTCAGAAAAAGCTGGGTTAAAATCCCTGTTTTCTCATTTAGGGTATATGACTCAGAGAGGATTTTTAATAACTGTTTTAGATTCAGTTTCCAATCTGTAAAATAAGGATTTTAAGAAGAAACATTCTACGTAAAATACAGAGTCTGCCGTATGGCAAAAACGTACTTTAAAACGTGTTACCTACTTTTATTAAGTTGTCTTAAAGATCTCCTAAATTAAATCAGTGTGGTATAATATGTTTACTTCCGGAGACATATTCCAGCAGTATCCATGAATAATCCTCTAATCCTTCTATTTGTGCTTTTCCCTCTAGATTATACAAGAGAAGAAAAATATGAGAAACCACACAGAAATAACAGAGTTTATCCTCCTGGGATTGTCAGATGACCCACAGCTTCAGGTGGTGATCTTTGTCTCTCTGCTCATCACCTACATGCTCAGCATCACTGGCAACCTGACCATTATCACCCTTACCCTGCTGGATTCCCACCTCCAGACCCCCATGTATTTCTTCCTCAGAAACTTCTCCTTATTAGAGGTTTCATTCACAACTGTCAGCATACCCAAGTTCCTGGGCACTATGATTACAGGAGATAAAACCATTTCCTTTAATGATTGTATGACTCAGTTTTTTTTTTTCATTCTCTTGGGAGTCACTGAATTTTGCCTTCTGGCCGCCATGTCCTATGACCGTTACATTGCCATCTGCAAACCTCTCCATTACATGACCATCATGAATCACAGAGTCTGCATACTCCTTGTCTTTGCTTCATGGCTAATGTCATTCTTAATCATATTCCCATTACTTATGCTGTTCATACAGCTTGATTACTGTAGGTCCAATATTATAGACCATTTTACCTGTGATTATTTCCCCTTACTACACCTTTCTTGTTCAGACACAAAATTCCTAGAGATAGTGGGTTTTTCCTGTGCTGTGCTTACTCTACTGTTCACTTTGGCATTAATAATTCTGTCCTACATATATATCATCAGAACAATTTTGAGGATTCCTTCTGCTAGTCAGAGGACAAAGGCCTTTTCCACCTGTTCTTCCCACATGATCGTCATCTCCATCTCCTATGGCAGCTGCATTTTCATGTATATTAATCCATCAGCAAAAGACAGAGTGTCTCTGAGCAAGGGAGTTGCTGTGCTAAACACCTCAGTGGCCCCCATGCTGAACCCCTTTATTTACAGCCTAAGGAATCAGCAAGTCAGGCGAGCCTTCATGGACAGGGCAAGAAAGATTGTATTCTTCTCAAGAAAATGAAAAAAATAAAAGTACTGTCATAAATTAAAGGCATAATGAAGAATAGTTAAAAAAAATAGGGCCCCTCAAAAATCTATTAAATACACATAGCCTCACTGGAGTTATTTTTCATTGCTTTTATTTCTATTGCCAGTAGTTTACTGAGGATATTTGAATATATATATATATATATATGTATATATATATATACACGTATATATGTATATATATGTATATATATATATAGTGTGTGTGTGTGTGTGTGTATATATATATATATGTATATATATATTTTTTTCTATTCAAATTCCATCCCTCTTTCATTCATTTCCCCACCTTTGAGCTAGTCTTTCCACTCTGTAACTATGAGCTTGGCCTCAGTTCCTTCTTTTAAATAGTTTTAAATTCCAGGTTTTCCACAGTAATTCTTAGAGAATTAAGACACAGAAAAAGACAGAGCAAGAGCATTGGGGAGAAAGATGTGTTTTATAATTTCATCAGGAAATACTCTTTTTAGAAATTCAGAAAATATTCAATCAAGTTTAACATTATTTTAAATTTACTATACAAAGACTGTAAATACAGCTTGACAGCCTTATTAGAATATTGCAGTTACTATCCTCTCCATATTATAGCACTATTAGTAATTATATAAGATACAGTACCACTGAAAGAGAAGTGTAATTATATATATTTTGAGAAATCAAAAACCATCTTTCATTACCCAGTTTAAAATTTTCTGTGCCAAATAATTTATCAATTTAAAACATAATTAGGAAAACTTGAATTAATCCTTTTTTTTTTTTTTTTGGAATTCCATAATTATCAGATACACAATACCAGTTTAAAAAAAAAAAAAACCTGAAGAAATAAATATTCCTAGATACCACTTATGACTACATATGGTTCAGGGGTATATTTAAACAAGTGCTTAATCTTTTTTTTTAATTTCTTTTTTAACGTTTATTTTTGAGACAGAGACAGAGCATGAATGGGGGAGGGGCAGAGAGAGAGGGAGACACAGAATCTGAAACAGGCTCCAGGCTCTGAGCTGTCGGCACAGAGCCCGACGCGGGGCTCGAACTCACGGACCGCAAGATCGTGACCTGAGCTGAAGTCGGACGCTTAACCGACTGAGCCACCCAGGCGCCCCAACAGTGCTTAATCTTAAACTGCTCTTTTTGATAATCAATGCCTAAGAGTTATAACTTTCTCTTATCTTTACTGGCTATTTTGATATAACAGTTTACAGGAACAATTCATTAAAGTGCAAATGATGCCTTCTTTATTTCACAATATACTTTGTTCATAATATATATACTTTGTTCATAGAAAACTTATTTAACAAAAATCTATTACAAGCCCACCATCACTGCTCTTATTCTGCACTCCACTGACATTTCTATCCAGGGCATTAGCACAAGAATAATAAATACATTTAAAACTACTGGAAAAGAAGAAACAAATAAATCTTTCTTTGCAAAGAACATTATTTTCCTCCTACGGCCTTACTGCATTTACACTAAATGTTTCTTAACCGTGACATACTCCCCTCCCAGATATCTGCATGGGATAGGCCAGACATCCACATGTCCCCTCAATAAGGCCCACCCCAATGACGCTATTTAAAATTTAGTGGCTCCCCACTTCCAAGGTTTTTAAATTTTCTCTTCCTTTACAAAACATTGATTAATTTACAAGAGACCATATAATGTACTAATCAATCATGTCCATTGCTTATTGTCTGTCTCACACCCCTCCCTCACCCCATGAAAGCAGGGATCTCTGTCCACTTTGTACACACAGTGATGTGTTCCAGCAGTGCTGTGCTGGCACCTGCCTTTACACTTCCCAACAGCCAACTGTGCTTGTGTCTCCTCAATTCTGCATTCAGAAAGGCCACATCACCTGCCAGGGTGCGGGACTTTACATCTTAAAAATTGATAAACTCTACCGATGGGCTCCTCACCTCCACTCACTGAGAGGCAGCTGTTAAACATTTACTGGAAGTCACTATTCCTCCTCATTTAGCACATGTGTCTGCCATGTAGTGGGTATTCAATAAATATTTTTTGAATAAATAAGTTTAAATAATGTAGAATGGCTCCAGTGTCCTAGCAATCAGAGCACTATTTTGTCCAACAGAAACACATGCTATTTATATAATAATGTACATGACACTGAGTTAGCTTTTAAAACAATGTTCAAATAAAATGTGTATATCATAACTAGACAACGTTCAATGAGAAAGAAATAATTGAATATTTCTAATGCATTTGATGTTCATTTTCTTTTATTTTACATTAGGCCATCTAAAAACTACATACAAATTTATTTCTTTGACTTTTCATGAAGTCAATGATAACACTTCTTATTAAGGTTTTCCTACTGAGCTTTCTAATAGTAGGAATTCCCATGATGCAAACCCTTATTTTCCTCATAGAAAAATTCTTATAACTATTTGGGATACACCAAGAAATGTATGAAATCCAACATCATCTGTCAATTGATACACTTCTGAAATTATAAATTCAACTTATAGAATAATAGGTCAATTAACTGATAGTATTCAGTAAATGGGAGATCAATCACACATCCTGCAGGGGCAGGATAGCTTACCTAAAAAAAGGATGTTAATATATCACTGAAAATAATTAGTTATATGCACTGGAATTATTTAGTAATATGATGTCAGTTCAGGCTTTCAGAGAAAGTCTTTAATAATTTTTTTAAATGTATTTTATAGAGAGAAAGCAAGAGGCGGGGAGGGACAGAGGGAGAGAATCCCAAGCAGGCTCTGTGCTCAGCATATAGCCCAAAGTGGGGCTTGATCCCTTGGCCCTGAGATCATGACCCTAGCCAAAATCAAGTCTCAACTGACTGAGCCACCCAGGCTCAGAACTCTATGAGAGGTCCTTCTAAGAAAGTCTTAAATTATTTGGATCCCTTAACCACTTGATTTAATAAATTTTATTTTATGATTTTGAACATGTTACAGTAAAACATTATTTGTAACTGTAGGAGAGTGAAACCTGGTAGCTGAACAATGTTTCATTGGCCTTAAACATAGTCACTCATCAACCTCACAAGACATGAAGGTAATGGACACATTACTAAAAACCTGATGTCCTAGTATCTTTTGGATACGTAGCAGGTATAATCAGCCTTAACTAAAAGTAAATTATGAGGAGGTCCAGAGAAAAGCTAGACAGCTATTAATTAAGCTATTAATTAAATTGAGATAATTTAAGTGTATGGTCAGCGCCTGGTAATCAATAAAAGCTCAGAACAAAACAGAATCACTATTTGGAAACAAAAATAAAGGCAAAGGAATAGAATTTTCATAAGTAGAAAATCAGTTTCACTATCTCTATTGAAATATATTGAATGAATATTTTCAATTACTGTTTTAATATGTATCAATTATAAATTCAATGCATCTCAGGGTGCGTGGGTGGCTCAGTTGGTTAAGCGACCGACTCTTGGTTTTGGCTCAGGCCATGATCTCATGGTTCATGAGCTCGAACCCTGTGTTAGGCTCTGTGCTGACAGAGCAGAGCCTGCTTGGGATTCTCTCTCTCTCCCTCTCTCTCTGCCCCTCCCCTGCTCACGATCTCTCTCTCAAAATAAGTAAATATTTTAAAAAATAAATAAATTCAACACATCTCAGCATCTATATATTGTTCTATGTGTTAGCTAGTTGTTTGTTCATCCTTTCTCACTACTTTCTTTTGTCCCACTTTCAAATTTTCTCATCTTTCAATCCTGCATATTATCTGCATTTCTGGAATTAATGCATGCATGTTTTATGCCCACATTTTTAACTGAAGAAAATAAAGATAAGTCATCAAATGTGAAATTATATTACATATGTGTACATATATGTGTACATTACATATATGATATTCAAATATCGTATTCTTCTAGTAATGAAAACAGCATCTCTCATTGAAGAAAATGTGAAAATAAACAAGTTAAAAATATTCGATGCTGGATTCCCAGATATTTATTTTACTAGTTCAAAAATATTTTCACAACAAAAAGATGTCATATGCACAAATATAAACCAGAATTTAATGTAAGTAAATAACATAATGGAAGAAAGTAGTCAAAAGGTAATAAAAGCCACATTAGCAGGAGCTATGGGAAGGGTTTCCCTAAATTCAAAGGCCCAATACAGGGATAAACCTTCTCATGTCTTTAATTGGTTGTCCATTTCAGAAGGCAATCAACTCACACTAGAAATCAACAGCAGTGTTTTCTACCATTTCATTCTGCTAAAGAATTCTTCTCGGGGTTGCCAGAATTCAAAGGATTTACGGGCACCAATTCTACTGAGGAAAAGTCCAAAGTTTCTGGAAGAAAAATGTGACTTCCTTGTATAATCAGAAGGGTGAAATTCCAAGTCAAGCTCCCACACATTCATTCTAATGTTGTTTGTACATTTGCCTATAAGTTTGCTTTTTATATTTTTTAATCAATATTTATAAAAATGATTCACCCCTATCTTTAATGATTCTTCTCCTTGGCACTCAGTTTACTTAATCAATTCCCCTGGGCCAACAAAAAGGCACATAAAATAAGTCCAGTTCCATGTGTATGGCATGCATAGAGAAGAACATTCCTTATTTTCTGTTCTTCAAAACAGCATTTGCAGGAAAATATAGCAGTCCCTGAACCTAAGGAAAATACTACTTAGGTTTTATAGATGCATAATCATAGAATTACAAACTATTGATTTTAAATGTTTACACGAATAGAAAGAAAATGATTTAATAAATCATGTTTTGTACTATATGAAAAGAGGCAAATGGAAGAGTACTTTACTAGTCAACCCAGGAGTAAGTGAATTAGTACATGGAGCTTGATAAGAGATGAAAAGCCAGAATGAGTTGTATTATGTTTTCAGAAATTCATAGCATCAGTAATGAAGGATATTGTGAGTCACATATAACTAATCTAGCAACAAAGAGAATTATGATCCTTAAAACCATGACAAAGCTAAATCAGTATACTTGTTTGTTTTAAAAATCAATATGCTTGTTTTGAGAGCACAATAGAAACTAAATCTTTTGCTAATTCAATTTAGCAGCTCTGAAATTACGCAAATGTTTAAGCAAATCAGATGATAAAATCTGAGATTAAATCATCAAGAAGACCAAGAAGTAAGTCAATTTTTTCTTCTTCAATATATATACCTTCATTTTATTCAAATGTCTTTAAAAATATTATTTGTATATAAGTTTGTGGATTCACAAATCTTTCAATATTACAAATTAAATAATTGTTTACTACCAAGAGACTATTAATAAAATGCTAAAGAAGGAACACACAAATCAATCCTGGATTGTTCTTTCTTTCTAACTTGAAATCGTGGTCTGTTATAAAAATACAATTTTTTTTATTCCCTATTGGATCTTTCATACTTTCCCTTTTAAGAGTTACCATTTCTTAGAATAAAAAAAATGTTTTCCTAGTTTAATATTTCTAATTGCTTATTTTTTATGTTAAATTCAAGTGTAAATATACTTATTACATTTAATTTTAAAGGTAGATCTATATTATAATCATTTTTGTTACATAAACTATGTTGGGTGGGGGATGGGCTTTAAGGAGACCACTTGCTGGGATGAGCAGTGGATGTTATATGTAAGTAATGAATAATTAAATTCTACTCCTGAAATCATTATTACACTATATGTTAAGTAACTGGAATTTCATTAAAAATTTAAAAATTAAAAAAAAAAAAATTCCCAATTGGAAAGGTTATCTGTTTCCCAGTAAATGCTATATTGATCACCTACTTGTTCATTTTCCATGACAATACTGTAAAAAACCAAAAAAAAAGAATTCTACATTGTATAAATTAAACTATTTCTAGCCTATAATTATTTTAGTAATAGAAGAAGACTGCCTTCTTGTCCTTCTGGACTTTTATCGGAAAAGGATTTAAAAAGATAAGAAAAGGGTAGCATCAACCAAACCTTTAAGAAAGTAATTAACAAGAGAATTGGAACAAAACATTCCCATGGATAAACTTGTGAGATGATCACTATGGTGACAAGTTGTTTAACCTTGTGAGAGTTCCCTCAACTATGTGGGCTTCAAATTAGAAAATGTGGAGATAGCCTAAATGACCCCTGTAAGATTTCAAACTCTATATTTAGATTATCCATAATCCAGACGAGTTTTATAGTACTGAGGAAAAGAAAAGATCAATCAGAATATTTTCATGGTTTTATAAGAAAGAGAATGATTAGCAGCTTAATCTTAAAGAAACATTAGAAGAAATAGCTTCTGCTTAAATGCTAGCAAAAGACATTTTTTTTAATCCATGGCCTGTGATTGTGTATACTCAACAATAAAAGATCAATCTTTAACTTCAGATCATGTTATTACTTGAATGTAAGGTCCAGTAGAAATTGGACAGAGTTGCTGAAGGGGAACATGTGTTTTTGGCTTTCATAGATTATTCACCATCATGGACATTTTAAGATTTTATATTCTATCCTCAATCTTCTTTTAACTCTTTTATTTTCTATAGGGGAACATACAGTCTCTGTTCGAAAGTGGGGAAAAATGCTCAGAGATGAAAAATCACACAGTACCCAAAGAATTCATTCTTCTAGGGCTATCTGATGACCCAGAGCTCCAGACTGTGATTTTTCTCTTTTTAATTATCACATATATATTAAGTGTCACTGGAAATCTGACCATCATCACTCTCACCTTGGTGGATTCCCATCTACAGACCCCTATGTATTTCTTCCTCAGGAACTTCTCTGTATTAGAAATATCCTTTACAACTGTCTGTATTCCTAGGTTTCTGGGCACAATTATCACCAGAGACAAATCTATTTCATACAATAATTGTACAGCTCAGTTGTTTTTCTTCATCTTCATGGGTATAACTGAGTTTTATCTTCTCACTGCCATGTCCTATGATCGCTATGTAGCCATCTGTAAACCCCTACATTATGCAACCATCATGAACAAAAGAGTCTGCATTTTACTTGTCTTTTGTGCTTGGCTGGCAGGATTCTTAAATATCTTCCCACCAGTTATTCTTTTTCTCCAGTTAGATTACTGTGGCTCCAATGTCATCGATCACTTTGCTTGTGACTATTTTCCCCTCTTGCAGTTATCTTGCTCAGACACATGGCTCCTAGAAGTGATTGGCTTTTACTCTGCAATAGTCATACTGCTTTTCACTTTGGCATTAATAATTCTATCCTACATGTTCATCATGAGAACAATTCTGAAACTGCCTTCCGCCAGTCAGAGAAAAAAGGCATTTTCTACGTGTTCCTCTCACATGATTGTCATTTCCATCTCTTATGGAAGCTGCATATTCATGTATGCCAACCCTTCTGCAAAACAGAAGGCATCATTGACCAAAGGAGTAGCTATTCTGAATACCTCTGTGGCTCCTATGATGAATCCATTTATATATACCCTGAGGAACCAGCAAGTAAAGCAAGCCTTTAAGGATACTGTCCAAAAGGTTTTGTTTTTCTCCAGTAATTGAAGGCATTAGTAGCATTACAAGAATGAAGTGCTTGGAAATGCTTTCTACTATTCACACTTTCTCAAAACTCCCTTTCCTTTACTCGAGTTATGTGTTTTCCCCTTTTTGTCCATCCCCCTATTACAATTTCCCAATCATGGAACTCAATAAATTTGATAATGTGAATATCGTGTCAGAATTTTCTGTACATTCAAAAGTTTTATTCAAATGTATTTGAATGAAGTAATAAAATTGGGTTGATGATTATGATTTTGAATGGGAGTGGTTTGATTTTGAAGAGACATGGGCTTTAGGTTGATGGTAAGTGTGTAAGAGTACATGCAGATTTCTGAACTTTTCATTCTTACTAATAGAAATGAATGTCATTAGAAAATTTTGATTCTATTTGTCACTTCCATGAAATCAATTAAACATAATCATCAGGGGATTGGGAATAAAATATTTATTTAAAGGTTTTAAAAGATTAGAAACTCATACATGTTAAAAATCTTTAACTACTAATAATTAAGATGCTAATGAGGAAGGGGAGAAGCAAGAGAGACAGGGGTAGAAGATAACATAAAATTTTCCAGCAATTCCTACACTCCAGATCTATTGTTTTCTTTGTATTGAAACATCTAATCCTGACAACAACTTTATGAGGTACTTTTAATTACTATTCTTTTCGGGGATGTCTGGGTGGCTCAGCCAGTTAAGCATCCACCTTTGGCTCAGGTCATGATCTCGCAGTTCATAAGTTCTCCAGTAATTGAAGGCATTAATAGCATTAGAAAATGAAGCCCGGTGTCGGGCTCTGTGCTGACAGCTTGGAGTCTACAGCCTGCTTCAGATTCTGTGTCTCCCTCTCTGTCTGCCCCGTCCCCGCTCAACCTCTGTCTCTCTCTCTAAAAATAAACATTAAAAAAAATTTTAATTACTATTCGTTTTTAGTCAGAGGTATTTTTCGTTAGGTAGATCACATACCTCCAGAAATTAAAAAATACTTTCCTCATGTAAATATATTTTAAACTATGTTAAACATTTAATCTACCTCTCTAAGACTTTAACAATCCCCTCAATTGGGTATGTTTTTCTCCTCCTTTTAAAGAAAGAAACATAGGGGCGCCTGGGTGGCGCAGTCGGTTAAGCGTCCGACTTCAGCCAGGTCACGATCTCGCGGTCCGGGAGTTCGAGCCCCGCGTCGGGCTCTGGGCTGATGGCTCAGAGCCTGGAGCCTGTTTCCGATTCTGTGTCTCCCTCTCTCTCTGCCCCTCCCCCGTTCGTGCTCTGTCTCTCTCTGTCCCAAAAATAAATAAACGTTGAAAAAAAATTAAAAAAAAAATAAAGAATGAAACATAGAAATTCATGGTAAATAAATAATATATATGGCCAATACACATTAGAGCGAGGATTCAGATCAAAGCTATGCCCCCCAATTAAGCCATTGTACCAATTCCTGGGGGAAGAGAGATAGTTTACAATATAAACATTACAAGAAAACTTACAATTTAAGAATAGGATGCTATTCCTTTCACAAAGTACTTGCTTTCACAAGAGTACCAAATAAGTCCACCAAAATGCCACACTTGGCTTATGGGGATTTCTCTCCAAAATAACATCGCTCAGAAATTAACAATTCAGAAGACAAGCACCTCTTGGAATTAAAGTTAGATCCCTACACCTAAAACCAGAAAATTGCTTTAACCCAAGAAACTCACACTCCCAAACTTTTCCATTGGTAATCTCAGATATAACATATAACTGTATGATAATGAATGTAGTATCTCATTGGCAAGGCTCTTGTCATTTTTGTTTGAGCACTGAGTTATCCTCATCAACAACCACAGACATAATCATAAATTATGTGACTGACGATTTATTATCTCATTCATAGATATTATTTAGTCATTCTCCATTATTCTGAATTGAGTCAGAGTAAACCTTTGTATTCTTAAATATCAGAACTTTGCAGTGTTCATCATGCCTTACATCTCTCTCTGAGGGTAGATCTCCAGTGCTAAAATTCTCATGTTCACATTGCCTTTTTATCGCCATCTATAAAATTGGACGTATATTGCAATAATTTACAATCATATGGAATCACATGAGCCTCCCTGTACAGTATGGTTATCAATATGGTTAGAAGTTTTCACAATATACTAGAATTTCATTTTTCTTGACTATATTAACAGACTATGAGCATTTTTCTAGCAAAAGGAATACTTGTTCATTATTGCCTACCAAAGGGCTTATTGTAGTGTAGTCATTTACTCAAATATTTGTTATAATTTAACAAATCAACCAATGGATGAAAGTGTCAAAACGCCTACTTCCTATCTAAACTATTGATATCTCCTGCCTTGAAATTCTCATTCTTCTGCTCTGATATCTTATTTGAATAAGCTTCTCTGTCTGGGTTTTCTAGGACTCCTTGTTTTCCAGACCCATAGAAATCGCTATAACCTTTTAAATAATATCAGCACCCATTAAATGCCTTCCTCAACACACAGGACCTATCTTTTCTTTATAGGACTACCTCCTAGGATCTCCACTGTGGACATATTTAGGGCAAAATCCTATCTTTTATTCATTAAGATACAAGATGGAACCCTATGACTCCCATGGGTATCACATTTTTAACTTGAGATGTTTTCATATAGTTGAAATATAACAATGGTACTCAACAACATCATTTACTTAGTATATATCAGTGGCTCCTTGAGGCAGATTTTTAAGGTCATCGTAGCAGTTCACCTACTCTATCATTCATTGTATATAGTCCCCAGAAATACAATTCCACTTGTGCGGCCTTGGAAATATTAGCTAAACTCTCATGAGTCAGTTTCCTAATATAAAAATTAGGGAGAATAATAGGAATTTCATCATGTGGTAGCTGTAAATATTTACTTAGACAAGGTTTACAAAAGAATTACAAACATGCCTGTTACCTTCCAAGTGTCTAATTGTTAAAACTGTTACTGTTATCTTCAATAATGTCAATTTAATTAAATGTCCTATAGCACATGCAATTTTATCCAAAGTAATTTGGCTTTATGCATCACAACAGTGTCTGCAGGATAAGTGTCCTTCTACAGTGCATTGTGTGGTACTCCCTCATCTGTAACTTAGGGATTACAATAATGTTTACTTGATTTATTGCTGTAATAATTTAGACTTCTTATTTGAATATCCCCACTGTGAAACATTTTAATGAACTTACATGTTTTGATTTTCCACATTCTGTCAAACATATCTATGTCTATGCAAGGACTGCAAAAATTATATTTTCATTTGTCTTCGAAGCTAGGATTTTAAATGTAATTTTAGTTCTGCCAATCAGGAATATTCATAAAAGATACAAATTTTAAATTTATTGTAGTTAAGCATCTACACTGCTGATACAGATCATAGCAGAGTCAAATGACCCAATTTTGTAGCAATAGTTCTAGATTACAGAGGAGCAGACCCTGTGAAGACTCAATATTGTGAAAAAGTTTTGAGGTTTCCAGGCTAAAATCTGCCTACAGGTCTCTTCAATAATTCCTTAAGCCATATACTACTCTATTGTAAACAGATTCATTTTTAACGAGTTACAATAAATTCTGCGGTCTGCAACTAACTGCACTGGATGTATAGAGCGCAAGCATATCCAGGTAACATACCCTCAAAGCAGTAAGAATCTGAAATCAATTTATTAATCTGGTTGGGTCTGAAATCAGCAATGATTCTATCAAACAATGAAACACTGGTAGTCCACATTGACACATTAACAAGAGCTCACCTAGAAGTAAATGCCTACTAAAAGCAAGGATGAATAAAATTGGTAGGAGGATTGATGCAGGAGCTGGCTGCTTCCAAATTCATCAGACAGCTTAAAGAAAGGAAATGCAATGTTAATGTTTCAAGTATCTCATAACTGTAGAGATGACACAGCTAATATTAAATCCTACAGATTCCCTTAATTATCAAGTTGATTTAATTCACAGCCTCTCCACATGTCTTATGTGTATGCTAGGGCACTGATTGGGAAAAATCAATCAATTGGGAGCTGATCACTGGAATGAAGGCATCTCTGAGGATTCAGATAACTCTCCATTCCTGAATGTGAAAGTACCACCAAGACTCCCTTGTCAACAGAAGGAACCACCTTCCTCGACTTCACGAAGGTGACCATGCATCACTTAGAACCTCTATGATTACCTCACCGGAAGGAGTTAGCTTCAAATTTTTTCTATGTGTACATTCACCACTCCTAGACCATTTTCTGGCCTATAATATGTATCAGAATCTAGTATTACCCAGGAGATGGTAAGCAGGTACAAACCCAAAAGGAAAAGGCATATTACATATTGAAAATTTTTACCTGTTTTGGACAGCTTATTTTAAGATAAACTTGGGAACTTATGTTTGGATGGATTTTCTTGGCACATATCCAAGAAAGAAGAGACATAAGACTGCATTGTGCTGAACTTTGAAATGAGTGCATCCATCAGAAATTCTGGGTTTGCTACGCCACCTTAGATAGATAGGAAAGTTCCACTAGATTCTCATGTGACTACTGAATTCATGGTTCAAAGTTAACCTGTAACAAAAAACTGAAATGCCATACATTCCTTAATATGAAGTTTACAATCAATAGACTGATGATGCAGATAGTTTGGAAAGCATTCATCATGCTCAAGCTACTCATTAGCCTCTAAACTCTATTCCCTAAGACACCAAGAGTTGAAACAAATACAATGACCTTTTCCTTTTTTAAAAACAAGGAACAGGGGCGCCTGGGTGGTGCAGTCGGTCAAGCGTCCGATTCCAACCAGGTCACGATCTCGCGGTCCGTGAGTTTGAGCCCCGCGTCAGGCTCTGGGCTGATGGCTCAGAGACTGGAGCCTGTTTCCGATTCTGTGTCTCCCTCTCTCTCTGCCCCTCTCCCGTTCATGCTGTGTCTCTCTCTGTCCCAAAAATAAATAAACGTTGAAAAAAAAAAATTTTTTTAAACAAGGAACAGAGGAAGAGGGGTTAATGATTAAAGTGGGAGATGTTGTTATTAAAGCATCCCTTAAATATCGCCACTAATGTCTCCTTTCAGTCTTCAAATGATGAGAGCAAGTTATTACACAATATTGAAGCATGTGTAGAGTGGCAAAGAAAATGACCATCCACCAAAATTTGCTTTGTTTTAGGAGATTCAACATAGAAGTCTAGGACAGAATTAAAATGGCCAGCCCACTGAGGTGATTCTTACTCATTAACAACAGCAGCAGCAACCACAATAATCATAATGTTTTATTATGGAAGCCTGACTTGAATCATCATGAGGAATCACAAACTTTCATCCAAGGCAGATTCAAATCAGTTTCTAGAAAAACGCCATCCTCTGTGAAGCAGAAAGTATTCTGTTACACTTTAAGAGTGACTCTACATTCCAATTGGTTAACATATAGTCTAATATTACCATCAGGAGTAGAATTTAGTGATTCATCACATGTTAACGAACTGGAATTTAAAAACTTAAAACTACAAAAAAAAAAAAAGAATATATGCATCTTTAGAAACAGAAATTAGACAGTGATCACCTATGGCTGACTGGACTGAGAAGAATGGAGATGACTGATAATGGGTATGGAGTTTCTTTATAGGTATACAAATTCTCTAAAATTGATTGTGGTAATCGTTCTACAACTCTCTGAATGTACTAACAAATACTTCAAATGAGTGAATTGTAGGGGCACCCGGGTTCCTCAGTCGGTTGAGCATCCGACTTCGGCTCAGGTCATGATCTCGCGGCTCGTGAATTCGAGCCCCGCATCAGGCCTGGAGCCTGCTTCGAATTCTGTGTCTCCCTCTCTCTCTGCTCCTCCCCCTCTCATGCCCTGTCTCTCTTTCTCTCTCCTTCAAAAATACATAAAAAAAACATTTAAAAATTTTTTAAATGAGTGAGTTGTATGATGCATGATTTATTTTTAAAAATTAACAAGTACATCACAAGAAAAACAAACAAACAAAAAGAATGACCCTACAGGTTTATGACATGCATACAGTGAATTTCATGGTTAATTTAAAGTGGCTAGTTACTAGAGGAAGAAAAACTGAGCCTGCTTCACAGATAGTTCTACCTCATATAATATAATTGCTACAGATAATCTGCTGGGTCAATGAATCCCATTTAGGAATGGCCCTAAACCACAGTTAGGTACAATGTTTTTCCAGTGGGAAAATTCAAGGGGTATATCTTGTCCTTGTTTCTAAGAAGTTTACAGCTAGTTAGATGTAAGATGTTACACTGTTTCATGAACATTAGTCAATGATGTGTTGGACAGCAAGGGGCTTAGAAATATCAGAGTATCAATAACAAAGAGAATTAGGAAAGTGGTACTTGAATGAGCCTCTCATAGTGGAACCAGAATATGGTTTGTGGCCCATGTGACTTTCCAACAAATACTCATCTGAAAAGAGATTTATAGTAATCAAGAGGATAAGATGCCCCATTTTATGAAAGCTATGCAGTTTTCCTTAACCATTTACTTCAATATTTGATTAGTAGGCTCATGGATCAGAATATTTAGGGGAGGCTGGGTGGCTCAGTCTGTTAAGCATCTGACTTCAGCTCAGATCATGATCTCGTGGTTGGTAGGTTCAAGCCACGTGTAGGGCTCTGCCCAGAGCCTGCCTTAGATTCTGTGTCTCCCTCTCTCTCTGCCCCTCCCCAACTCGGCTTGCTCTCTGTTGCTCTCTCTCTCTCTCTCTCTCTCTGTCTCTCAAAAATAAACAAACATTAAAAAAATGTTTTTATTGTATTTTTACTGTATTTATTTTTGACAGAGAGAGCAAGCAGGGGAGGGGCAAAAACAGAAGACGACACAGAATCTGAAGCAAACTCCAGGCTCTGAGCTGTCAGCATAGAGCTCAACACAGGCCTCAAACTCATGAACTGCGGGATCATGACCTGAACAGAAGTTGGACACTTAACCCACCAGGCACCTCACATTAAAAAAATTATTTAAGATTATTTAGGTGTTTGTGTCCCAAGTGACTTATTAACAAATACTCATCTGAAACGAGGATAACATGACCCATTTTGTGAAAGCTATTCAGTTTTCTGAAACCATTTACTTCAACATTTGATTAGCAGGCTCATGGAAAATATGGCTGTGGGGCAGTGATTACATTTATGTGTACGTTACCTGGATGTCAAACCTGTTAGTACTTGACACCAATGTTGAGCTTTTGATATTGCTCAAATGCTAGAGGCAATAATCAACTACCTTACAGAAAACTAGTAAGTTTAGACTCCTTTCTTCATGGAGGGGACTACAATGTGCCCTTCAGAAGAGATATTTATTCTAAATATACATTTGTTTTTGCTTTGCACAGGATTCCTTCCAGCAATACAATCTGTAGGTACCTATTTGTTTTATCGAGTCATGATGACCTAAAAAAAATTTATTCTGAAAATGGAACTCATTTGACAGTAAAAGAAGTGAGACAACACATTGATTTGTCTTACTATGTACTATGTCATCCAGAAATAACAAACATAAAAGTAGCTATGATGATAAATTTGGGGAAATATAAGAAATATGAGTACTAATTTAATAATTGGGGCTTGTAGGAAAAGTCTACATGCCAAATATCCCCAGGGATCTTATTACAATCACTTATTAGAATCACTGTTTAACTGCTATATGAGAATGGAACATACATGAGAGACAGATCAAGTATACCTTTATGCAAGAATATTTTGTTTCCTCAAAAATGAGGTTTAGGTCATCATGCCAATAACTAAGTAAGGTGCTGACAGGAAAAAAAAATATATATATATATGTATGTATGTTATATATATATATATATATATATATATATGTACACACATATATACATATATATACATGTATATATATACATATGTATACATACATATTCATATATATATGTATATATGAATATGTAATAAAAGGATATGCATCAAGAATATATAAAAAAGAAGTCTCTAGATGCAACAATAAAACAAAGCTTAAACAATGGATAAATATCTAAATATAAGTGTTTTCAAAGATAATATACAAATGTCAAGTTAGCACAAAGATACTCAACACTTTGGTCATTAGGAAAATAAAAATTAAAACCCTAATGGGGTATTGCCATTTATCTATTACAATGAGTATTTTAGTCATTTAGCAAACTGTCTTTTTTTCAAAGACAATATCAAATGCTTGAGGCAAAACTACAGAACTTTCCAAACTGTGGATGGATTACAAAATGGTGCAGTCACTTTAGAAAGCAGTATAAGTTGCTGATAACATCCAACATACAATTAACAAAAAGCCCAGCAATCCCACTTCTAGTTATTTTACTCAAGTGTTTTGAAGTAATTTCACACAAAGCATCATTATTCATAGTCACCATAAATTGGAGACCACCCACATGTTCTTCAGTATGTAAATACATACACTAACTGTGATGTAGCCATCTAAGAGAATACTCCTTGGACTAGAAAGGAACCACATCCTGATTGAGCAATAAATATGGATGAAACATAACTTCAGTTTATGTGAAATAATCCTGATCCAGAGACTACATATTAGATAGTTCTATTTGTATGACATTCTGGAATGGCAAATCCGTGAGGACAGAAAGCAAATCCGTTGTTGTCAGGGTTGAGAGAGACAAAGGGTTGACTACAAAGGTGCATCATGAGGGGATTCGTGAGATAATGCACCAATCCCATGTGGTTCTATGGGGTGGACACATGACCCTATGCAATTTTAAACACCCATAGAACCTAAAACAGCCCTAAGTGTGTGCGTTTCCTAAATGCAAATTACAAATAATCATCTAGGATGTTGGTGGGACTCAAGAGGAGCACACACTGTGATATAACTCTCACAATCTTACAAAGAATAAACTCTAGACTAGAGGACTGAGTTGGAAGTATCAGGAACTTATGTTCATTTTATATAAATTTGTTCCTCATTACTCACAGAGTCCTTATTTACACATTTGTTTACTCTCTAGCATGTATTTATAAACCCTAAATCAATTCAAGGGACACTTTTTTGAACTAGTCCAGGACATGGGCAGAGCAACAAAGGTTTTGAGTTACCCATCACACCTGTTGCCAGCTAAGTTTAAACAAGGTGATGCTCTGCCTTCTTGTTTCAGTTCTTGTACCTTAGGCAGAGTCCTTTTCATGGCCAATATGATGCCATACTTTTCACAGCTTTCTGTTTTAATGATGGTTATTTCACTGCTTCTAATGGCCCCAAAGCACAGTACTATACCACTCAGTGTTGAGAGCAAGAAGGGTGTGATGTGACTTACAGAGAAAATACCTATTGGGTGAGTTTGGGCCAGGCGTGAGTTCTACGGTGTTTGGCTTGATGTTAATGAATCAACAACATACTACATTCAGAAAAAGAAAGAGGAAATTTCTTTCTCTGTATGTGAGGCCTCTCCTAAAAGTTCTAAAGTAAAAGCTTTACTGTGTTATGAAGCCATAAAGAAGATGGAAAGCAGATAAATTTGTAGATTCATAACATGAAAACAGATTTTTTTTTGGCGATAATGACAGGGGTGCCTAGGTGGCTCAGTCAGTTGAGCATCTGACTCTTGATTTCAGCTCAGGTCACGGATCTCGCAATTCGTGGGACTGAGCTCCGTGTCTGGCTCTATGCTAACAGCATGGAGCCTGCCTGGACTCTCTCTGCCACCTTCTCTTTCAAAAGAAATAAATAAACTTTTAAAAAGTCATAATGACAGCATTATTGTCAACTGGAATAAGCCAAAGATATTTATGGTCCTGTTACCCATGGTTAGGAAATGGGAAAATTCTCAAAGAGTGACAAAGTGTGAAAAAATATTAAACTTACAAGTGAGGCAAGTTAGCAGATCAAGAGGCTGTGAAAGTATTTATTAAATATATCCAAGATGTTATTGAGGGTTGGATTATGTAAAAGAGCAAGGTTTTAGTGCTGATGAGACTCGTCTGTTTTATAAGGACGTTGGAAAACTAAGCCATATAGCACAAACTACATATGTAATAACAAATAGTTTTTGTTGGTGGAGATGTCGTGACAGAGGCTTGAAGGAATTTAACTTCCTATTTCCCCTAGGAACAAAAATTCAATATTGCTAATTCATTGTTGTGGCAAATTTATGGACCATAAGCACCTGGAATAATGAGAATCCACACTCTCTACAAATGTACTTGTGTAGACACAGATATATGGATATAAACCTATGTAGATGTGCATACATAGATTAGTTCATACAAAGGTCTCCCATAACTGTCTACTGACAGACACTAGGAAAACCTCAAAAATTTTTTTTACAGATGGAATCAGGTTGAATGGACCCAGGAGCCAATTGAAAGGGTATCCAATAGCCAAAACTGGAAACTATGAAAAACAAAAGAAAGAATGTAGTATTGAATTACAACCTAAAGAATAAAAATCATATTCATTACTGCATACTGAAATAAATAAATGTATAATTAAATGGAAGTGGAAAGGGTTAATTTTTTCTTACACAAGAATGACAATTAGTAAACAGAAAAAAATAAAACAACATACAAAACCACTGTCTTAAAATTGTTAGATGAGGTAGTTAATTAGGTTCTAACAGGATGCCTGGAAACCAGCAAAGAGGAAGACATGGACAACTCTGAAGAAGTCAGAGGCCCGTCTTGGCAGCACTCCAATACAAAATCACAAGGAACCAGATCAAACCAGACAGGCCCAAGATGGTTGACATACCAGGCCAAAGTTTACAGTATTCCTTCATTATACCACATTGCCATACTAAAATCTTCTACCTAACGGTGCCATGAACAAATGAGGAAGAAAAAGCACATACAACCAACATTCCTGAAGAGACCACCCTGCCTCCAAGAAATCCTTGCCTCAAGTAATGAATATCCCAACCCCTTGTTAACAACTGTCAATAAAAGATAGAGACCCAAACCCAGGGATGTAGCTCTCCTTTGACCTCTCCTGCTTTCACATCTCAAGAGTGTACTATTTAAAAATTTTTTTTAATCTTTATTTATTTTTGAGAGAGAGAGACAGCATGTGAGCAGGGGAAGAGCAGAGAGAGAGGGGAGATACAGAATCCAAAGCAGGCTCCAGGCTCTGCGCTGTCAGCACAGAGCCCAATGCGGGGTTCGAACTCATGAACCGTGAGATCATGACCTGAGCCAAAGTCGAAGGCTTAACTGACTGAGCCACCTAGGTGCTCTGTCAAGAGTGTACTCTCACTTTAATAAACTTTCCTGCTTGTACTGCTAATGAGCTATGTTGTGTCTGTCCTTGAATTTTCTTTTTTTTTTAATTTTTTTAATGTTTATTCATTTTTGAGAGAGCGCGTGCACGTGCGCATGCACGCGAGCATGAGTTGGGGAGTGGGGGAGGGGCAGAGACAGAGAGGGAGACACCGAATGGGAAGCAGGCTCCAGGTTCTGAGCTATCAGCACCAAACCCGTTGGGGGGCTCGAACCCACAGACTGTGAGATCATGACCTGAGCCGAAGTTGGCCGCTTAACCAACTGAGCCATGCAGGCGCCCCTGTCCTTGAATTCTTTCTCATGATGAGACCAAGAGCTTCTGGTGGCATCTTTTGGATGGACTGGGTAAAGGCCTTAGGACCCAAGGTGTCCTCATTTCTCACCAGGAACAAAATCACAATAATAGTTCTGAAGCAAGATCACTGTCAAATGTTAAAATTAGGAAAATATTTTATAAGACATTTGATCTGATTGAGGAAAAGCCCTTAAGATGTGCTACAAAGCATGGCTTTGTTTATGACAGAAGATAAAATGAACTTTTTATGAACATTTTATGAGAGCCACACAAGCAGAAAGGAGTGTATTAATCATATGCCATATATAAATTTTGCTTGTTTTTTTTTTCAGTTTTCATTTGTTCCTTTATAATTTTACATATATTTATTATTTTCCATTTGTATTTCTTTTGTGTAAAGGAGTGTATTAATCATATGCCATATATAAATTTTGCTTGTTTTTTTTTTCAGTTTTCATTTGTTCCTTTATAATTTTACATATATTTATTATTTTCCATTTGTATTTCTTTTGTAAAATGAAGGCAAACACTAAATATTCCCTTTTTTTCTTTTTTTTTTTTGGTCTGCATACTGGATAACCAACTGATGAATAGTAACTTTCAATCACTAGGGGAAAATACGGTCTCAGGTGTGAATTTCAAAGTCAACTAAAGCTAAAATACAAACATGCGGGTCCTATCACGAGTAAAGTGATATCACATACCAAAAGTTTAACAGTCTTCAATCTTTAATGGATTTATTTTTAACGAATAAAACATTAAGTTACTTGTTTATTTGGTTATTCTTAATTAACAGATTTATTATGTATATTCCATCAATCTTTATGCACGTTGCAATCTGTTACTATTGAAAAAGATCATTGTAGAGAGCAAATGGGGTCACTCATGTCAAGCAGTGACCCATGTCAAGCAATGACAAAGCATCCGAGGACACTGTAGCCGATACCAGACATCACTGACACCAGCACCGACTGACAACACCCAGAAACGAAAGCCAGCAGAACCAGAAGAGGCCTACAAAACCCCAAGACTGATTAAAGTCCTTTAAAAGGGCAAGACTTTTGCAGGGAACTGTCAGACTCTCCAGACGCTGACCCTCTTATGTCTGACCACACTGAAAATGCAACCGCCGTCAGAGTTTCTGCCAACTGAAACCTGAACATAATAGATATGCTCCACTGCTTGAATTGTGCCTAGAGCTGACCTGGCCCAGACCAAGGCCTCATCTCAACTGCACGTTCATGGACTGACTTTGCATTTTGGTTCCTCTATTTATTACCCCTTGTTGTATATACTGTTTGTTTTATGACTTTGTATTGTGCTTTGCTTTGGGTGACTTGTATGAAGCCAAGTTAAATGTGTACTGAAATGTCATTGAGTTTGGAATCCGAAACCTGCTTTAACCTTGCTGTATGATTGAATAAAGCTGGTATTATGGAAAACACAATCACGTAAACACCTTTATAGTGTGCTGGCATCATTGACATGAAAACAGATTCTGCTAAAAGTTTTGAAAGCACATAAATTGTTATGCTAACTGGAGATGTATTATTGTTTAAAAGTGTATTTCTTCTGGGAAAAAAGTGTATTTCTTTTGGAAACTGTACTTTGCATAGTGCCCTTCAGAAATCCATGCACACCTGGAACCTATACATAGGGCGTTATTTGGAAACAGGGTCTTTGCAGAGATAACTGACAGAGAGCAGACTATACCACCCCAAAACATGTCTCTCTTGTGTAGGATTATTTTGAGCTTTTTCTTTTTTAAGAAATAGCAAAAGTAAAGCTCTGAAAACTGAGAAGTCAATTTTTCTAAGACATCTACATTTATAAGGGAAATCTCTATTTGTAAGGGTGTCTCTGTACCTTTCTGTATCAGAAAGTGGGGGATGATCAAATCTCTGGAAATTCTTATCAAACGAGAAGGTGGCAATTCAAATCTACATAACAACCATACCCTCTATTATCCTGCTTTGCCTAGTCCCTCTCCACTCCAGAACATCATCTTCTGTCTTTAACTGAAGAAGTTAGTTAAAGTGGTGTCATTGGGCCATTCTAAAGAGTCATTTAGTTTTCCTGAATCTCTCCCATGTATTCAGGTGGTATACATGTTATTAAATTTGTTTGTTTTTCTTCTGTTAACCTGTCTTTTATTACAACATGGTCTCAGCCAAGAATCTAGAAGAGTAGAGGGAAAAGTATCTTTCCACCCCTACATAATCAAGTTAAGATGAGGTCATATACATTAAAGCAATTTTCCATGGATCTTAATGTAATAACAGTTTCCCAATAATATATAATTTGAAATAATATTTTGGCCTACATGTAAACATCATATAAATATTGCGACAATGTTTGTAATCAAACGAGCATATTTATGGCACATCCTTCAAGTTCTTGACTTTTATCATTAATAGATTACTATACTTTGAGCTTAAAATAGCCGGTCTCTTTGAACAGTGTCTTCCTACAGTGTGTGCATTCAGTACTACTTAGTCACATACCTTAAAAAACCTCACGTTTCCCAAAGAAACAGTAAAAATATTGTAAAATTTTTCTTCAGAATCTCTAGCAATAAGATTATAAATAACCCTAATTTCCATTTAATTTTAACTATTTATATGACTTATGGAACTCCAGAACTAAGTAGCAAAGGAGGACTTCAACTACTTCTACTTTAACTTCAAACTTTCTAACTGATGAAATTCTTCTTTCCAGCTTATCTCTTAACTCACACAAAGGCCCTGTGGGCGAAGCAGTCTTGAGGGGAACCAAAACTAACCCCTCAAGCAATAAGAACTGCCCTGAGCCAGCACTACTCTGCATGAATGGCCCCAAGACAATGATTGATTTCAATTGACTGCTTACCTGCACTTGCCCACATTTCCCTGGCATAAATCTAGAAGTATTTTTGGCACTTTGGAGACAGACTAGTGGATGCTAGTCCACTATCTTCCTGATGTTGGGCTCGGTGAAATAAATTTATTTCTTGTTTCACCACTACTCACTTGTTTGCTTTTGGATTTTGTCAGTGGTGAGTGGTCAAACTTGGTCTGTTTGGGAGCCCTGGAGCCAGTTGCCCATGTACCCTTGCACTCTGGCTGCACTAGAAACTAAAGAGAAGTCTCAAAGAACCAATATAAATGGAATATTATAGATGTCTTTTCAGATCAATGCAATGAACAACAAGATGATGTGTAGGGTGAAGTCTATTGCTTATACTTGACGTGAGAAAAAAAATCTAAGATTTCTGAGATAATATAGAATTCCCACCCATGCTGTAAGAAGTGAAAATTATGCACACATACAGAGACTTTGTCTCTGTATTTTCAAAACCTAAGCTTGAGACCAACACATAATAAACATCTATAAAGTTATTACTGAATGAATAAATGATAATGATTCTAATCATGGTCAGGTTTTCTATGTCATCATTCGGTCGAAAGATGTAAAACCTTAAAGACAAGCCTGACATCTCTTACAGTGTAGAATAATAAAGACTTCAGCTCCAGTCTAAAACATTGCAATTCTTTTTTTTTCAATATATGAAGTTTATTGTCAAATTGGTTTCCATACAACACCCAGTGCTCATCCCAAAAGGTGCCCTCCTCAATATCCATCACCCACCCTCCTTTCCCTCCCACCCCCCATCAACCCTCAGTTTGTTCTCAGTTTTTAAGAGTCTCTTATGCTTTGGCTCTCTCCCACTCTAACCGCCTTTTTTTTTTCCTTCCCCTCCCCCATGGGTTTCTGTTAAGTTTCTCAGGATCCACATAAGAGTGAAACCATATGGTATCTGTCTTTCTCTGTATGGCTTATTTCACTTAGCATCACACTCTCCAGTTCCATCCATGTTGCTACAAAGGGCCATATTTCATTCTTTCTCATTGCCACGTAGTACTCCATTGTGTATATAAACCACAATTTCTTTATCCATTCATCAGTTGATGGACATTTAGGCTCTTTCCATAATTTGGCTATTGTTGAGAGTGCTGCTATAAACATTGGGGTACAAGTGCCCCTGTGCATCAGTACTCCTGTATCCCTTGGGTAAATTCCTAGCAGTGCTATGGCTGGGTCATAGGGTAGGTCTATTTTTAATTATCTGAGGAACCTCCACACTGTTTTCCAGAGTGGCTGCACCAATTTGCATTCCCAGTAACAGTGCAAGAGGGTTCCAGTTTCTCCACATCCTCGCCAGCATCTATAGTCTCCTGATTTGTTCATTTTGGCCACTCTGACTGGCGTGAGGTGATATCTGAGTGTGGTTTTGATTTGCATTTCCCTGATGAGGGGCGACGTTCAGCATCTTTTCATATGCCTGTTGGCCATCCGGATGTTCTCTTTAGAGAGGTGTCTACTCATGTTTTCTGCCCATTTCTTCACTGGGTTATTTGTTTTTCGGATGTGGAGTTTGGTGAGCTCTTTACAGATTGTGGATACAAGCCTTTTGTCCAATATGTCATTTGCAAATATCTTTTCCCATTCCTAAAACATTGCAATTCTTAATAGTTTCGTCAGATTAGAGAAAAAAGTCACCCGTTCACAATTTAATCTGTTGCCATTATGAAACTGCTACTCTCTGTTACTTGATTATGTTTCTTCTCCTTGTGCAGTTATGGATTATTATAAACATTTCAGGCTATTATCACTGAAATATTCTATTCTAAATTTTATACTATTTGAACTATTGTTTAATGCTGGTGTCTTGAGGACACCAAACTCCATGGTACTTTTCATTTATTCATTCAACGAATCCCCCAACTCCATTGTGAAGACAGCAGATAAAATTATGACTAGCCTGAATAACATTCCCAAGATCATATCATATTGTCCACCAGTTTGTAAAGACATTACATGAGCCTTCATTTTAACATAACATTTCATTTCAAATGTTAAGATAATATTTCTTTTTTTTTTTATTTTTTTTTTCAATGTTTTTATTTATTTTTGGGACAGAGAGAGACCGAGCATGAATGGGGGAGGGGCAGAGAGAGAGGGAGACATAGAATCTGAAACAGGCTCCAGGCTCTGAGCTGTCTGCACAGAGCCTGATGCGGGGCTCGAACTCACGGACCGCGAGATCGTGACCTGGCTGAAGTCGGGCGCTTAACCGACTGCGCCACCCAGGCACCCCAAGATAATATTTCTTTAGGTAGCAATACACAAGTTATCTTGGGGCTTCAGATCCTTAGAGAAATGTGAGTTGATATATAGAAATTAGTTGATGTATGTCCTTTTTGTAAAAATTGTACAGTGGATCCCAGAATTATTCTTTATTATCAGTATTTTGTGTATTTGCTTACAAATAGAAGATGACATACAGGAAACAGTTTGCAAAGACCTTTGAAAAATACCAAAATACTTACATTTAAACAAATTAAAGAAGCTATTAGAAATGGCATTGTCTAGGGGCACCTGGGTGGCTCAGTTGGTTAAGCAACTGACTTTGGCTCAGGTCATGATCTCATGGTTCGTGGGTTCCAGCCCTGCGATGGGCTCTGTGCTGACAGCTCAAAGCCTGGAGCCTGCTTTGGAGTCTGTGTCTCCCTCTCTCTCTGCCCCTCCCCCACTTGTGCTCTGTCTCTCTCTCTCTCAAAAATAAATAAAATGCAAAAAAAAAAAAAAAATTTAAAGAAATGGCATTGTCCAAACCAGGCATATTTACCATACTTATCATAAACGTAAGTATGTCTTTAATATTTTCTCTCAGGAATACAATTTTACTTTAATAAGATAAATTTATGCTTTGTACAAGTAATGTCAATTATGCATAATGCTATATATGAATAAAATTAAACCACACAAATTAATAGGCAATATAAAATTGAAGAACATTTTTTAAAAAGTTATTTATTTATTTTGAGAGAGAGACAGGCAAACAGACCATGAGCAGGGGAGGGGCCTGACTCGGGGCTCCATCCCAGGAACTGTGAGATCATGAT
Source organism: Felis catus (assembly GCF_018350175.1). NCBI lineage: Eukaryota > Metazoa > Chordata > Mammalia > Carnivora > Felidae > Felis > Felis catus. The sequence goes on from NC_058374.1 coordinate 81,775,292, forward strand.
CTGAGCTGAACAAAGAGTCAGACACTCACCCAACTGAGCCACCTCCGTGCCCCTAAAAGGAAAACATTTTTAAAATGCTACAATTTGAGAGTTTTGTGTGACATTATATTGTGTTCATTATAACATAAATATTTTGTGACTGACAGGACTACATGATGTTTTGTGTTCTTATATAGAAATCTTTTAATAACTATTTTCATATAGTCTATATCAGACACCAAGTAATCATTTTTGTACAAGATTCAAAATAATTTATTTCATGTGTTAACACTAAACAGATATATTTTATGTTTTACTTTTGCACAATGTGAATTTTATATAGTGAAGGTTAGCATCTATTACACAAAGGCAGAAGCCAAAAACATATGTATCTGTGACCACAACGAGGATAGATGATGGAAAGTAGAAATAATTCCCTCCCAGCAATTTTGTAGGTAAAGCACTATAGTAATATCATTAACATATTAAATTAATTGGTAATCGTGAGTAAATATCGATCCTCTTAACAGCTCTGAAACCTCTGATGGATATAGAAAACAAAGGAGACATTACAGACTTAACCAAACTGTCTGGGCAGTTAAGCCTTTCTTTTTTTTTTTTTTTTTTTTTTTTTTTGAATGTTTGTTTATTTTTGAGAGAGAGACAGAGTGTGAGTGGGGGAGGGGCAGAGAGAGAGGGAGACACAGAATCTGAAGCAGGCTCCAGGCTCCAAGTTGTCAGCACAGAGCCCGATGCGGGGCTCGAACTCACAAACTGTGAGATCACGACCTGAGCCGAAGTCGGACACACAACCAACTGAGCCACCCAGGCACCCCCAGTTAAACTTTTCTTAAGATGATCTTAGAGGATAGCATCAGTCCCAGAATGGAAAGACCCCTTCCCTGAGGAGAAGCACAGGTCCCATCACACCAGGTCCCTGAAGTTTGGAGTTTTAAAAGGCAGCAGGCCCAGCTAGTGTAGAGCTCAAGGTGTACCGCATTGCTCCAGGCAGGCAAGTGACCCAGATACAGTGTGAATTCAGCGATCTAAAAAATGCCTGGGACGCCACAGAGGAAACAATTCACTCCTCTGAAACTGCAAGCAGTTTCACTGCTTAATAATTCACTCCCTGAGAGCAGCAAGCATGGACTCCCCTCACTAGGAACAAAGGAGCAGGCTGGTGCCAGTTCCCTCCCCCACCCCTCAGCAAAACCCAACTTCAGTAAACAGCACAGCACCAATACTGGCAACTCAACCTGCTTACACCAAGTCCCAAGTCACTGTGATCCACCAGGACCGCTTTTCTAGGCCCAGTCTGCCTTAGGACGAGCACAGCAGGCCCCTCCACAAGAAAACCAGCACAGGGGCGCCTGGGTGGCTCAGTCGGTTAAGCGTCTAACTTCGGCTCAGGTCATGATCTCACGGTTTGTGAGTTTGAGCCCCGCGTCGGGCTCTGTGCTGACAGCTCGGAGCCTGGAGCCTGCTTCGGATCCTGTGTCTCCCTCTCTCTCTGCCCCTCCCCAACTCATGCTCTGTCTCTCTCTGTCTCAGAAATAAATAAACATTAAAAAAAAAAAAAAAGAAAACCAGCACAAACCACCACATCGCCACATCTACTGACCACAGAGTTGTGCAAAGTTTCAGCTTTAGTGGAAATACTGTGAGGTCTCTTTTAGCAAGCAGATCAGAGCACACCTACTTAAAACTCACCACACTCTGGCCAAGGTCCAAATACTTCCCACTGCACGCAAGGAGAAACTCTGCAGAGAACTGACCTGAGGGATAGAGGAGCCATAACACAACAGCAGAGTGCACGAAGCATACACCAGAGACACTTCCTGAAGGATCAGGCCTGGGCAATATATGACATCTTCTTCATAAAACCATTCCTCTCAGGAGAAGGAAACATAAAAAGGCTTTTCTAACTCATAGAAGAAGACATGTGCCTAAAGAAAATGCCAAGACTGACGAATTCCTCCAAAAAGAAAGAACAACAAAAGGTCATGGCCACGGATGAAATTGAAACAGATATAAGTAATATATCACATCCAGAATTTACAACAACAAGGATAAGGGTACTCGCTGTCCTTCAGAAAAGCATAGAAGACACCAGGGAATCCCTTACCACAGAGATAAAAAAAAGCTAAAGACTAATTAGGCCAAAATGAAAAATGCAATAACTGAGATTCAAAACCAGCTGAATGTGATGGAGAAGTAGAGAAATGAATAAGTGATATAGAAGATAGAATTATGGAAAATAATGAGCTTCACAAAAGGGGGAAACAAAAATTTGGATAACTAAAGTAGACTTAGGGAGCTCAGTGATACCATCAAGGGTAATAACATTCATATTATAGCAGTCCCAGAAGAATAAGAGAGGGAAAAGGGGGCAGAACATTTACTAGAGGAAATTATAGCTGAAACCTTCCCTCATCTGGGGAGGGTAACAAATATCCAAATCCAGGAGGCATGGAGAATTCCCATCAAAATCAACAAAATCAGGCCAACACCAAGACATACTGTAAATTTGCAAAATATAGAGATAAAGAAAAAGTCTTAAAAACAGTAAGACAGAAGTCCCTATCTTATAAGGGAAGACCCATAAGGTTAGCAGTAGACCTCTCCACAGAAACATGGCAGGCTGGAAGGGAGTGGCATGATATATTCAAAGTGCTGAATGGGAAAAAAAAAATCTACAGCCAAGAATACTCTATCCAGCAAGACCATTATTCAGAATAGAAGGAGAGATAGTTTCCCAGACAAAAATAAATAAATAAATAAATAACACTAAAGGAGTTCATGACCACTACACCAGTTCTGCAAGAAATACTAAAGGGGACACTGAGAGGAAAAGAAAGACCAAAAGCAACAAGGACTATAAAGGAACAAAGAAAACCTCCAGAAACAATGACAAAACAAATAACAAAATGGCACTAAATTCGTATCTATCAATAATCCCTCTGAATGTGGGAGCCCTGGGTGGCTCAGTTGGTTAAGTGTCTGCCTTCCTACGAGGTCTTGATCTCAACAGTTTCTGAGTTCGAGCCCCACATTGGGCTCTCTGCTGTGCACAGTCCGCTTCGGCTTCAGATCCTCTACCCACCTCTCTACCTCTCCCCTGCTCTCTTTCTCTCTCTCAAAAAAAAAAAAAAAAAGATCACTCTGAATGCAAATGGACTAACTGCTCCAATCAAAAGACTTAGGGTCAGAGTAGATTAAAAAACAAGACCCATCTATATGCTGCCTACAAGAGATTCATTTTAGATCTAAGGACACCTGCAGATTGAAAGGGAGGGGACAGAGAAACATTTATCATGCAAACAGATATAAAAAGGAAACCAGGGTAGTCATATGTATATCACATAAACTAGATTATAAACCAAAGACTAACAAGAGATGACGCAGGGCACTATAATAAAGGGGTCTATCTAACAAGAAGATCTAATGATTTTAAATATTTATGCTCCCAAATTGGAACACCCGAATATATAAACCAATTCATAACAAACATAAAGGAACTAATTGATAATAATACAATAATAGTAGAGGACTTTAATACCCCAATTACATCAATGGGCAGATCATCTAGATAGAAAATCAACAGGGAAAGAATGGCTTTGAACGACACACCAGACCAGATGGACTGAACACATATATTCAGAACATTTCATTCTAAAGCAGCAGAATATACATTCTCTTCAAGTGCACATGGGACATTGTCCAGAATAGATCACATACTGGGTCGCAAATCAGGTCTCAATTAGTACAAAAAGATATATATATATATATAATATATATATATATTATATAGTTATTATATATATATATTATATATATAATACCATGCATATTTTCAGACCACAATGCTGTGAAACTTGAAGTCAACCACAAGAAAGAAATTGGAAAGACCACAAATACATGGAGGTTAAAGAACATTCTACTAAAGAATAAAGGGGTCGGGGTGCCTGGCTGGCTCAGTCACTTGAATATCTGACTCTTTTGAGAGACAGAGACAGAGTGTGAGCAGGGGAGGGGCAGAGAGAGAGAGAAAGACACAGAATCTGAAGAGGCTCCAGGCTGAGCTTTCAGCACAGAGCCCGACACAGTGTTCAAACTCATAAGCCATGAGATCATGACCTGAGCTGAAGTCGGATGCTTAACCGGCTGAGCCACCCAGGAGCCCTATATCTGACTCTTAATATTGGCTCAGGTCATGATTTCATAGTTCATTAGATCAAGCCTCCATGCTGACAGAGCAGAGCTTCATTGGGATTCTCTCTCCCTCTTTCTCTGCTTCTCTGTCTCCCTCAAAATTAATAAATAATCTTTAAAAGAATGAATGGGCCAGCCAAGAAATTAGAGAAGAAATGTTAAAAATAAATGGAAACAAATGAAAATGAAAACATGACAGGCCAAAACCTTTGAGATGCAGCAAAAGTGGTCCTAAGAGGGAAGTATATGGCAATACAGGTCTTCCTCAAGAAGGAGAAAAATCTCAAACAAGCAACCTAACCTTACACCTATGAGAGATAGAAAATAAACAACCAATGAAGCCTGAAGCCAGCAGCTGAAAGGAAATAATAAATATTAAACCAGAAAAAAAGATATAGAAAAAAAATAGAACAAATCAATGAAACCAAGAGCTGCTTCTTTGAAAAATTAATAAAACTGATAAACCTTTAGCCAGATTCATCCAAAAAAAGGACTGTAAAGAAAGTCACAAATGAAAGAGCAGAAATCACTACCAACAGAAATAGAAACAATTTTAAGAGAATATTATGAAAACTACATGCCAACAAAATGAACAACTTGAAAAAAATGGATAAATTCCTAAAAACGTATAAATTACCAAAAGTTCAACAAAAAGAAATAGAAAAGTTGACCAGACTGATAACCAGCAAAGAAATTGAATCAGTATTCCATTATCTCTCAACTAACTAAAGTCCAGAGCCAAATGGCTTCACAGATGAATTCTACAAAACATTTAAAGATGAGTAAATACCTATTTTTCTAAAATTATTCCAAAAACTAGAAATGGAAACAAAACTTCCAAATTTACTCTGTGAGGATTTTTCAGCCATATATTTGGCTTAAAGAAAATAAAAATCTGTATGAGAAACCATACAATGATTACAGAGTTTGTTCTCTTGGGCATCTCAGATGACCCAAAGCTTCAGGTTAACTTTATTTATGGCTTATGTATTAAATGTCACCAGAAACCTAACCACCATTAACAGAATGTCACCTTGACAAAATGTCATCTCAAGATTACTATGTATTACTTCCTGAGGAATTTCTGCTTTTTAGAAATTACATTCACCAGTGTGTCTATCCCCAGATTTGCGGGTACGATCATTACTAAAGTCAAGACATTGCCTATAACAATTATTTAGTTCAGCTATTTTACTTCACCTTCATGGATATGTCAGAGATTTTTCTTCTCAGGGCCACGTCTTTTGATCACTACATTGCCATCTGCAGTCCTCTTCATTTCACCACCATGAACAAGAAAATCTGCAAAAATTGGGTCTTTGGGTCATGGCTGGGAGAATTCCTTACCATTTTCCCACCACTCATGCTCATCCTCCAGCTAGATTTCTGTGCTGCCAATGTAATCGATCATTTCTCCTGTGACTATTTCCCCATTTTACAACTCTCGTGCTCAGATACATGGCTTTTAGAGATGATTGGCTTTTACTTTGCTTTTGTTACTCTCCTCTTCACGTTGGCATTCGTGATTCTTTCCTACATGTGCATTCTTAGCACCATTCTGAGAATCCCGTCTGCTACTCAGAGGAAAAAGGCTTTCTCCACATGTTCCTCTCACTTGATTGTCATTTCCATCTCTTATGGGAGTTGTATATCCATGTATGTCAAGCCTTCAGCAAAAGAAAGAGCATCACTGATCAAAGGGGTAGCTATTCTCAAATCTCAATTGCCCCTATGTTGAACCTTTTTATACCCTGAGGAACCAGCAAGTAAAACAAACTTTCAAAAATTTGCTTCATAAAACAGTGTTCTCTAGAAACAAATGAAAGTATGTATTAACAAGAAAGGATGTTATTGGGAAGATCCACTAAAGGAAAAACAAAATTTTGACTTCTACAATATGCTCCCATATCCATCTCACAGATACTTGCAAAGCTGTGCTCATTTGCTTAAGCTTTCTTGTACACTGAAAGTAACTATGTTGTGTCTTTCAAACTGTCTGTGGGTTCCATTTTCTCATTGATTTACAATTCTAAATAGAAATCCAGTGGCTATAAAATATAAATCATTTTCCTGATTGTTCTGAATAATAACTTTGTACATTATAATGGCTAAAGGAGTAAACACTGATTTCATCAACTTAGTCTTTTTTTGTTAATAATATCAGTTTCTTTTGTAAAGTTAAAAATATATGAAATTATGTGTAACAACCATATTTTTTGCACACTATCTTCAGTATCTGTCCAGTTCTTCTAACTCATTTAGTTGACTTGAGTGTTTATTTTACTACGTATGATTTGAACATCATATGTCTTCTGTTTTCCAGTTATCCTTCAGGCATGCATTATGTATCTTTTTTTAACATATTTTCCTTGTTTATCTGTATTATTTTTAAAAATATTTAACACATGAATATTTAGGCAATTATCACTAAACTTAAGCCACCAGGAAGTTTGATAAAATTTAATAAAATTTCTTCTATAGAGAACATTTATATTGTGCCATATGCTGAACTACGTATGTCCTCAATCATATCATATTTAATCTTCACAGCTAGATAGTAAATTAGACTAATTATCTCTTTTTTTACAAGTGAGTAAATAGATGCTCAGAAAAGTTATATAAGTTGCCTGCGATCTTCTGCTATAACAGCCAATATCATAACTTGATTTGAAAAACAAAACAGACAAAAACTTGTTTGCTCTTATACACAGACACACACACACATATATATACATATGTATATGTATATATATATATGTATATATATATATATATATATAGAGAGAGAGAGAGAGAGAGAGAGAGACATCCATATTTTGCATAGCTTTTACTAAGGACCTACACAATCTTACTGGTGTTTTTCACTCACATTTTCTCATTTGGACATGATCATATTATTATAGTCTAGCCCATGTCGGTACTAACTCCTAATATTATACTTGGCATATAAATTAGAACATTAATCAAAATAAGAAATTCTTCAACTGCTGTTGCTAGTGTGAAATAGAATGATCAAGAAAAAATCTAAAGTATTAGCAGTATTACGATACCCAGACTTCTTATTAGAAGTTAGACTAAAAATAATGGAGTTAATGAATAGACTTAGTACAATGTAGTAGATTAGCAGTTTAAAAAATGGCATTGAGTAGAGATGCATTCAGTAGAGATCTGCATTAGGAATTGAGATATGTGGTTGCTAATCTCTAAAAAACAATGTCAAGGGAAAAAAATATTGGGGTTATAATTTACAACTGGAAATATCAAAAAGTAGAAAAACAAAATAGTATATTTTGTTTTATTATATCAATTAATTCATCCTCAGTTAAAAACAAGAAGTTACTATCTACGTGTGTTGCCAATTGGATATAGTCCATGTGGTATTGTGTTTAAGAAAACAGACTTTAATTTTAGGAAGTCTAAGATCATATTGGACACTTGCTAGCTGTGTGAATTGGTGGAAGGTATACAATCTGTATCAGCCTCAGTTCTTCATGTGGGAATGTAGAATCAGAGAATAAAAGTTTCATAGCTGTGTTTAAAGGACTAAATGAAATAAATAATAAAAGTCCTTAAGTATCACTGAAATAAATAACGCCTTTGTGAAATCACAACTACCATGAATATCCTTCCCAAAGGATATTTCCAACTAAAAAAATAAAATAAGTAAAGAGGCTATTCATGTATGTTAGTAAGTGTTACATAAAATATAGAGCATGTTAGTTATATTATTTCAATTAATTCTCAAAAACACTGTTGAGGGGTGCCTGGGTGGCTCAATTGGATGAGCGTCCCACTTCAGCTCAGATCATGATCTCACAGGTCCTGAGTTAAAGTGTCATGTCAGGCTCTGTGCTGAAGGCTCAGAGCCTGGAGCCTGCTTCAGATTCTGTGTCTCCCTCTCTCTCTGCCCCTCCCCCCTTCACACTCTGTCTCTCTCTCAAAAATAAATAAAAATTAAAAATTAAAACACTTGAAATTTCAACTCCACGTCAAACAAAGAAAACTGAAGCCGAAAACAATCAAGTAACATCCAAAGTCACAAATTCTATTAAGTGGCTCATTTGCCTTTTCAGTCCATGTGTTCCTAATGGCAAAAGCCATACATGTTCTATAATAAACTCACCCTATAATGTCCTAAGCACAAGTTTATAGTAAGTTTAAATGCCATAACTTTATTAACAATTTATTTACTTTTCCTTCCTTGTTCATATTTTAGATAGCTAGTTAATAAACCAAAAGCATGAGCCCTGGGTGTCATATGTAAGACATGCATCACTGGGTTCTACGCCTGAAACCAAGACTACACTGTATGTTAACTAACTTGAAAATAAAAAAAAAAAAAAGAAAGAAAGAAAAGAAAAACAAACAAATAAATAAATAATAAACCAAAAGCATGAGGTTATGTATTGATATTCAGCATAAACTCCTACAGATATGATTATTACTATTTCTGAAAACATTATTAAATGTGATTTGGTGATCTCTCTTTCCCTTGATCTCTTACTATACACAACTGTATGAATTCTAAAAACTGAATCTGCTCATCTTTAATGAAATGAATAAATGTAAAATATTCTGATTTCTCCAGGGAAATGGTCACTTAAAATAATTATGAAGAGACTAAAAGACATTTCTTATAATTCTTCCAACCACTCAGTGAAGTCCACTGTAGAGATTTTAATTCAGGCAGAGAAAATGTTTCACATGAACTCTAATTTGTCAAGAATGAATGAGCAGTACCAGAAGTGAATTTCAGTGTAACTACAAAGCTGAACCAGATGTTGCCCATAATTAACTGAATTAATTTCTTTTCCTTTTCTCTAATATATTAAGTGGAACATGAACAACTACTTTATTAAACAATTTAATAAAGGAAAAAGACACAGGGTTACATGATCAGTAAAGCAAATTGCTTGGGAGAAACTCTCTGAACATGATGTCATTTAATGAGCTTTAATGAAAGAAGAGATAAATGAGTAAATACATAAGATGCAAAAAAAACCACTTTCAATATTAATGCATTACTAAGGGAGACTTCCACCCAACACAACAGAAAGAATTATTTAAAAAATTTTTATTTCATTTAAAACACCTGAGATGAAGTAGAACCACTCAAAAGGTCCTCTCTCAGACTGTCGAAGGGACATTATTTGGACTTTGATTCTCATGTATTTTTTTTTAAACAGAGTCATTTTCTTACCTTGAGCATCAGTGAAATTGCCATTAACCAGTTTATCAGAGGGCCATTGCGAATATTTACTTGATGGTCAAGATTTAGGGAGGGCAGGATATCGAAATGCTTTAAGAACTAAAGCCATGAAGATGCTTTCTAGCCTTATTTGCCAATGTTAAATGTTATTTTTAAATTTCAATTTTAAATATCTCAGTGAATCACAGGAATCCTTAAAAGGCACATCAAACTTAATTGTGATGAAAAGAATGGAAGGAAATGTGTATCTTAACAGAATAAGCCATTACACTTAACTGAATACAATTAAAATGTATACATTTAATGTATATTTTCATAAAAAGTATGTTATTTTTATTGTATTATTTAATGTACATTTAGTTGGTGAGATAACCACATGAAGTTAAATTATTCCAAGAGATTTTATTTTTATTATTTTGTATTTAAACTTTTTTTTAATGCTTATTTATTTTTGAGACAGACAGAGAGAGTGTGCAAGTGGCGGGGAGGGGCAGAGAGAGGGAGACAGAGAATCCGATGCAGGCTCTACTCAGACAGCAGAGAGCCCGATGGGGGAATCAAACTCACCAACCATGAGGTCATGATCTGAGCTGAAGTCGGGCACTTAACCAACTAAGCCACCCAGGCACCCTTCCAAGAGATTTTAAATGCTGTAACTGGACCAGACATACAAGTGGGATTTAATCTAACAACAACAACAACAACAAAAATAGCTTAAAATATCTTAAACTGTTCCTAGGTAGGAATAATATTGTGGATGCTAGGGCTGTTATTCTAATACTGCTGTATGTGCAACATGAGGAAAAGAAGCAAATGAAAATTAACGTGATATTACTATTTTATCTAATGCTATTCATAGCCAGGGCTCTAATCATGAAATAAAGGAAACATAAATGTTTAACAGATAAAAGGCGGGGGGGGGGGGGCGAGCCTAAAAGTATTGTAGTCTTAAGTTTGAATGATACATTTAAATTACGCTCATAGACATTTTATTTGAAAATAAAATATATGTGTTTGCTGGCCCTCTCCACTGAAAATACCTAGAAAGGATGATCGAACTCATAGTAATTATCACAGCTAGTGCCCAGATTCTTGACGTTCCTCATCAATCCCAGATTTCCTAATCAATGGAAGGAGGACTCTTTAGAGAAATGACTCAGTCCAGTTCTAATACAAAAAAGTGTAGCATGAGCCTGGGAACACTTGTCATCCAAGATGGGAAGGAAGGAATCAAAGAGGAAAAGTGTACTGCCCAAAAGGGAAGAGTTTTCCCTCAGCAGATGCACTCCAAAGAGATAGTGATCCCAATTTAAATCTCTCTTGAAATGTTTAAGTCAATTTCTAATGTGACCCACAACAAAAGCAAAATTTATAAAGCCATGAATTCATAACAATACTCACAAAAAGATACTAGAAAACCAACCCTAACTACAGAATACATATAAAGTAGGCATTCACCTGGAAAATGACAGATTAAGAACAGAACCGTCTTGCAGTACATAATGAAATAATGATCCAGCCATTGATAAACAAAGCCTGCTAAGAAAAAAAGAAGAAGAAGAAGAAGAAGACGACAATTAGACATGTATGTCCTGCTAAAAGTTTAAATTCCATCTCTAGAGTAGTCTTACAAAAAAACGTTCCCAAACCTAAACCTGGATTGAGCCTCTAAATCTAACTAGCAACTAGAGGCAGTCATGAAGACGAGCTTGCAATCAAGTGAAGCATGACTGCACATTGCCCTCTATAAATAATAATAGATTTTCTTGTTGCCTATTAGTTGGGCTTTTAGGGTAAAAACAAAATACCATTTCATTACTGCAACAAAACTGATCTATAAGATTACCATATTATATACTTGAAAGTTGCAGAGGGGCGCCTGGGTGGCTCAGTCAGTTAAGTGTCCGACTTCGGCTCAGGTCATGATCTCACAGCTTATGAGTTCAAGCCCTGTGTGGGGCTCTGTGCTGACAGCTCAGAGCCTGGAGCCTGCTTCAGATTCTGTCTCTCTCTCTCTGTCCCTCCCCTACTCACGCTCTGTCTCTCTCTGTCTCTCAAAAATAAATAAACATTAAAAAAATTTTTTTAAATAAAGAGTTGCTGAGAGAGTAAACCTTAAATGTTCTCACCACAAAAAAAAAGGTAAATATATGAGTGATAGATGTGTTAAGTACGCCTATCCTGGTAATCATTTCATACATACAACTGTATAAAGTCAAAACACTGTACCCTTAAACTTACACAGTGTTACATGTCAATTATATCTCAATAAAACTAAAAAAAAAAAAAAAAGTGATTTGGACCAGGGTATCACTCTCTATGACATACAGCCACATCTGCAAAAATTCTCTTTTACTAAGTGCTCCTTTAACTAGGACAAATAAATGAAGTACACATGGTCATAAATTTGAGTTAGGCCTACCTATTTCTTCCATTTTTCTGCCTACTCTGTTTAATTCCCCTCTTCCAGTAAGTAATTCCCAAACAAATATGCATCCCAGCTGTGATTTAGTTCTGCACTAGTGACTGTATTATTTGATTATATAAAATCATTATGTATATTTTACATTAAATGCATGTTTTGTTATTTTATTTAGATATAAAACACATTTAATATTAAGTAGCTATGGGGCACCTGGGTGGCTCAGTTGGTTAATCAGTATAATAGCATTTTTTTTAATGTGAGTATGATATGTGCATCATAATAGTTATTATTTAATTAGAATTATGAAATGGCCTTACTTCTCAATGTCTCAACACTAACAAAGCCTAGGGATAAACAACAACAAAAAGGGTATATGTTGAAAAGTTCGTGTTTCCAGAAGCTTAAAAATAAATTAGATTCTGAGTTTTATTTTTGTAAGAAAGTCGGTTTCACAACTTATTACTCATGAAATATTAGGTAATTGTGATTAATGGAAGTAATTATTTTATAGAAGACAACATTTCAGGTTCTCTGTGGGATATGAAGGTGAACATAACCATTCTCAAGGGAGATTCACCATAGAGAAGAGCTAAAAGGCTACTGAGAAATGCAAGGCTTCCAGAAATCCCTCATGGTCTCCCATATAGCACAGATCTGGCCTGGACTTGGCTTTGTTCCCAGGAGATCAACGAACAACTTTCTTTTGAGGTCAAAACAAGTAGACTTGGAAAATTGGAGCTATGAGTGCAACCAGAGGGAAGCCAATTTTAAGAATCTGTCCTCAGAATCCAACGATGTTACATCCCTGTCATTTCTCTCTTTAAATATTGCTTTAAGTTTTTATATCAACATTATTGAAGAGGACTGTCATATTATTTCAATATATTTTTAAGCTTTCTGACATTGTATTTTTATTTCCTGAACTATTTCCTTTGAGTCATCAAAAATAGAGACAAAACAAATCAAATCTGATCAGAGTGAACTTTGCTGAAGTCTGGCAGAGAAGCAATGAGGTGCATTCTAATCTTCACAGCCCAAGTTTGACTATTTAAAATTTAAAGGAGTTAACTGTGATAATTTTACAAAACCAAATCTACAGCATAGCACAGCTGGGAATTAACTGAATAGGTTAGTACCAATGGTAGACATTCTTCTTTATGTTTCTGGAATATCCTTATTGGACCAGAGGTCTCACGTAAAAGATAAGTGTGAGGCAGAATTACAAGAGAATCAAACACTTTTTCATAAAGCTAAGAGCTCAGAAGGAAGATTCAAACAGAATATAGAACCGACAGAGCTAGTAAGATCTGAGGCAACTAGTTACTTTCCCAGTTTGTGCCACAGTGTAATACACAAAATGGATAAATAATGCATGTCCCTTTAAGCTCAAAAGTAAAAATGTTTCTGTATGTACATTTCTAGCAAGTCACAGAAGATGTCAAACATTAATGATTTCAATGGAATTACAAGACAAACCAGTAAGTGAGTATGTTCTGTTAAATAAAATAATTAGGTTATTTATTCAATCATAGAGTAAATACATATGTATTATTACATAATATATAAATATAATGTTCTCACATAATATTGATGACTACACCAAAAATATTAATGTAGAAGTAAATTAATAATTAGTAATTTATAACCTATTTTACTTGTTAAGAAAGTTATTAATTGATTATTTATATCATACAAAGTATAATGGTTATTACTTTAACCATTCTAAATTTCACTTTTACCTTGTGATGGAATTAAGATTATCCATTTATGCTTCGAGGTAGTGGCATCCTTTAATAAATACTTGACAGAAAAGAAAGAAAATGCATATTTCTCTTAATTTTTCAAGAAGATTGTAATGATTTGCATAAATTGGACAAAGCAAAAAGTACTGGTTTTATTTACCATCTCTCAATGATGATAAATCATCACTCTCAATGATGTGAGTTACTGTATGAAGATTTTCAAACTTCTGGTACATTTCAAATAAGAAAACTAGTAAATAAAGCAAAACTCACAAATGTGTATGAAAACTAAATGCAAACAAGAGAGTTCAATTGAAAATAAGATCAGCATGGATTATAGAACATACTTTAGAATTGTATCGATGATGGTGATATTGATCATCATGAATTATATCTTTCATCTGCTCCCTTTAATACTCTTGCCACCTAAATATCTTTAAGAGAAAAAAAGGAGAGTGAGACAGACAGAGACAGAAAGACAGAGAGAGAGAGAGAGAGAGAGAGAGAGAGACACAGAGAAATGAACCACACAGTGATCACAGAGTTTGTCCTGCTTGGCCTTTCTGATGATCCTGACCTTCAGATTGTGATTTTCCTCTTCTTATTTATCACATACATATTAAGTGTCGCTGGAAACCTGACTATCATCACTCTAACCTTGGTGGACCCTCATCTACAGACACCAATGTATTTCTTCCTCCGAAACTTCTCTTTCTTAGAAATCTCATTTACAACTGTCTGTATTCCTAGATTTCTAGGAGCAATTATCACCAGGGATAAGACTATTTCCTTTAACAATTGTGCAGCCCAACTCTTTTTCTTTATTTTCATGGGGGTGACAGAATTTTACATTCTCACTGCCATGTCCTATGACCGCTACGTTGCCATCTGCAAGCCTCTGCATTACACCGCCATCATGAACAGGAAACTCTGCACCTGGCTTGTGCTCTGTGCGTGGCTGGGAGGGTTCCTGACCATTTTCCCACCCCTCATGCTTCTGCTCCAGCTGGATTACTGTGCTTCCAATGTCATTGATCACTTTGCATGTGACTATTTTCCCCTTTTACAACTGTCTTGTTCAGATACATGGTTTCTAGAAGTCATCGGTTTTTACTTTGCGTTGGTTGCTTTGCTATTCACTCTGGCATTGGTGATTTTATCTTACATGTATATTATCAGAACTATTTTGAGAATCCCATCTGCCAGTCAGAGAAAAAAGGCTTTCTCCACATGTTCCTCTCATATGATTGTCATCTCCATCTCTTATGGAAGCTGTATATTCATGTACGCTAATCCCTCTGCAAAAGAAAGGGCATCATTGACCAAGGGAGTAGCTATTCTCAATACCTCTGTTGCCCCCATGCTGAACCCCTTCATTTACACTCTAAGAAACCAGCAAGTGAAGCAAGCCTTCAAAGATGTGGTCCATAAAGTAGTATTTTCTTCAAATAAATGAAATATTTATTTTGGCAAACAAAGGACATGCTAAAGAGTAAGTAGGTAAAATCTTAAAATTCCTAAATATCTGTATCTGTATGCTTGTTCCCATAGTCTCTTATATGCCACCTTACAGTTAACTTAATGTTTTTCCAGTCCATTTCCACTTCCACACCCAGATTTCCCCAATGCATTGTTTATTCACTTGTTTTAAAATATGGTAAACTTTATTTCTCCTACAAAATTTTTTGGGAATGGAATTCTTTAAGACATACCCTATAACAGAATGTGAAAAATAGTTTTAATTCTATTAATAAAAAATCCCTAAAAAATACATATAACAGCATATCATACTTTGAATGTAGAGTTTCAAAATCAGTGTGTTATTTCTTTTGTGTTTTCAAGATATTCATCGGTAATTTCTTAACATTTAAAAATATACACTTCCTATATATCGTATGTTACATTCAGTCCTTAGAAGTAATATGTAGTAGTGAATTACACCTTAAATGTAGAGCTTTATATTTTGTGAAATTTAGTGCATATCATCAAGGAAAATATTGATCATGATATTGAGCACTATTTATAGAATTTCCATGTTCTTTGTTATTTAAATATATATATATATATTTGTTAAAAATTCAAAATGAATCCGATAAAACTAAAACACATGCCACTTTCCTAATTCATTGAGCATAATTTGTCAGTAGTGCATATATTTCTCCAGGGTCGGCTAATGAAGATTTCATTTGTTTGATTGAACCATTTTTCTCTGTTTCTTCACGTTCCTACTACCTTTTTACTGTTATGTACACATTTGAAAACACAACCATCTCTCACAGTCTTGTAAAACCAGATTTGTGCAGAGCAAGACCATCACCATTCAGTCCCCCTAGAGATTCTGGGGGCCTCTCAAGCCTTTTCTAAGGATGTGCATTCTCAGAATTTCACATGGATATTCCTAGTTAGATTTTACTCATTTTTTGCTTTTGATGGAGCTTGTAATTTCTTTCTGAACTCTGTTTCTGTCTGGGGTAACTCAGGCCCTGCAAGCAACAGCAGGCCATCCAGATCCTTTTTGTCCTCAGCAGCCCATAGTCACCTAGAGTATGTCAGGCTCCCTGAGTTAACAAACAAATGTTTTTATTTTACCTTCACTTATTCCTTCTGCAACACTCTTCCTTACTTTATGGAAATCTGACTTTGTGAATTCTATTATTTTCCTTCTCTTTAAAGCATTTCTTTTAACATTTCCTTCAAGCTTGGAACACTGACAAAACATACACTTAAGTTTCTGTTTGTCCAAGGAATTCTTTATTTCTTCGGGGTGTTTTTGTTTTGTTTTGTTTTCTTCTGTTTTGTTAGATTTTCAATCCTCTGCTTATGTCACCTTTCTGTTCTTACATTGCATCTGCTTTATCCAGAAGCACCCTTATCATATTAATCATAGTTGGTTTAAATTTCCAGTCTAATCATTCTACCACCTCTGTCATGTCTGGTTCTGAATCATTCTCTGCCTCTTCAAAACTTTTTTTTTTTCCTTTTTTAAGTCTGTACTGTTTTCTTAACAACCAGACATGATGCACTGGGTGAAAAGAACTGGAGCAAATACCCTTTAGGGGCTGTGATAGGCATCGAGGGAGGAGAAGCATTCCACAGTCCTATGATTAGGTCTCAGTCTCTTAGTGAGCCTAGGCCTCTGGACTGTGAACTTCGTAAGGGGTTCTCAGTTCTTTCTCCCCAGTTAAGTCAGACAGGAAACTTAGAGTGGGCTAGAGTTGGGTATTTGCCTTGTCCTACGTGGAAGGCTAGAGGACACTGGAGTTGGGTATTTTACTCCCTGGGTCAGT
This sequence comes from Felis catus, assembly GCF_018350175.1. NCBI lineage: Eukaryota > Metazoa > Chordata > Mammalia > Carnivora > Felidae > Felis > Felis catus. Next base: position 81,792,146 of record NC_058374.1, read on the forward strand.
TAAGCTCTGATAGTGTTCCAGCAGGTTAGTCTCTGGCCATCTAAGATTTCTGTGAGGGCAGGCTCTCTCAACAACAACACAGTGCTCTGGTGCATTTCAAAATGGTTCCTTTTCTCCTGCCCCTGACAGAAGCATGAGGTGATTTTTCTCTGACATTCACTATCTGAACCTGGTTGAGCTCCTGGAAGCATATCTCAAAAATGGGACGGGGGCCTCATATATCTTGGTCCCCCCAGAGCTTTCAACACTGAGTTTCTTCCCTGAACCTCCACAAATTATCAGTTTACTTCAGGTTTTCCTGTGCTGGCACTGGACCTTGTGGTGGTTTTGGCTCCCAGGTCTCTGTTGCCTTAAACCTTCACTTCTTGTATTTATCTGTTTGATTTTCAATCTTAAGGACAGTGATTTGCCTTCCCTAAGGATAAAAAGAGAGTGGATTTTTCAATCTGCTCATCTTTTTTCCTTATTGTTAGACTTGAGTGGTGATTTGCAACTCCTTACTTGCAGAACTGAAAACTGAAGGTGTCCTCTGTCTTCAAACACATTGTTTTTCCATTTAATCTCACATTTCCATATGTTTGTTTCATGAGTATCGGTGCATATCAAGCCACTCCTTACAGAAACAGAAGGCTCCACATAATGTTTTATTTAATTCTCTAAAAACTTGCAAATTCATTGTTAATCCTATTTTATAAATGAAGAAAGGCCTTTAACAATTTTCCAAGATTGCAACATGAATAAATATCATAGCTTGCATTTGAACCTCTCTCTTGGACCTAGGATGCCATTTTAAAAATCTTTCTGGTAAACTGCCTCCCATTGGTGTTCTTGTATATCACAAGCACATATATCAATCAAAAAAATTTTTTTTGAAAATTTTGAGCCCTAATGTAACAAAGTTTTGTATACATGAAAACGTGAGTAGAAATTAAAGAAATCTGTTAAAATAGCGTTTTTTCAACGTTTTTTATTTATTTTTGGGACAGAGAGAGACAGAGCATGAACGGGAGAGGGGCAGAGAGAGAGGGAGGCACAGAATCGGAAGCAGGCTCCAGGCTCTGAGCCGTCAGCCCAGAGCCTGACGCGGGGCTCGAACTCACGGACCGCGAGATCGTGACCTGGCTGAAGTCGGACGCTTAACCGACTGCGCCACCCAGGCGCCCCTAAAATAGCTTTTTTAATAGATATGGTGGTTATGCTGATTAGTCGTGATATGAATAATTAGATCATCAGCCCCAAATTACTTTGATCTCCAAATATAATTTTATTAGATATGAGGGTTGAATCAGAATAAATTAGAGTGTTTAACAAGCAAAGAATCACTATTTTGGGGAAACTTTTGATGAACATGTGATTCAACAGAAAGCTTAGAACATGTTGAAAGTGGACTTTTGTATAAATTCATGTTAGAAAAATGACTAAGAAATAATGGGATCAATAGGGCATATTACCTAGTATAATGGAGTAAGTTTGCTGATTAAAAACTGGCTTGGTGTAGTAGAAAAAGTTCTGAACTGAGAAACAGGTTACTTTATTTATATCTGTCACAACATTTTCTCTCATCGGTTTACCCTTGATTTTGGTAATTATAGGCAGTGGGACTCGTATCTATTTTGATTCCATTTTATTCCTAGTGTTTTGTATACTATTTAAAGATAGCAGGTCCTGGAAAGATATTTGTTGAATGAAAACAAATAGTGCATGAGTCAACAAGCTTCTTTTTTTGCTGTTGCTAAAATGGACAAAAAGGAATCTGAATTGTAAAATCAGGACACATTTCCAGATATTATGCTTTCATTAATTACAGGGTTAAACCCAGCACATCTTTCAAATGGGAAAGGACCTTCTGGATTGTAGATCCTTCTCAAGAATTAGCACCATTTCTATTTTGCGAGAATGATTCTTGGAAAGTGTTGAAGAGTTCAATGAGTATTTAATCCATATTTTTTCACGCCTTTCGATGGGAATCCAGGGAGCACTGAACTCTATCCCACTCTTTTTATTGCTCTGCATTCAGCATTTCTGAACAATTTATGTGATACTACTAGCTTGGAGAGTCACTTTAATGGAGACATTTTAGTGTATGATAAAAATGTAATGTTTTCATGTAAGATTAAGTTGTCCCAGTATTTAACTCAGCAAGAAAAGAAGTGGGGGCCTCAATTTGTCAAAGAAATTCTGATTTAGGAAATTCAGGAGACCTCTCCCAAAAGCTTTGCAACCAAGTTATTTTCTCACTTAGATAATATGCAAAATATTCCATCCGTTTCTGGCTTACTTCACATGCCCTTTGTAACTCTTTGGGTATTATCACAAAAGTTTGCTGTTCCAATATTGGTGCAAATGTTGATAACATTTTTATAATCCCTTAGTGTCCTTTCCTCTAAGCCCTTGTTGGCACATATGATTCACTTGAGTAATAGCCATGAGAGATAGGTAGTTATCGTAGATAAAACATGTACCTATGCAGGTGAAAGTCCATATAGAATCTTTGTCCAGAAAGGCCAAAGCACCTCCAAACCTAGCTTGTCTTCACTATTTTTGCTCCCATAATTACAATGGAAAATGAGTAATAGAATATAAACTATGATTTTTAGGAATACTGAATCTCCTAACCTAAAACTGAAATAGTTGTCAATGTGGATTTTTGTCATTTCAACCAGCTGATGCAGAACATTTGTATGACAAGTAGAGGTAAGGCTGTAAAGTTGAAGCCAATGAAAAATTTCCTTTTCTTAGCACTGATTCATTCTTTTTTTTAAATTTTTTTTTTAATGCTTATTTCTGAGACATAGAGAGACAGAGCATGAGTGGGGGAGGGGCAGAGAGAGAGGGAGACACAAAATCATTACCTGAGCCAAAGTCGGTTGCTCAACTGACTGAGCCACCCAGCACCCCTGATTCATTCATTCTTAACTCAACTTTTCATCAGATCATATAGAAAAATTAGGGGTTGCTATTTCTTTCTGAATGTATCAAGGATTATGAAAAATGAGCATGTTACATTTCCTGTTTCTCATAATTTATTCCTTTATTAATTTTCAAAATTATTTTCTCTGAGTTTGGTCTCCCCCATTGAATATAGGTGTTGAATACTAGGTAGCCCATACTCAATTCTATCATTTAGTAGCTGTCTGACCTTGTTTATGTTATTTAACCTCTCATTGTCAGTTTCTTTTAACCAACACAGGATTATAAACATTAGTAAATGAGGTAAGAACATACAGCATTAGCAGTCTCTCACATGAGGGACTACAAAAATAGTTTTTGTTATTTTGCACCGGGGCTCTATTCCTCATGTGATCACTGATTTTATTTTTAGGAATAATAAAGATACTAGTAACTGCTGTCTGGGAGTACATGCTATAAAATTTTTGTACAATTTAATTTTACTTTGTATTTAAATTAGCTCTATATCCATTATATATTATTCTCATTTTAAAATTTAAAAATATTCTAAAACTCAGAGAGATTAAGTAACTTGTCCAAAGTTACTATACTATAATGTAGCTAAGTTGTATTTTTAACTTTACTTAATTTCTCTTTGAGTGCAAAGCCCACAGGTTGCCCCAATAATACCATGCATTATAAATTAATATTAAATTCTGATGCCTTAGGTTTTATAAGAAGTCCTTCCCCTTTTTAAATTGAAAATGACCTACAAATATAGTTACCTGGTTAACAGACTGAGATAATCAGGGTTTAAGTAGAATAGCTACCTATGAGAACCTACAGATTTAGAAGTTTTTAGATGATTACTGTTTTCCTTCATTATTCCTATTCATATTGGTTGGTGCTCTGATCTGACTTGGGATTTAAATATCCCCTTTCTATTAGAATAAAAAAGCAAGGTCATATCTTTTTTTCAGAGGACTCAGGTAAACTGCATTCTGAACAAACTTTAGGAATACTCTAAGGCATTACTAAAATAATAATCCGAAAAAGAATCTAAATTGGTTCATCTCATGAGATTGTTTGCATTCAGTCACCATGAAGTTCTTACATGATATTAGATGTCACCAAACATACGTCAAAAATGGAATGAATTGGGGCGCCTGGGTGGCGCAGGCGGTTAAGCGTCCGACTTCAGCCAGGTCACGATCTCACGGTCCGTGGGTTCGAGCCCCGCGTCAGGCTCTGGGCTGATGGCTTGGAGCCTGGAGCCTGTTTCCGATTCTGTGTCTCCCTCTCTCTCTGCCCCTCCCCCGTTCATGCTCTGTCTCTCTCTGTCCCAAAAAATAAATAAAAAACGTTGGAAAAAAAATTTTTTTTTAAATTAAAAAAAAAAATGGAATGAATCATTCCAGAAAAAAAATAGTACTTGGTGTAAACCAATTACTCAAGATATCAGATTAAACCAGCATTTTGCTCTCTATTTTGACAAACTGGCCTAACATACAGACCTACTACCAAGAAAAAGACCGTCAAGTGAGAGAGACACAGAGAATTGGAAAACTGCATAGTAATGTTGTGGGTACAAATTGCCTTGAGGATATACGCATTCATACCTTTTTTGGGAGTTTTAACTTGAGAGATTTCAGCACACATAGAGAATGCAGAATGATACAGTTAGTTTCCAACTAAATTGTGGAATTTAGGGAGACTCTAACCATCTCTCCTAATTATTAAAACAAAACAAGGAAACGCAAGCTCTTATACCTTAATAGGTCTTTTTACGTTGTTGCATTTTAAGTTGGACATAGGAAGACGCTATTCTCTTCTCAACAAAGCCATCCTTAAAATTCATATGAAATGGCAGAGGTGTCCTAAAAGTCATTTATTTAAATAAAATATTTAGTTGGTGCTTATTATTTTATTCACATGCATCAGTTATTTCATTTAGCACAACAGCAAGTATTTGTTCATTAAATAGGTTAATTTTCACTTTCATGAGCCACCCAACATAGTTCAACAAAGATACCCAGGATGGGTTAAAATTCATTGAAACAAAAAGGGGCAGGGAGCATACTAAATTTGTGATCATAAGTTACATGTGACGGGGAAGAAGAAATATGGACGAGTGGTCAGGAAGGAAAGCCTAAAATGATGTTTTAGATTCTTGGATAAATGTTTCATTACTCCACCAAAAACATCACAGAAATGGTTGAGAGATCAAAGGATCTATACAGCTATTAATTATAGAGGATTGTTAACCAAGAACAATGACCTTTATTTTTTTAAAGATTTTTTTAATGTTTATTTTTGAGAGAGAGTGTGTGAGCAGGTGAGGGGCAGAGAGAAGAGGGTAGATCTGAAGCAGGCTCTGCTGACAGCACAGAGCTGCTGTGGTGCTCAAACTCATGAACTGTGAGATCAAGACCAGACCCTAATTGAGCCACCCAGGCACCTCAAGAACAATGACCTAATTGAAATATCTATTATACACTTGAATTGCCATAAGTTTGTTTACAAAATATGTCATTATAATGTCTGTTTCCCCAAGTAAGTGCTCTTCGGCCTGTTTTCTCCAGCCCCTGAGAAATAACAAAAGAAATACTCATTTCTTGTGAAATCTCACACACTTTCCCAATAGCATTAGCACTATCCATCTTATCTGAAATTTACCTTCTAATCTACAGCAATATTTTTGGCTACACAGGGAAGTGAGTGAGAAGACAGCTCAAGCATGTAAGAGAAAAAAAACCAAAAAATTCACAGTATTATCACGCATTATATACTACAAATCAACAATCTGACATCTTTAAACTAAATATTCTATTGCAAAACTTCTCTCGGGACACAGAACTGAAAACCTAACTATTTAATGAGAATGCCCAGAGTAAGGGATATGATAATGGACTAGTTCAATTCATTGAGGGAACTTTTAGCTTCTCTCTAAAATGCATTGATGATGATGATGATGATTATAATTCGGGAAGAGAAAATAAAGGGATTTCATGTGCTATTTCCTTGATTATCCCAGGTGTTGACAAAATAAAGCTTCTACAAGTAAAGCCTAATGTACATAGAAAGAAAAATATAAAAATACTATACGTGATAGAAAGCAGAATATATATACAGAGAGAATACACTACAAGGTTTAGATGGAAGAAATTTTGAAGGAAAAAAGTTCTGTAGAAGATAATGTTTATTTTAGATACTCATACAATTTTGCTTCCTTAGCCCATGAAATACGTAAATCCAATCTACTAAATTTCTGCTCTGCCTTTTCCGTATTCTGTACACTGTAGAATCTGAGGACATTAACATTATGGCAATGAATTCATTATCTGTGGCTTGAGATGAGGAGTAGGTGGTTGAAAGGAGAATGTGAGCCAGAATGAAAACAGAAATTTGTCACATTGTTAAAGATTTAACATCAATGACTTTCAAATTTTGGAGACCTCCCCATTTGAAGGACCTTTTTCCTGACACATCTGTCTTTCTATATTTTACAAGTAAGTGATAATACAGAAAATTCAGTGTGAGGAATGAGCAAATGAGACACTTTTATTGTGGTTGGAAAAAGGACAAGGAGTTTCCCAAAAAGAAGGCAACCCTTGAGAGAAGTATTTCTGTGTCAACAGGCAGGATTTCTATTCCAGTTATCAAACATTCAGAAAAAGCTGGGTTAAAATCCCTGTTTTCTCATTTAGGGTATATGACTCAGAGAGGATTTTTAATAACTGTTTTAGATTCAGTTTCCAATCTGTAAAATAAGGATTTTAAGAAGAAACATTCTACGTAAAATACAGAGTCTGCCGTATGGCAAAAACGTACTTTAAAACGTGTTACCTACTTTTATTAAGTTGTCTTAAAGATCTCCTAAATTAAATCAGTGTGGTATAATATGTTTACTTCCGGAGACATATTCCAGCAGTATCCATGAATAATCCTCTAATCCTTCTATTTGTGCTTTTCCCTCTAGATTATACAAGAGAAGAAAAATATGAGAAACCACACAGAAATAACAGAGTTTATCCTCCTGGGATTGTCAGATGACCCACAGCTTCAGGTGGTGATCTTTGTCTCTCTGCTCATCACCTACATGCTCAGCATCACTGGCAACCTGACCATTATCACCCTTACCCTGCTGGATTCCCACCTCCAGACCCCCATGTATTTCTTCCTCAGAAACTTCTCCTTATTAGAGGTTTCATTCACAACTGTCAGCATACCCAAGTTCCTGGGCACTATGATTACAGGAGATAAAACCATTTCCTTTAATGATTGTATGACTCAGTTTTTTTTTTTCATTCTCTTGGGAGTCACTGAATTTTGCCTTCTGGCCGCCATGTCCTATGACCGTTACATTGCCATCTGCAAACCTCTCCATTACATGACCATCATGAATCACAGAGTCTGCATACTCCTTGTCTTTGCTTCATGGCTAATGTCATTCTTAATCATATTCCCATTACTTATGCTGTTCATACAGCTTGATTACTGTAGGTCCAATATTATAGACCATTTTACCTGTGATTATTTCCCCTTACTACACCTTTCTTGTTCAGACACAAAATTCCTAGAGATAGTGGGTTTTTCCTGTGCTGTGCTTACTCTACTGTTCACTTTGGCATTAATAATTCTGTCCTACATATATATCATCAGAACAATTTTGAGGATTCCTTCTGCTAGTCAGAGGACAAAGGCCTTTTCCACCTGTTCTTCCCACATGATCGTCATCTCCATCTCCTATGGCAGCTGCATTTTCATGTATATTAATCCATCAGCAAAAGACAGAGTGTCTCTGAGCAAGGGAGTTGCTGTGCTAAACACCTCAGTGGCCCCCATGCTGAACCCCTTTATTTACAGCCTAAGGAATCAGCAAGTCAGGCGAGCCTTCATGGACAGGGCAAGAAAGATTGTATTCTTCTCAAGAAAATGAAAAAAATAAAAGTACTGTCATAAATTAAAGGCATAATGAAGAATAGTTAAAAAAAATAGGGCCCCTCAAAAATCTATTAAATACACATAGCCTCACTGGAGTTATTTTTCATTGCTTTTATTTCTATTGCCAGTAGTTTACTGAGGATATTTGAATATATATATATATATATATGTATATATATATATACACGTATATATGTATATATATGTATATATATATATAGTGTGTGTGTGTGTGTGTGTATATATATATATATGTATATATATATTTTTTTCTATTCAAATTCCATCCCTCTTTCATTCATTTCCCCACCTTTGAGCTAGTCTTTCCACTCTGTAACTATGAGCTTGGCCTCAGTTCCTTCTTTTAAATAGTTTTAAATTCCAGGTTTTCCACAGTAATTCTTAGAGAATTAAGACACAGAAAAAGACAGAGCAAGAGCATTGGGGAGAAAGATGTGTTTTATAATTTCATCAGGAAATACTCTTTTTAGAAATTCAGAAAATATTCAATCAAGTTTAACATTATTTTAAATTTACTATACAAAGACTGTAAATACAGCTTGACAGCCTTATTAGAATATTGCAGTTACTATCCTCTCCATATTATAGCACTATTAGTAATTATATAAGATACAGTACCACTGAAAGAGAAGTGTAATTATATATATTTTGAGAAATCAAAAACCATCTTTCATTACCCAGTTTAAAATTTTCTGTGCCAAATAATTTATCAATTTAAAACATAATTAGGAAAACTTGAATTAATCCTTTTTTTTTTTTTTGGAATTCCATAATTATCAGATACACAATACCAGTTTAAAAAAAAAAAAAACCTGAAGAAATAAATATTCCTAGATACCACTTATGACTACATATGGTTCAGGGGTATATTTAAACAAGTGCTTAATCTTTTTTTTTAATTTCTTTTTTAACGTTTATTTTTGAGACAGAGACAGAGCATGAATGGGGGAGGGGCAGAGAGAGAGGGAGACACAGAATCTGAAACAGGCTCCAGGCTCTGAGCTGTCGGCACAGAGCCCGACGCGGGGCTCGAACTCACGGACCGCAAGATCGTGACCTGAGCTGAAGTCGGACGCTTAACCGACTGAGCCACCCAGGCGCCCCAACAGTGCTTAATCTTAAACTGCTCTTTTTGATAATCAATGCCTAAGAGTTATAACTTTCTCTTATCTTTACTGGCTATTTTGATATAACAGTTTACAGGAACAATTCATTAAAGTGCAAATGATGCCTTCTTTATTTCACAATATACTTTGTTCATAATATATATACTTTGTTCATAGAAAACTTATTTAACAAAAATCTATTACAAGCCCACCATCACTGCTCTTATTCTGCACTCCACTGACATTTCTATCCAGGGCATTAGCACAAGAATAATAAATACATTTAAAACTACTGGAAAAGAAGAAACAAATAAATCTTTCTTTGCAAAGAACATTATTTTCCTCCTACGGCCTTACTGCATTTACACTAAATGTTTCTTAACCGTGACATACTCCCCTCCCAGATATCTGCATGGGATAGGCCAGACATCCACATGTCCCCTCAATAAGGCCCACCCCAATGACGCTATTTAAAATTTAGTGGCTCCCCACTTCCAAGGTTTTTAAATTTTCTCTTCCTTTACAAAACATTGATTAATTTACAAGAGACCATATAATGTACTAATCAATCATGTCCATTGCTTATTGTCTGTCTCACACCCCTCCCTCACCCCATGAAAGCAGGGATCTCTGTCCACTTTGTACACACAGTGATGTGTTCCAGCAGTGCTGTGCTGGCACCTGCCTTTACACTTCCCAACAGCCAACTGTGCTTGTGTCTCCTCAATTCTGCATTCAGAAAGGCCACATCACCTGCCAGGGTGCGGGACTTTACATCTTAAAAATTGATAAACTCTACCGATGGGCTCCTCACCTCCACTCACTGAGAGGCAGCTGTTAAACATTTACTGGAAGTCACTATTCCTCCTCATTTAGCACATGTGTCTGCCATGTAGTGGGTATTCAATAAATATTTTTTGAATAAATAAGTTTAAATAATGTAGAATGGCTCCAGTGTCCTAGCAATCAGAGCACTATTTTGTCCAACAGAAACACATGCTATTTATATAATAATGTACATGACACTGAGTTAGCTTTTAAAACAATGTTCAAATAAAATGTGTATATCATAACTAGACAACGTTCAATGAGAAAGAAATAATTGAATATTTCTAATGCATTTGATGTTCATTTTCTTTTATTTTACATTAGGCCATCTAAAAACTACATACAAATTTATTTCTTTGACTTTTCATGAAGTCAATGATAACACTTCTTATTAAGGTTTTCCTACTGAGCTTTCTAATAGTAGGAATTCCCATGATGCAAACCCTTATTTTCCTCATAGAAAAATTCTTATAACTATTTGGGATACACCAAGAAATGTATGAAATCCAACATCATCTGTCAATTGATACACTTCTGAAATTATAAATTCAACTTATAGAATAATAGGTCAATTAACTGATAGTATTCAGTAAATGGGAGATCAATCACACATCCTGCAGGGGCAGGATAGCTTACCTAAAAAAAGGATGTTAATATATCACTGAAAATAATTAGTTATATGCACTGGAATTATTTAGTAATATGATGTCAGTTCAGGCTTTCAGAGAAAGTCTTTAATAATTTTTTTAAATGTATTTTATAGAGAGAAAGCAAGAGGCGGGGAGGGACAGAGGGAGAGAATCCCAAGCAGGCTCTGTGCTCAGCATATAGCCCAAAGTGGGGCTTGATCCCTTGGCCCTGAGATCATGACCCTAGCCAAAATCAAGTCTCAACTGACTGAGCCACCCAGGCTCAGAACTCTATGAGAGGTCCTTCTAAGAAAGTCTTAAATTATTTGGATCCCTTAACCACTTGATTTAATAAATTTTATTTTATGATTTTGAACATGTTACAGTAAAACATTATTTGTAACTGTAGGAGAGTGAAACCTGGTAGCTGAACAATGTTTCATTGGCCTTAAACATAGTCACTCATCAACCTCACAAGACATGAAGGTAATGGACACATTACTAAAAACCTGATGTCCTAGTATCTTTTGGATACGTAGCAGGTATAATCAGCCTTAACTAAAAGTAAATTATGAGGAGGTCCAGAGAAAAGCTAGACAGCTATTAATTAAGCTATTAATTAAATTGAGATAATTTAAGTGTATGGTCAGCGCCTGGTAATCAATAAAAGCTCAGAACAAAACAGAATCACTATTTGGAAACAAAAATAAAGGCAAAGGAATAGAATTTTCATAAGTAGAAAATCAGTTTCACTATCTCTATTGAAATATATTGAATGAATATTTTCAATTACTGTTTTAATATGTATCAATTATAAATTCAATGCATCTCAGGGTGCGTGGGTGGCTCAGTTGGTTAAGCGACCGACTCTTGGTTTTGGCTCAGGCCATGATCTCATGGTTCATGAGCTCGAACCCTGTGTTAGGCTCTGTGCTGACAGAGCAGAGCCTGCTTGGGATTCTCTCTCTCTCCCTCTCTCTCTGCCCCTCCCCTGCTCACGATCTCTCTCTCAAAATAAGTAAATATTTTAAAAAATAAATAAATTCAACACATCTCAGCATCTATATATTGTTCTATGTGTTAGCTAGTTGTTTGTTCATCCTTTCTCACTACTTTCTTTTGTCCCACTTTCAAATTTTCTCATCTTTCAATCCTGCATATTATCTGCATTTCTGGAATTAATGCATGCATGTTTTATGCCCACATTTTTAACTGAAGAAAATAAAGATAAGTCATCAAATGTGAAATTATATTACATATGTGTACATATATGTGTACATTACATATATGATATTCAAATATCGTATTCTTCTAGTAATGAAAACAGCATCTCTCATTGAAGAAAATGTGAAAATAAACAAGTTAAAAATATTCGATGCTGGATTCCCAGATATTTATTTTACTAGTTCAAAAATATTTTCACAACAAAAAGATGTCATATGCACAAATATAAACCAGAATTTAATGTAAGTAAATAACATAATGGAAGAAAGTAGTCAAAAGGTAATAAAAGCCACATTAGCAGGAGCTATGGGAAGGGTTTCCCTAAATTCAAAGGCCCAATACAGGGATAAACCTTCTCATGTCTTTAATTGGTTGTCCATTTCAGAAGGCAATCAACTCACACTAGAAATCAACAGCAGTGTTTTCTACCATTTCATTCTGCTAAAGAATTCTTCTCGGGGTTGCCAGAATTCAAAGGATTTACGGGCACCAATTCTACTGAGGAAAAGTCCAAAGTTTCTGGAAGAAAAATGTGACTTCCTTGTATAATCAGAAGGGTGAAATTCCAAGTCAAGCTCCCACACATTCATTCTAATGTTGTTTGTACATTTGCCTATAAGTTTGCTTTTTATATTTTTTAATCAATATTTATAAAAATGATTCACCCCTATCTTTAATGATTCTTCTCCTTGGCACTCAGTTTACTTAATCAATTCCCCTGGGCCAACAAAAAGGCACATAAAATAAGTCCAGTTCCATGTGTATGGCATGCATAGAGAAGAACATTCCTTATTTTCTGTTCTTCAAAACAGCATTTGCAGGAAAATATAGCAGTCCCTGAACCTAAGGAAAATACTACTTAGGTTTTATAGATGCATAATCATAGAATTACAAACTATTGATTTTAAATGTTTACACGAATAGAAAGAAAATGATTTAATAAATCATGTTTTGTACTATATGAAAAGAGGCAAATGGAAGAGTACTTTACTAGTCAACCCAGGAGTAAGTGAATTAGTACATGGAGCTTGATAAGAGATGAAAAGCCAGAATGAGTTGTATTATGTTTTCAGAAATTCATAGCATCAGTAATGAAGGATATTGTGAGTCACATATAACTAATCTAGCAACAAAGAGAATTATGATCCTTAAAACCATGACAAAGCTAAATCAGTATACTTGTTTGTTTTAAAAATCAATATGCTTGTTTTGAGAGCACAATAGAAACTAAATCTTTTGCTAATTCAATTTAGCAGCTCTGAAATTACGCAAATGTTTAAGCAAATCAGATGATAAAATCTGAGATTAAATCATCAAGAAGACCAAGAAGTAAGTCAATTTTTTCTTCTTCAATATATATACCTTCATTTTATTCAAATGTCTTTAAAAATATTATTTGTATATAAGTTTGTGGATTCACAAATCTTTCAATATTACAAATTAAATAATTGTTTACTACCAAGAGACTATTAATAAAATGCTAAAGAAGGAACACACAAATCAATCCTGGATTGTTCTTTCTTTCTAACTTGAAATCGTGGTCTGTTATAAAAATACAATTTTTTTTATTCCCTATTGGATCTTTCATACTTTCCCTTTTAAGAGTTACCATTTCTTAGAATAAAAAAAATGTTTTCCTAGTTTAATATTTCTAATTGCTTATTTTTTATGTTAAATTCAAGTGTAAATATACTTATTACATTTAATTTTAAAGGTAGATCTATATTATAATCATTTTTGTTACATAAACTATGTTGGGTGGGGGATGGGCTTTAAGGAGACCACTTGCTGGGATGAGCAGTGGATGTTATATGTAAGTAATGAATAATTAAATTCTACTCCTGAAATCATTATTACACTATATGTTAAGTAACTGGAATTTCATTAAAAATTTAAAAATTAAAAAAAAAAAAATTCCCAATTGGAAAGGTTATCTGTTTCCCAGTAAATGCTATATTGATCACCTACTTGTTCATTTTCCATGACAATACTGTAAAAAACCAAAAAAAAAGAATTCTACATTGTATAAATTAAACTATTTCTAGCCTATAATTATTTTAGTAATAGAAGAAGACTGCCTTCTTGTCCTTCTGGACTTTTATCGGAAAAGGATTTAAAAAGATAAGAAAAGGGTAGCATCAACCAAACCTTTAAGAAAGTAATTAACAAGAGAATTGGAACAAAACATTCCCATGGATAAACTTGTGAGATGATCACTATGGTGACAAGTTGTTTAACCTTGTGAGAGTTCCCTCAACTATGTGGGCTTCAAATTAGAAAATGTGGAGATAGCCTAAATGACCCCTGTAAGATTTCAAACTCTATATTTAGATTATCCATAATCCAGACGAGTTTTATAGTACTGAGGAAAAGAAAAGATCAATCAGAATATTTTCATGGTTTTATAAGAAAGAGAATGATTAGCAGCTTAATCTTAAAGAAACATTAGAAGAAATAGCTTCTGCTTAAATGCTAGCAAAAGACATTTTTTTTAATCCATGGCCTGTGATTGTGTATACTCAACAATAAAAGATCAATCTTTAACTTCAGATCATGTTATTACTTGAATGTAAGGTCCAGTAGAAATTGGACAGAGTTGCTGAAGGGGAACATGTGTTTTTGGCTTTCATAGATTATTCACCATCATGGACATTTTAAGATTTTATATTCTATCCTCAATCTTCTTTTAACTCTTTTATTTTCTATAGGGGAACATACAGTCTCTGTTCGAAAGTGGGGAAAAATGCTCAGAGATGAAAAATCACACAGTACCCAAAGAATTCATTCTTCTAGGGCTATCTGATGACCCAGAGCTCCAGACTGTGATTTTTCTCTTTTTAATTATCACATATATATTAAGTGTCACTGGAAATCTGACCATCATCACTCTCACCTTGGTGGATTCCCATCTACAGACCCCTATGTATTTCTTCCTCAGGAACTTCTCTGTATTAGAAATATCCTTTACAACTGTCTGTATTCCTAGGTTTCTGGGCACAATTATCACCAGAGACAAATCTATTTCATACAATAATTGTACAGCTCAGTTGTTTTTCTTCATCTTCATGGGTATAACTGAGTTTTATCTTCTCACTGCCATGTCCTATGATCGCTATGTAGCCATCTGTAAACCCCTACATTATGCAACCATCATGAACAAAAGAGTCTGCATTTTACTTGTCTTTTGTGCTTGGCTGGCAGGATTCTTAAATATCTTCCCACCAGTTATTCTTTTTCTCCAGTTAGATTACTGTGGCTCCAATGTCATCGATCACTTTGCTTGTGACTATTTTCCCCTCTTGCAGTTATCTTGCTCAGACACATGGCTCCTAGAAGTGATTGGCTTTTACTCTGCAATAGTCATACTGCTTTTCACTTTGGCATTAATAATTCTATCCTACATGTTCATCATGAGAACAATTCTGAAACTGCCTTCCGCCAGTCAGAGAAAAAAGGCATTTTCTACGTGTTCCTCTCACATGATTGTCATTTCCATCTCTTATGGAAGCTGCATATTCATGTATGCCAACCCTTCTGCAAAACAGAAGGCATCATTGACCAAAGGAGTAGCTATTCTGAATACCTCTGTGGCTCCTATGATGAATCCATTTATATATACCCTGAGGAACCAGCAAGTAAAGCAAGCCTTTAAGGATACTGTCCAAAAGGTTTTGTTTTTCTCCAGTAATTGAAGGCATTAGTAGCATTACAAGAATGAAGTGCTTGGAAATGCTTTCTACTATTCACACTTTCTCAAAACTCCCTTTCCTTTACTCGAGTTATGTGTTTTCCCCTTTTTGTCCATCCCCCTATTACAATTTCCCAATCATGGAACTCAATAAATTTGATAATGTGAATATCGTGTCAGAATTTTCTGTACATTCAAAAGTTTTATTCAAATGTATTTGAATGAAGTAATAAAATTGGGTTGATGATTATGATTTTGAATGGGAGTGGTTTGATTTTGAAGAGACATGGGCTTTAGTTTGATGGTAAGTGTGTAAGAGTACATGCAGATTTCTGAACTTTTCATTCTTACTAATAGAAATGAATGTCATTAGAAAATTTTGATTCTATTTGTCACTTCCATGAAATCAAATGAACACAACCATTAGGGATTGGAAATAATATATAAATATCTACTTAAATATTTTAAAAATTAGAAACTCATACATATTAAAAAATCTTTATAATATTAATCATAGTGCTAATGAGGAGAAGAAGAAAGAGAGACGGGGTAGAAGATAATATAAGATTTTTCAGCAATTCCTACACTCAAAATCTATTGTTTTCTTTGTATTAACTCATTTAATCCTGACAACAACCTTATGATGTACTTTCAATTACTATTCTCTTTTAGTTAGAGGTATTTTTCTTTTTGTAGATCAAATATGCCCCAAAATTAAAAACTGGGTAGAGAACAGGCAACGTAAAACATAGCAAATGTATAAAATGTATGAAACTATGATAAACTGGTAAAAGTTCATCTTTCTGGAGATCTGAGTTTTAATTGTCGCATCTAGAATCGACCTCAGGGTTTTTGGAAGTACGGAACAGAAATAACATCTGTTGACAATATTCTACACACTTTTCTTTGTATTAAGCAAATCACATGAAGTATTTATTTTACAAAAACTCTTTGAAAATGAACATTATTATTCCTAATTTATAGGTGAACAAACACAATGAAATTGAGGTTGAGACTTCAATGTTACAGAGATTGCAGCTTTCAGAACTGGGATGTAAATCACTTTTCTTTCATCTCAAAATCCAGACCACTGGGTTACTTTCATTTCACATTGAATTTCACATGTAATAATTTATGAACAAAAGTTCATAGTCAATATTAGAATTGTTAAATTAAAGGACTTTTTAATGTGTGGTGAACTCCAGGTTTTTCTTACTTATGACAGGCACTGGGGATATAATAATGAAAAAGAATGATTATTGCCCTAAATTATCTCAAATTCTAGTGGGGGAGAAAAACAACATATAATTAAAATTTAATTTGATAAATGCAGCAGCTTAGGCCTAAAAAACCTATAGGCCAGGTGATGTTATCATCATCAAAGAAAATGGCAGTTTTCCTGCCTTTTCTCTTAGCACAATTACAGTCAACTTCACAATAATTGCTAAATGTTGGTTCTTTTTAACCCTAAAGTCACATGCATAAGATAAAACTCGCCTGCTTTGGCTGTCATCTTAGCTTCCCTTTTATTTTCTTTCTTGGTCATTAGCATACATGTTATACACAAAGTCACATTATTTCCTGAGTAAAAAAGGGTTTTGAGAAATAGGATTATGATATTCTCCAAGACACTCTCCAGCAAGGCTCCCTCTACCCTCAAACTGCATTGTGAATCATACATTAATCTTATACAAAGTTTAACCCATTACCATTCCATTTCTATTCCTCTCTTGGATCTATTTGAAAGAATTTATATCAATGACCACAGTCTAGATTTCTAGGACTATTTCAGGCATTTACATCTAGTGAACACTGAGGTGTATTTGTCAAATTAAACCCATGCAAACAAAACAGACAGAAAGAAAAACCAGTAACAATACTTAATACCTATACGTGGATAGTAACAGCTTCCTATAAGCAGAATAAGAATCTCACAAATATAATTTCTTCCTAATTCTTGTATCATTGAAAATTCGTTTAGATGTTATTTCTAAAAATACTTTTAAAATGTTGCAAGCATGGGCTAGCCATTTGGTTAATAAGATATACCATCTCCATCTTATAAAATTTCAGGCAATGGATTTAAAGGTGGACATTTAGATATAGAATGAATCTTTATAAAAACATATACCAAGGGCTATATCAATATAAAATATGGGATTGCTCACAATATTTGCAGTAATGAAGTAAGAATGCCAATTCGATGTAAGAAATATAATCAAATGGATATTCTGGACAAGGAGAATAATGATTGCAAAAAACACAATTGTAAAAGTGAGAGAAGTGAATGTGAACCATATGGAAATAAACGGAAGGTAACAAGTAGCCACTACTTCTTTTTTATGTTTTCCTTGAAAAGCTAATTTTATTGATTCAATTTATTATACACAGGTAAAATAATGCTATAAAACCAATAATCACTTTCCTCATGTGAGTATTGTATGTTTTAAATGATATTAAACATTTTATCTACCCCTATGAGTGTTAACAATCCCCTCAAGTGGGTATGTTTCTCTTCTCCTTTCAAAGAATGAGACATAGAAATTCACAGGAAACAAATAATGTATATATGGCCAATATATATTAGAACCATGATTCAAATCTAGCTATGTCCCCAAATAAGCCATTGTGCCAATTCCTGTGGGAAGGGAGAAATCTTGCAATATAAACATATACAAAGAAACAGACTTTCAGAATAGGATGGCATTCTTTCACGAAAGTACTTTCTTTCACAAGAGTACTAAATAAGTCCACCAAAATGCCACATTTGGCTTATGGGGATTTCTCTCAAAATAACATCTCTCAGAAAATTAAAAATTCAGAAGACAAGCACTCCTTTGAAATTAAAATTAAATCCCTAAACCTAAAACCAGAAAAATAGCCAAAGAAACTCAGAATCCCAAACTTTTCCATTGGTAGTCTCAGATACAACATATACCTGTATGATAATATAGACACTCAATTGGCAAGACTCTCTGTTATTTTTGGATTGAACACTGAGTTATCCACAACAACAACTGCAGCCATCACCATAGAATATGCAATTGATAATTCATTATCTCACTCATAGATATTACTTAGTCATTCTCCATCATTCTGATTTGAGTCAGAGTAAACCTCTGTATTCTTAAATAATCAGAACATTTTGGTGTTCATCATGCCCTACATCACCCTCTGATGGTAAATCTCCAGTGCTAAAGTTCTCAAGCTCACTTGCCTTTTTGGCTCCATCTATAAAACTGGACGTGGATTGTTATAATTTACAGTCATATAGGATTACATGATCCGCGTGGTACAGTATACTTATCAATATAATTAGAAGTTTTCGCAATATGCTTGAATTTCAGTTTTCATGACTATATTAATAGACCATGAGCATTTTTCTAGCAAAGGGAATACTATGTCCATTATTGCCTACCAAAGGGTTTATTGTAGTGTAGTCATTTACTCAAATATTTGTTAATCAACAAATGGATGAAAGTGTCAAAATGCCTACTTCCTATCTAAATGATTGGTATCTCCTGCCTTGAAATTATCATTCCTCTGCTGATATCTTGTTTGAATAAGTTTCTGTATCTGGGTTTTCTAGGACTCCTTGTGTTTAGAACCAAAGACAGAAATTGCTATACCCCTTCAAACAATACCAACACCTCTTAAACTCCTTACTCAATAGATAGGACCTCTCTTTTATTCATAGGTCTACCTCCCAGGATCTCCACTGTAGACATATTTAGGGCAAAATCCTATCTTTTAATCATTAAGGTACCATATGGAACCCCATGATTAGACTATCATGGTTATCACAATTTTAATGTTTTCTTAACTTGAGATGTTTTCATATAGACAATAGTGAAACATCACAATGGTGCTCAATAATATTTTTTACTTAGCATATATAAGTGGCTTCCTTGAGACAGATTTCTTCAAGTCTCAGCAGCTCATCTACTCTATCATTCACTCGATATAATCCCCAGAAACACAATTCCATTTGTGAGACTTTGGAAGAATTAGCGCAACTCTCAATGAGTCAGCTTCAGCTTCCTAACATAAAAATTAAGGAGAATAATACGATTTCCTCTGGTGGTAGTTGTAAATATTTATTTAGACAAGGCTTATAAATGGCTTACAAACATGCCTGGTACCTTCCAAGCACCTGATAAATTAAAACTAATACTATTATTTTACACAATGTCAGTTTTAACCACATGGTATTTACTCAAAAATAATTCAGCTTTATGTATCACAACAGTGTCTGCAGGAAAACTGTCCTTCTACAGTACATTATATGCTACTCCCACATCTGTAAATTGAGGATTACAATAACGCTTACTTGATTTATTGATGTGAATAATTTAAATTTATCTTTCGTCTATCACTACTCTAAAAACATTATGAACTTAAACATTTTGCATCTTCCAAATTCCATCAAATATGTCTATCTATATGCAAGGACTGCAAAGACTACATTTTAAGTTGTCCTTGAAGCTAGGATTCTAAATGTAATTTTAGTTCTGCCAATGAGATACATTTGTAAAAGGTACAAACTCTAAACTTAGTAACAGTTAAATATCTGTATTGCTAGTATAGATCATAGTAGATTCAGATGACTCTACATTTTGTAGCAATAGTACTACATTCCTGAGGAGCAGCTCTCATGGGCTCAGTTTTGTGAGGCAGCTTTGAGATCATTCCAGAAAGCTCATCCTAAAATCTGCCTTCAGCTGTCTTGATAATTCCTTAAGCCATACATTATACAAATAGTTTTACAGTTAGCAATTTTATATCCATGCAATTTTAACCACCCATAGAACAGTAAACAACCCATAGCATGTGAGTTCACCAAATGAAAGCGACAAATAATCACCCAGGATGTCAGTGGAAATCAAGAGGGACATACACTGACAAATAAATCTATTTTATAAAGAATGAAGTCTGAAGAACCGACATTGGAGGGATCATGAACTTACATTCGTTTTACATAAAGTTGTTCCTCCTTATTCAGACTCCTTATTTGTACATTTTCCTACTCTCTAGCATGTATTTGCAACCCCAAAATCAATCTACGGGACACTTTTTGAGCCAGTCCAGGACATGTGCAGAGCAGTAAAAAGTTTGAGTTACCCATTACACCTGTTCCCAGCAGAGGTTAAACAAGGTGATGCTCTGCCTTCTTGTTTCAGCTCTCATACCTTAAACAAAGTCTTTGTCAAGGCCTACATAATGCCACATTTTTCACTTTTTTTTGTTTTAATTATTTCACTGCTTTTAATGAACCCAGAGCACAGTGCTATAGCACTAAGTGTCTTGAGAGCAAGAACTGTGATGTGACTTACAGAGAAAATACCTATCTATTGGGTAAGTTTGGGCCAGGCATGAGTTCTAGGACTGTTGGCTTAATGCTAATAGATCAACAACATAGTACATTCAGAAAAAGGAAGAGGAAATTTTGTCACTCTGTACGTGAGGCTTCTATTGAAAATGCTAAAGTAGCATCTTTACTGTGTCATGAAGCCATAGAGAAGATGAAAAGCAGACAAATTTGTAGACGCATGAAAACAGATTTTATACTTTTTTTTTTAATCCAAATTAGTAACATATAGTGTGATAATTGTTTCAAGAGTAGAATTTGGTGATTCATCACTTACATAGAACACGCAGTGCTCATCACAACAAGTGCCTTCCTTAATGCCCATCACAAATTTAGCACATTCCCCCACCCAACACCTCCAGCAATTCTCAGCTTGTTCTCTGAAAACAGATTTTAAAAAAGGGCGGGGGGGGGGGGCATAATGACAACACTGTAACTCTGAAAGCCGAAGAAATTTATGGTCATGTTTTCTCATTATTAGGAAATGTTAAACTCTACAGAGCTAGTGCTGTTGACTAACATTTTTCAAAAGGTGACAAGGTGTAAGAAATGTTAAATTTGCAGGTTAGGCAAGCTCTGAAGATCAAGAGGCTGTGGAAGAATTTTTAAATATCTCTAAGATATCATACAGGAAAATGATTATGTAGAGCAGGGTTTCAGTGCTAATTAGACTGGTCTGTTCTAAAAGGACACTGGAGGGGCGCCTGGGTGGCCCAGTCGGTTAAGCGTCCGACTTCAGCCAGGTCACGATCTCGCGGTCCGTGAGTTCGAGCCCCACCCCCGTCGGGCTCTGGGCTGACGGCTCAGAGCCTGGAGCCTGTTTCCGGTTCTGTGTCTCCCTCTCTCTCTGCCCCTCCCACGTTCATGCTCTGTCTCTCTCTGTCCCAAAAAAATAAATAAACGTTGAAAAAAAAATTTTTAAATAAAAAAATAAAAAAATAAAAGGACACTGGAAAACTAAGCCACATAGCACAAATTGTATATAACCTATATAATAACAAGTGGTTTGAGTTGGTGAAAATGATGTGACAGAGGCTTGAAGGAATGTACCTTTCTATTCCCCCTAGGAACAAAAACTCAATATTGCTAATTCAGTGTGGAAAGCTTATGGAGCATAACTACCTGGAATAAGGAGAATCAATACTCTCTACAAATGTATTTGTATTGGTAGGGGGACCTGGGGGGCTGGGTCGGTTGGGCGTCTGACTTCAGCTCAGGTCATGATCTCATGGTTGGTGAGTTTGAGCCCTGTGTCGGGCTCTGTGTTGACAACTCAGATCCTAGAGTCTGCTTCAGATGCTGTGTCTCCCTCTCTCTCTGAGCCTCCCCTGCTCATACTTTGTCTCTCTCAAAAATAAAATAAACATTAAAAAAATGTACATGTGTATATACAGGTATATTGATACATAAATGCATGCTGATGCTTTGTATACATGGATTAGTGTGCACAGAAAGATTTCTCATCACTGTCCACTGACAGACCCTAGGAAAACCTCAAAACTCAAAAAAAAAAAATTTTTTTAAGATGGAGTCAGGTTGAAAGGATTCAAGAGCCATTGAAAGATCCAAAGGCCAAAGATAGAGAATTTAAAAAATAAAGAATCTAGTATTATATTATAATCCAAAGGATACAATTTATATTCATTAGTGTTGGGGCGCCTGGGTGGCGCCTGGGTGGCACCTGGGTTGGTTAAGCAGCTGACTCTTGATTTTGGCTCAGGTCATGATTTCATGGTGGGTTTGTGAGTTCAAGACCCATATCAGGCTCTGTGCTCACAGCGCAGAGCCTACTTCAGATCCTCTGTCTCCATCTCTCTGCTTCTCCTCCATATACTCGCTCGCTCTCTCTCAAAAATAAATAAGTGTTTGAAACTTTTTAAAATAATCATTTGTACATACTATAAAGAAATGATTGTATAGTTAAATAAAAGTGGAAAAAAGTGAGTCCTTCTTACAGAATAATGCCAATTAACAAATACAGGAAAAAAGTGACAAATACAAAATCACTACCTTAAAACTATAAGCAGAAAGAGTTTGGGGTCCCCTGAAAAAGATGAGACATAGCTTTCTTGACATAAGAAAAGTTGTTTTAGGCCCCCTGCCATCTTGGGACCTATACCTGAGCAGCACTACTTGTCCAAAGCACATTTCTTGCAGAACTTCCTAGGATATGTTGAAATTGCAGAAGAATAGACTTCAATAGTCAATAAAACAAGGTAAGACCAAATAGCCACTATAAGGTCAGGAGACAGCATAGTCATATGCGAAACAATAAATCAGTGGTAGAACTCCCAGGGCTGATTCAAAAGTAAAGATCGGCCTGATGCATTCTTGTTATCTTTGCAGGATTTAAATGCCTTTGAACAATTTAAGAGATCACACCAACCAAAGCCAGAGAAGTGACCCTTGACAGCCCTTGTGATTTCAATTAACTCAGTCACCTTGGAATTTTCTCCCAATCCCATGCTGAATTTCCCATTTTGCAAGCCTCTGGATGAATATGTATTCACCCTTGGTTTAAAATTTCTCCAGTTTTGTTGATGAAGGACACACCGCTTTAGGAAATATCCCAGGTGTTCTCCTTTACTTGTTGCAAGTAAAACCCTTCCTTTCCTATTCTTTAACTTGCTCATTGTTTTTGGCTCAACATCCACCTAAAGGCAAACCCAGTTTCAAGTCACAAAACCATGTGATAATTCTGCAGCGAGATCATTGTAGAATGATAAAATTAGGAAAATATTGTTTAAGACATTTTTTTCTGATTGGGGGTAAGCCCTTAGATGTCTAAGAAGCATCGTGTTGCTTACAACAGAAGGTAAAATGAACTACTGAGCCACATGAGTAGAAAGGAGTTTATTAATATGCCATATATAAACTTGACTCATTTCTTCCATCTGTCTTTTTGCTTATTTATAATTTTGTATATATTCATTGTATTCATTTTTATTTCACAACTTTAAATGAAGGTGAATACTAGATATCCATATATTTAATATTTTTACTATGCATAGTGGATAGCCAACTGATGAAGTGTATCACTTTAATCACTGGTGGTGGGGGTGGGAGGGATGGTCTCAGGTGTGAATTTAAAAGTAAACTAAAGCTAAAATACAAACATATAGGTCTTATCATGAATAACTTATATTGCATGCCATTGATTTAAGACAATCTTTAATCTTTGATGGATATGTCTTTAAAAGATAAAAGATTAAGTTTTTCTTCATTGATAAGGTTATGCTTAATGTAACAGCTTTATTACTTATATTCTGTCAATCTTTATGCATCTCCCTATAATCTATTATTGAAAATATTGATATAAAAGCAAATTCTGCTAAAAAGTTTGACGCACATAAGTTGCTCTACTCCCTGGAAATACATTATTGCTTAAACTGTTATTAGAAGTATCTGTTTGGGTCCTGTACTGCTTTGCATAGTGCCCTTCAAAGGTCATGCCCATCTGAAACCTACAGATATGACCTTCTTTGGAAATAGGGTCTTTGCAGAAGTACTGAAGGGGAGCAGACTATGTCACCCCCTGATATGTCTCTTTGCTGGTTTTAAGAAATAACAGACAAAGGAAAAGCTCTGGGAAGATGAGAAGTCACCTTTTTGTAAGGTATTTGCATTATGTAAGAAAATTCCATTTGTAAGGGTATCTCCCTCTCTGTACCAAGAAGTGGAGGATAATCAAATCTCTAGAAACTCTTACCAAAGGAGAAGGCAGCAATGCAAATCTGTACAACAACCATACCCTCCTTCACTGTGTTTCCCTTGATAATTTCCTATAACTGGCTCCCTCCCCACTCCACAACATCTTCTTTTGGCTACAGGTGAGGATATTATTAAAGGTGGTGGCTTGAACCATTTGGGGGAATTACTCCGTTTTCCTGGATCTCTCCCATGTATACAGGAGGTACGCATGCTATTAAACTTCTATTTTTCTCCTGTTAATTTTTTTTTATTATGGGGGGGGGAGGGGAGGGCTCTCAGCCAAGAACCTAAAAGAGCAAAAGGAAAATCATCTTTCCTCCCATACATAATCAAGTTGAGGTCATATACATTAAAGCAATTTCCATGTATCTTGATGTGACAACAGTTTCTATATAACATAAAATTTTAAATAATATGATGACCTACACATAAACGTCATGTAGATACTATTCTGACAATGTTTATAATAAAACATGAGCACAGGGATGCCTGGCTGGCTCAGTCGGATAAACGCCCGACTTTGGGTCAGGGCATGATCTCACAGTCTGTGGGTTCAAGCCCTGTGTCAGGCTCTGTGTTGACAGCTCAGAACCTGGACCCTGCCTCAGATTCTGTGTCTCCCACTCTCTCTGACCCTCCCCTGCTCACTCTCATTCATTCTCTCTCTCTCTCTCAAAAATAAATAAACATTAGAAAATTTTTTAAAAACATGATCACATGTATGGCATAGTATTCAAGTTCTTGACTTTTCTCATGAACAGACTAATATACTTTGAATTTAAAGTGCTTGCTTTAATAGTCTCTTTAGTGTGTACTCTTTATTACTTAGTCATATACCTTGAATAATTTCATGTCTCTAAAAAAAAATCTTAAAATCTTTCTTCAGAAATTGTCTAACATTTTAAGATCATCAAGTAATCCAAATTTCCACTGATTTTAAACTATTTATATGTCTTATGGAAATCCTCTTTAATTTTTTTTAATATAATTAATTGTCAAATTGGCTAACATACAGTGTGTAAAGTGTGCTCTTGATTTTTGGGGTAGATTCCCATGGTTCATCGCTTACATACAACACCCAGTGCTCATCCCAACAAGTGCCCTCCTCAATGCCCATCACCCATTTTCCCTTCTCCCACCCTGCCCCCATCACCCCTCAGTTTGTTCTCTGTCCTCTTTTAAATAGCAACTAAATATAAGTTCCAAATGATGAATGTAAATGGGATATTACAGACATCTTTTCGGATCACTGCACTGAAAAATAAAATGATGCACAGGATGAGGGACATATCACTTATCTTGGACATGAGAAAAGGAATCTGAGGTTTCTAAAATGACGTAGAATTCTCACCTTCTGTTGTAAGAAGTGAAAATTTTGCACACAGTTGTCTTTTACATCTCTCTACCCTCAGAACCTAAGCTTGACCCCAACACATAGAAAACATCCCAAAAGTAATCATGGAGTGAATAAATGGTAATGATTATAATCATGACAGGTTTTCTATGTCACCATTCAGTGTAAAAATGTAAAACCTTAAAAAACATGGCATTTCTTAAGGTATAGAATGATTGAGACCTCAGCCCCAGTCTAAAACATCACAGTGAATTCTTAATATTTTCCCGAAGATTAGAGAAAAGCCCACTTGTTCACAATTTAAAATCTATTGCCATTGAGAAATTGTTTATCTCTTACACCATTAAATTTCTTCTCCTTGTGAAGTTATGGGTTCTTTTTATAATTTACTTTTGTGTCTTAACACTGTGTCTTTTTTTTTTTTTTTTCAACTTTTTTTTTTTATTTATTTTTGGGACAGAGAGAGACAAAGCATGAACGGGGGAGGGGCAGAGAGAGAGGGAGACACAGAATCGGAAACAGGCTCCAGGCTCCGAGCCATCAGCCCAGACCCTGACGCGGGGCTCGAACTCACAGACCGTGAGATAGTGACCTGGCTGAAGTCGGACGCTTAACCGACTGCGCCACCCAGGCGCCCCTTAACACTGTGTCTTAACACTGAGCAGGTATACTTAAGTTTTAGTTTTGCACAATGTGAATATTTTTATAATTTAAATTCTTCTATGTATTTTTTCTGCTCTGATTTCAGGCCACAATCAACAAAATAATCTATTCTAAATTATTTACTAATTTGGACTATTGTTGAATGCTGGTGTCTGGAGAACACCAATCTCCATGGTACCTTTTGTTTATTTACTCAGCTAATCCCCCTGAGTCCATTGTGAATGGAGCAGATAAAATGATAACTAGCCTGAATAACATTACTAAGATCATATCATCTTGCCCACCATACCTGGAAAGACATTCCAACTATAACTTCATTTCAACTATAACTTATTTCATTCAACTATAACTTATTTCATTCAACTATAACTTATTTCATTTCAACTATAACTTATTTCAACTATAACTTACTTCATTTCAAGTATCAAGACAATACTTCTTAAAGTGGCAATAGGTAGGATATCTTGAGAACTCAGATCCTTCGAGAAATCTGGGTTAATGCATAGAAATAAGTTGATGTATGCCCTTTTTATAAAAATTGCTGAGAAGCTCCCTGAATTATGCTTTATCAATATTTTGAATACTTGGTTACAAGTATAAGATTACAGAGAAGAAACAGATTGCAAAGACTTTTGAAAATTCCCAAAATTCTTACATTTGAACAAATTAAATAAGCCATTAGAAATGACAATGACTAAACCAACCATATTTACCATAAAAGTAAGTATGTCTTGCGGCGCCTGGGTGGCTCAGTCGGTTGAGCGTCCGACTTGGTTCAGGTCATGGTCTCATGGTTTGTGAGTTCAAGCCCTGCATCAGGCTTTGTGCTGGCAGCTCAGAGCCTAGAGCCTGCCTCAGATTCTGTGTCTCCCTTTCTCTCTGCCCTTCCCCCACTCATGCTCTGCCTCTCCCTCTCTCTCTCTCTCTCTCTCTCTCTCTCTCTCTCAAAAATAAATAAACATTAAAAAAAAAGTAAGTATGTCTTTAGTAGTTTCTTTCAGGAATGCAATTTTGCTTTAATAGGATAAATTTATGCTTTATGCAAGTTTTCTCAATTATGCACAATACTATATATGACTAAATTAAACCACACAATTTATATGAAATATATAAATGAAATTTTTAAATTGCAACAATGTAATAGTTTCATGCAACATTTTTGTTCATTATAATGTAAATATTCAGTGATGGATAAGACTACATATTTTTGTGTTCTTAATCTAAATGTCTTTTAATAATTATTTTTAATATAATCAATATCAAGATACCATGTAATCATTTTTGTGCAAGATTTGAAACCATTTCATGTGTCTTAAGGCTGAGCAGATACATTTTCTGTTTTAATTTTACACAATGTGAATTTTATACAGTGAGGGTTAGCATCCATCATGTAAAGGCAGAAGACAAAAAAAAAAACAAAAAAACAAAAAAACATGCATATCTTATGACCACGAGGAGGACAGATGATGGAAAGTAGGAATAATCCCCTCCTAGCAATCAGGTAAAGATTTTAATCTGTTCATTAACACACTAAATTAATTGGCTAATCCTCAGAAAATAGCATTCCTTTTGAAAGCTCTGAAATCTCAGAAGGATGTAGAAAACAAAGGAGATATTACAGACTTAGGCTGTATGGACAATTAAGCATTTTTTAAAATGATCTTAGATGACAGCGCATCTAAAGCTTTTATGGAAAATAAAAACTTTAAACAGGAAAAAATCAAATCCTGATAAACATCAAGAGTTGCATTAAAGCCAAAGATGAAAAATAAAAGAAATAAGAAATAATCCTTGCTTCCCAAAAGCGTACCTTTTGTCTCCCTCAAGAAAACAATAGGCAATATTATGGAAAAGTGCTAAATGATTTTATTTTTTTTTTAAGTTTTATTTATTGAGGTAATCTCTACATCCTACATGGGGTTTGAACTCACAACCCCAAATCAAAAGTAACACGCTCCTTTGAGCCAGCCAGGAGCCCCAAAATCATTTTAGAATTTACAAAATTTACAATTTACAATTTACAAAAATAAAATTAGGACTTAAGAAACAGTAGTGCTTTATGTATCAGAGAGCAGACTCACGATAGGTAGATAGTAAATACAAATATGTTTAAGAATATATTTATAATCTTAGAAAAGACCACTATGGCAAATTACTAATTAAAACTAGAATGTCTTGTGACACAGACATTGGAATTCGATTGGGACTACCCTCCCATGCATTAAATGTGTCTGTATACTGTTATCATGGAACATTATTCTACCAGATGGGCAAGTAAGTGGTCTCTGAAGATTGCAAAAGTTTGAATGGGAGAAGACAAATGGTTATTCAAAATAGAAAAGTTAAAATATATATGATGAAGAAAGTAACAAAAAATACCTTCAAAATTTTGTAGTATGCTGGGAGTAAGCTGAGTTTTATTAGAAAAGGTTTTCATCTTAGAGGTTTTAATCTTTTTTTCTTGTTTTCAGGTATATACCAAAATATTCAGAAGACAGGGATTTATACTAAGATATGTGAGAATACAATGAAAGATATATAAGAATAATGAATATATGACATACTAACATTTATTATTATATATTATTATATAATTATTATTATAAATGTCAGTATCATGTTTCTCTAAAAATATAAGGCAGCAATGACTTAAAACTTATTTATTTATTTATTTATTTATTTATTTATTTATTTATTTATTTATTTAAGTTGGAATGCCTGGGTGACTCAGTCGGTTAAGCACCTGACTCTTATTTCAGCTCAGGTCATGATCTCACAGTTCATATAATCAAGCCCCAGGTAAGACTCTGCACTGACAACACGGAGACTGCTTGGGATTCTCTCTCTCCTTCTGTCTCTGCCCCTTCCTTCCTCTATCTCAAAATAAATAAACATTGTTTAAAAGTGTGTCTATGTGTTTGTGTATGTTTTTCTTTTCTGGTGTCGAAACTTTTCTCATTTTTTCATCTATTTTACAGCTACACAAAAATATCATTATAAACAAGGAAGATAATGAAAAATTACACCTCAGTAACAGAATTTATTCTTCTTGGATTGACAAATGACCCACAGTGGCAGGTTGTACTTTTCGTATTTCTTCTTGCTACCTACATGCTAAGTGTGACTGGGAACCTGATCATTGTCACCCTCACCCTTTCAGATGCCCACCTGCAGACGCCAATGTATTTCTTCCTTCGAAACTTCTCATTCCTAGAAATATCATTCACGTCTGTCTGCATTCCCAGATTCCTTGTCACTTTTGTGACAAGGGACAGAACCATTTCCTACAATGGTTGTGTGACTCAGCTATTTTTCTTCATCTTCTTGGGGGTGACAGAATTTTACCTTCTGGCTGCCATGTCCTATGACCGCTACGTGGCCATCTGCAAGCCTCTCCATTACATGACCATCATGAGCAACAGAGTCTGCACCCTTCTTGTCTTTAGCTCGTGGCTTGCAGGATTCCTGATCATCTTTCCACCAATACTGTTGCTTCTACAGTTGGATTTCTGTGCCTCCAATGTAATTGATCATTTTATCTGTGACGCTTCTCCAATTCTACAGCTTTCTTGCACAAACACTCGCTTTCTAGAACTCATGGCATTTTTTTTAGCGGTGGTAACACTTATGGTCACCTTAACGCTAGTTATTCTGTCTTACACATACATCATCCGTACAATTCTGAGAATTCCTTCCACAAGTCAAAGGAAGAAAGCCTTTTCCACTTGCTCCTCCCACATGATAGTGGTCTCCCTCTCTTATGGAAGCTGCATTTTCATGTACATTAAGCGTTCTGCAAGGGAAAGGGTGACTTTAAGCAAAGGAGTAGCTGTGCTCAATACCTCAGTGGCTCCTCTCTTAAATCCTTTCATATATACACTAAGGAATCAGCAGGTGAAGCAAGCCTTTAAGAATGTGGTCCAGAGAATGGCCTTTTACTCAAATAAATGAATGTTATTATGAAAAAAGTATACCCTTAAAAGTAAAGCTGAATGAAGAACTCTCTGCCTTTCTCTACATAAATTCTTCAAACACCTCAATTCATTCTTTCAGTTAGACATATGTATATAAACAACGCCTCTTTTTCTTACTAGCCTAAAAACCAGGTCTTAACTGGCTTTCTGTATAGAAAATAGTCAATCTTATCCTGTGTAACTCAAATTCATGTGTCAATAATCTCCATTGTTTCTCATATCAAAGCAAAGCAGCTTAAACATTCATAGAAAAGATACATATTGCTATACTATAAGAAGCTACTAAAAACCACAAGCACTATGAAATGTATTTTATGAGAAATAATAATATGTATCAATTAATATTTCTTAAATTTCTACTTCTGTGTCATCAATAAAACGTTTAAAATTAAAAGGATTATTAAAATATCTCCATGAGTTTATCAATAAAATGTAATTAAAACATGCTGAAAAATCAAATAGAAATTTAAGATCAAATCCGCTGTCAGCCTTATCTTTGCCATTTGAAATGAGATGGTATCTATTTTATATTAGTTTTTGTAGGAAAATATAGAAGTTTCAGTACAAGACATGAAATTTACCTTTTTCTTCCACTGATATGTTTTTTGTTGTTTTTGTTTTTTTTTTGGGGGGGGGGGGGACAGAGAGAGACAGAGCATGAACGGGGGAGGGGCAGAGAGAGAGGGAGACACAGAATCGGAAACAGGCTCCAGGCTCCGAGCCATCAGCCCAGAGCCTGACGCGGGGCTCGAACTCCCGGACCGCGAGATCGTGACCTGGCTGAAGTCGGACGCTTAACCGACTGCGCCACCCAGGCGCCCCATCCACTGATATGTTCTTAAAAGAAAATAGATTAACTGAAGAATTCCCTATCTGCCAATCATATTTGAAAGGGAAAAGCATGGTATATAAAGGTAAATTAAGCTATCCTGATAAATGTCATATTTATATTCAAACTCTTTCAACTGATACAAAAATGGTCTTTCCTCCTGATATGAAACAACAAATTCATAATCTGGAATGATAGGACATATAGACTCCAAAGAGTTTCTTGGAAATGAGGATACATGACTTATTTATGCCTTAGTTTTCCTTTATTAGCAAATCTACACACTGTGTTTATCTGTCCTTTGCCTCTTTTACAGCATGTTCTACCTCCCTCAATAATATCCAAGAAAACGACTCTGACAACTTCAGAATTGGAAAAAAATGTGTCCAAGCCTGGCTCCTACAGTTAATATCCCCTTTGGCACCTATGTATCACTAAGAAAACTGGTTGTCTTAAGACAGCAGTTGTGAATATAACTAGATACTAGGTAAGTGGATTTGACTGGTTTCTTGATTTCCAGCTTGGTCTGATACATAGGTTAATGTAAAGAGCTGTACATAGTTTCTAACTCCCAGACAGAAATACCCTTTCTTGTATCTCATAGACAAGAGTGTCTGTGAACACTGACTTATTTCTTACCATTGTCCTTTCATGGAATGGGTTACATTTTTTTAAAAAAGGATTCAACATAATATTACCACAAAATGAAAATTAATTTATCATTTTATTCAATTATAAATTCCATATTGGGGCAATTTGTAAGAAATGAAATTATATAGGTTTACTTTTGTAAGAAAATAACAAGTAAGCTGAAATGCAAAAGCAAGAACTTATCAAACTCAATACCCAAAAAACAAATAATCCAGTTAAGAAATGGGTAGAAGGGGTGCCTGGGTGGCTCAGTTGTTTAAGCATCTGACTTCAGCTCAGCTCATGATCTCATGGTCCGATCCATGGGTTTGAGCCCTGAATCAGGCTCTGTGTTGACAGCTCAGAGCCTGGAGCCGGCTTCAGATTCTGTCTGTCTGTCTGTCTGTCCCTCTCTCTCTCTCTGCCCCTCCCCTACTCACACTCTCTCTGTCTGCCTCTCTCTCCCTCTCTCAAAAATAAACATTAAAAAAATAAAAGATAAAACAAAAGAAATGGGCAGAAAACATGAATAGACATTTTTCCAAGCATCCAGATGGTTAACAGACACATGAAAAGATGTTCAACATCACTCATCATCAGGCAAATACAAACCAAAACCACAATGAGATACCACATCACACTTGTCAGAATAGCTAAAATTGACAACTCAGGAAACAACAGATGTTGATGAGGGTATGGAGAAAGGGGAACACTTTTGCACTGTTGGTGTAGATGTAAACTACTGCAGCCACTCTGTAAAATAGTATGGAGGTTCCTCAAAAAGCTAAAAATAAAACAACCCTACAACCCTACAACCCAGCAAGTGTACTACTAGGTATTTACCTAAAGGATGCAAAAACACTGATTTGAAGGGGTACATGCACCCTGATGTTTATAGCAGCATTATCAACAAGAGCCAAATTATGGAAAGAGCCCAATGTCCATCAACTGATGAGTGGATAAAGATGTGGCATCTATATACATACATACATATATATATATATATATATATATATGTGTGTGTGTGTGTGTGTATGTGTGTGTGTGTGTGTATACACACTACTCTGCCATCAAAAAGAATAAAATCTTGCCATTGCAATGACATGGATAGAACTAGAGTGTATAATGTTAAGTGAAATAAGTCAGTCAGAGAAAGACAAATACAATATGCTTTCATTCATATGTGGAATTTAAGAAACAAAACATGAACATAGAAAAAAACAGAGAAGGAAGCAAACCATAAAAGACTCTTAATAACAGAGAACAAACTGAGAGTTGACGGAGGGAGGTTGGTGGTGTGATGGGCTAAATGGGTGATGGGTATTAAGGAGGCCACTTATGATGAGCATTGAGTGTTATATGTAAGTGATAAATCACTAAATTCTACTCCTGAAACCAATATTACACTGTATTTAACTTAAATTTAAATAAAAACATTTAAATTATAAAACTGATTATATATATATATGCGTGTATACAAACAACATGAAAATGTTAACTAAATGAATATATACTATACATATGGTATATATAATAGGTATGTAGGTAGACATAAGAAAGAGAGGAACAAAAATAAGAGGGAAGGGAAAGGTGATCCTCTTGATTGACAGAAACTTCTCTGGAAAAAGTTGATTCTAGTATTCACATTGTTCATAAGCGTAAGGTGAAATATTATTGTAAAGTATTATGAAATAATGAAATTTTTATTGCAAATGTGATGGTTGGTGAGAAATGTATCAGATATAGTTATGTTTTAGAGGCTTTCAAAAGTATTAAGTTCATATTATTTTTCACACTAATATTTCTAAAACGCCTTCCCTTTAACGACAAGGGAAATTACATGTATGTAATGATCACACAAACACACTTGTGCCATAACCTTTTTTAAAATCAAATCACAGTTACTGTCACTTTACTGTTTTGTGGTTATTGAAAACATAAGAAATCATTTATTTTCATTGGTGAATTATCATCCTAAAAGTTGATTCTATGAAACAAAAAGTGGGAGCTTAGAATAAAAATTTCTTAATAGCATTGCAAATTGGAATTTCATTGACTCCTATTCCCATGAAGCATTCCTCAAGCTCTAGAGATTACAAAATACTCTCCAAAAAGTATTAACCATTCACGGGCCATTGAATCTCTTGGGATCTTAATACCAAGTGATGATTGGCTAAAGAAAAAGTAATCACTAAAACTTACAGATCACAAAATCTAAGAAAGAATCACACAATCAGACAATTTTGGAAAAGCCTTCATTTTGTCTCATAAATGCTCAGGGGTGCCTGGGTGGCTCATTCAGTTGAGCGTCAGACTTTGGCTCAGGTGATTATCTTGCAGTTTATAAGTTGGAGCCCCTTGTAGGGCTCTGTGCTGACAGCTCAGAGCCTGGAACCTACTTCAGATTCTGTCTCCCTCTCTCTCTGCCCCTCCCCTGCTCGCACTGTCTCTCAAAAATAAATAAACATTAAAAAAAAAATTTTTTAATGCTCAGAAGGAAAAGTGAGCTAATGAATAGATAATTAGAATAGAAAAGGAAGAAATCAGTTATTTTGTACCTTCCACAACATTTCTGCATTGATCTTAACCAGGCTGCCTGTACTTAAATTCCTCTAAGTACTAATACAGTAAATGTGATAACATTTTTCTAAGGCATTCCATTTATGTTTTCTATAAAAGGCAAACTACATATTCCTTTTTTTAGAAGCAACTTTATAACTCAGGAGAGGTGTGATATTTTCCAGTTCTCTAGAACTACTTTTTATATTTTCCATTTGCTTTCATAAATATTCAGCTATTTTTTTTTATCTCTAATACATGCAATGCGCTAAGGGAAACTTTTCAATTCAATCTTTTAAGAATTCTATCTTAAATCCCTCCTTAAACTGAAGTCATTAATAAAGTTCACGAGGAGAGGTAGAAATGGGTGAAAAGGCAGAGGAGGAAGAGCCTAAGAGCACAGAAAGAATATCAAGTTTTGCAGTAAATAAAGTTTGAGTTGGATGCACAAATGAAATTATTTACCATTTAAAATAACATTCAGAGAATATCAGATAAATCATGGTCTTCTTCCCCCTTTATGTGACCAAACATTCTATTTGGCAAATTCCACATGAAAAGAATTATTATTAGAAACTATACATTAGTTAAGAATTAACTTTCCTGGGGAGTGCCTTTGGTGGCTCAGTCGGTTAAGCCTCTGGCTCTTGCTTTTGGCTCAGGTCATAATCTCATGAATTTGAGCTCTATGTCAGGCTCTGTGCTGACAGTGCAGAGGCTGCTTGAGATTCTTTCTTTCCCTCTCTCTCTGCCCCACCCCCTCTCAAACTTAAATAAATAAACAAATATTTTTTAAAAATAAATATGGATGACATAGTCTGAATGACACTGCATCTCAAAATTAATGGAAAAAAGGGAAGGGAGAAGGAGCTATCAAGGAACAAGAGCCTTTCTCCAGGAATGTTCCATTCCTTCCTTATGTTGCTCCTTCCCAATTATATAAATATTGAGCAAAGAATTAATCTCTTACCTAATGAAAAAGAGTCTTTCTGTACACTCATCAAAATCAGTGACATCTAGAATCCACATACAAATTACACGATCTGAGTACATCATAAGCCTTGGAACAATATTATGTAGTCAATTCCATTACTATATAAGGGAGAGTATTACTCATGCAACAGCATTTTAAAGTTTTATTCTTGGGGCGCCTGGGTGGCGCAGTCGGTTAAGCGTCCGACTTCAGCCAGGTCACGATCTCGCAGTCCGGCAGTTCGAGCCCCGCGTCAGGCTCTGGGCTGATGGCTCAGAGCCTGGAGCCTGTTTCCGATTCTGTGTCTCCCTCTCTCTCTGCCCCTCCCCCGTTCATGCTCTGTCTCTCTCTGTCCCAAAAATAAATAAATGTTGAAAAAACATTTTTTTTAATAAAAAAATTAAAAAAATAAATAAATAAATAAAGTTTTATTCTTAGTTTGATAGCAATAACCAAGAAAACTTTAGGCTAAAGCATGAGGTACTAATCCATACTCTACATTGATATCAGTCACAATAATTTTCATGCATTGAATGAAAGCAGAAAGTTTCTACAATTATTTGATCACTGCATATGTATTATCACATTTCATTCTCACAGGCATCTTATCATCATCGTTGTATTTCAGGTAAGTAAAATCAGCCTTGCCTGTCATGTTCCCTCTCCTCCAACCACAAACCTCATGGTATTATTATGTTTCCATGACCATACAATATTGCAAAGGTTTTGAGGGGACAGGAACTCATGGAGAATTAAATTCCAACAGATGTCAAGTTCACAAATGGAAGCGCTGGGTCTGAAAGTCAGCTTTCTATATACAAAAGATGTACTCACACTCATAAGTGAAAAACAGTAACTTTATAATTTTTAATCAAACAGATCTAAAAATAATTTGAAAATAAACCATATGACCCATTGCAGAGTTTAATTTAACATTTGACATTTTTATCATAAACATAAACAGATCCAAAATTAAATAATCTAGGTATGATGAAAATATTGAGATTTTAAGATTAAACCCTTACATTACCATCTGGTTTGTATTTATTGTCAAATGTATCCTATGTAGAGAAATACATAGGAAGTTAATGATGTTCATTTAAAATGATACCTAAAAAACATGCATACTTCCACTTCCCAGGCTAACATACCAAACACCATATTAACATAGAACCCCCCCAACTTTTCTGTCCTCCAAAATACAGATTTCAAAAGACACGTCGACTGTACTGACACTGCTTTGCTTTTCACACTACCAAAATTAACTCTTTATATTTTTCTTTCCTGGGTTTTGGTCAGGTTTTAGAGAATTAAAAATTACAAACAGTAAATTTCAGCTGCATGCTTTTATAAAATTTGACAGATGTATGCAGTTGTGTATCCACAAGCACAGTTGAAATAAATATATTTTGAAAAAATATCCAAAATATTTTCTTGTGTACTTTAGCAGCCAATCCCTACATCTTACTCACAGCTCTTCAAGAATCCACTGATCCATTGTCCTATGGTTTTGTTTATTTTGTATTGTCATAGAAAATGAATCATATAGTATGTACCTTTTAAGTGTTCCTTTTTCACCTCATAAAATGCTTTTGAGATTCATCTATGTATGAATATATATATATGATTTGCATATATCATTAGCTTATTCCTTGTATGAATACATGGATTCACCAGTTGATGGAAATTATAAAGTTTCAGGTTTCATATTTAGGTAGATCTGTTTTGAGGTTTTTGTATAATAAAATATATATGCTGTGGTTCAGATTTTGTTTATGGAAGTCCAATTTTTCCAGCACCATTTGCTGAAAAATAATGTGTTGTCATTGAATCTTTGGGGCACCTAAAATATATATATTTCATATAATCACATTAGAAATAATGATTTAATAATTTTATTATATAAAAATTCACAAAAGTAAATATAAATAAAATCATGTCTAGTACTCTTATTTCTGACATTCTAATACATGCATTAAATCTTTAAGTCTTAAAGGATATATTAAAATTTAAATATTGCATATTTCCCAGTTTTGTTCTTCTTTTTCAAAGTTATTTGGAGTATTTTAGGTTTTTTAGCTTTCAATGGAAATTTTAGATTAGGCTTGTAATTTCAACAACCACCACCACAAAGACTTTCAGTTTCAGCTTGAGGTGTAAAGAACTTGGAGTTCCCATTCTTAGAACATAAAATGCTAAACAAACTGAAATTGATGACTTGTCTTTGACCATTCAGAGAACTGAGGTCACAGGATAAACTGCCACCCTGCAAACTGAAGAGAGGAACAAATTCAGAGTCATGGCTAAGATCCGCTTACCTGGAACACAACTGCTAGAGCCATTAAATGGTAGGAATTCTTAAACGGTAAGTTTTACAAATTGCTAGGGGCCTAGTATAGACTAGAATCAGAGAATTCTGAATGACCTGACACTTACATGGAAGTTACCTCCAGGGGTAACTTTTTGTTTTGGGAAAAACAAAGAAAATCCCTTCATGCTAAAGGAAATGTAACCAATCTATTTTTTTAATGTTTATTTATTTTTGAGAGATAGAGTGTGATCAAGGGAGGGGCAGAGAGAGAGAGGGAGACACAGAATGTGAAGCAGTCTTCAGTCTGAGCTGTCAGCACAGACCCCAGGCTTAAATTCATGAGCTGTAAGATCATGCATGACCTGAGCTGAAGTCAGATGCTTAACTGACTGAGCCACCCAGGTGCCTCAGAAAGTAACCATTTAAAAAAATTTTTTTAACGTTTTATTTACTTTTGAGACAGGGAGAGACAGAGCATGAACAGGGGAGGGTCAGAGAGAGGGAGACACAGAACCTGAAACAGGCCATGACCTGAGCCAAAGGTCATGACCTGAGCCAAAGGTCATGACCTGAGCCGAAGTTGGCCGCTTAACCCACTGAACCACCCAGGCACCGCAGGAAGTAACCATTTTAAAACACACCAAAATTGTTCCTCATCACAAAAATTTTCAAGGAACTTTACTATATCCTTATCCCACCTGGGCAAAGCACCTTACTCACAGTCCAATCTTCTCTAAACTTCATGTCTCAACTCAAAGGCGAGTATTTGGGACAATTATACCACTGGAGAAACAGTCATGAAAAATCACAGTTTAGAGACACAGGCCTAAGATACTGAGGTGTAATCACAAGATTACAGAACACTATCCCTTTGCCACAACTACCATCACACAATATACAATACAGTAACAGTGGATTACAGCTGCAGAGCTCTTCTCATTCCTGGAAAGAAGCCTGAAGTCAAGAGGGGGGAGACAAAAGCAAAGACACTAAAAGATATGAAAACTTCTTCAACCTACAGCTTCAGCAACAGCAATTAGTAAACACATCGAAGCAAAATTATCCTAGCAAGATTATACTAAATCTTCATACTAATGGCCTATTTACATC
The DNA here is from genome assembly GCF_018350175.1 of Felis catus. Lineage (NCBI taxonomy): Eukaryota > Metazoa > Chordata > Mammalia > Carnivora > Felidae > Felis > Felis catus. The sequence continues at coordinate 81,830,957 of NC_058374.1, forward strand.
AGTTTACGTTTCAATGACAAAAAAAAATTTACAATACATAGCAAAGGAAACAAACAAAAACCAACAAACAAAAACACCGTACCATCGGAAGGGATAAAGCAAGCTACCGAATCAGAGTGGATATGCCACAGATGTTAAAGATATCTAGCAAGGAATTGAAAATAACTATGGTTAATATGGTAAGGACTCTAAAAGAAAAAGTAGAAAACATATAATGACAGATGACAAAATTAAGTGAAGAAATGAAAATTATAAGAATCAAAGGAAATACCAGGAATCTAAAACACTGTAACCGAAATGAAGAATGCCTTTGATAGGCACATGAGTGGATTGAACCAGGCGGAGGAAAGAATCAGTGGTTTCTGAAGACAGCTCAATGAAAAGTTACCAAACCAAAATGCAAAGAGAAAAAAGAAAAAAAGAAAAAATTAACAGAGAATATGGGACAATCCCAAAACTTGTGACATAGGCATAACTGAAATACCAGAAAGAGAAAAGTGAGAAAAAAGAAATATTTGATGAAATAGTGGCTGTAAATAGAACTTTCCAAATTAATGACAGAAGCAAATACACAGATAAAAGAAAATTAATAGAACACCAAGCAGGACAAATAAAAAAAATTTTTTTCAACTACTCATATTATATTCAAATGCAGAAAATAGAAAGAAAATCTTGAAATAATCCAGAGAAAAATACAGCATACCTAGAGAAGAACAAGAGTGAAATTACAACACATTTTTAATCAGAAAATATGCAAGCAAGCAGAGAATGGAGAGAAATATTTAAAGTGTTTAAAGAGAAAAAGCACTAACTATACACAGTTAAATTATACTTCAAAAGTTAAGGAGAAATAAAGACTTTGTCAGACAAACACGAACTGAATGAATTCACTATCAGCAGGCCTGACCTGAAAGAAGTTTTTCAAAAGTTCTTCCAAAGGAAAATTATACAGATCAGAAACCCTATTCTACACAAAGAGGGACACTGAAGAAAAAATAATTAAAAGTAAAATACAGTACACTCACTATAAAAATAAATTAATGAGGACAGCAAGGTATTGTCAAAAGAATATCCATAAAGATCAAAATTAACGAAGACAGCATGGTATTGACAAAAGAATATATGTAAAGATCAATGAAACAGAAGAGAGATTCCAGAAATAACACACATACAGTCAGTTGATTTTTGACAAAGGAACAAAGGCAATTTAATTGAGAAAGGTTAATCTTTTCCACAAATGGTACTGGTAGAATTAGACATCCATATAAAAAAAATAAATCTAGGGGCACCTGGGTGGCTCAGTCGGTTAAGCGTCCGACTTCAGCTCAGGTCATGATCTCACAGTCTGTGAGTTTGAGCCCCACATCAGGCTCTGTGCTGACAACTCAGAGCCTGGAGCCTGCTTCGGATTCTGTGTCTCCCTCTCTCTCTGCCCCTCTCCTGCTCATGCTCTGTCTCTCTATGTCTCAAAAATAAATAAAAACATTAAAAAAAATTTTTTTAAATAAATCTAGACACAGACCTTTCTCAAAATTAACTCAAAATGGATCATAGACCTACTATAAAACTTGAACAATAAGTAATTGGATGGTGGGTGGTAGAGTCAGAATTCTCACTTTTGGAATAGGAGGTTACAGAGAAGAAGGGAAGGAAAGTTACATATAGTAATATTTATACATATGTATTTATACACAGGTTATTAGGATCACATGTATTTCCTGGTTCTGTCCTCTTAGTCAAGAAACAATGACACTATGGTAGCAATCAACACACCTAGAGCCCAGATCTTGGTTTCTAATACTATTCGCCAATAAAAGTAACTGGGTATTACTGCAGAAATGTTTGATTACAGGGCTGTGGTAAGGAATATACAAGATGATCCTGAAGCATCTTACAGTACCAGAAAATAAGTAAGCAATTTTTTAAAAACAACTATGATGGATGGATGTCAAATGAAAGAGTAGCCAACTTGAAAGGCCCCCAATGGCCAAAGCTAGAAAAATTTAGCAACAACATAAATTAGTATTGAATATAATTCAAAGTACAAAACAGTTCCATGAGTCCATACTGATATAAATAATTGAATAAATTAATAAATGAGAAAGAATACACAAATTTTCCATGTAAAGGAATCCCAAATAATTTACTCCATCTTCTAGGCAGAGTGTAATTCCCAACCATGCAGCATGGACTGCACATACTACAGAGTACAGTGTGGAAAGTGGAGGTAGCACCCTTAACAGTGAAGTATCTAACTATCAGTACCTAAGGTGATCAAAGTTCACACCAGCAGTGATAAATCACATTGATTGTACCAACTCATGACATGGATGTGATGAAAATGGTAAATTTAACTCAATGGTCTTCCCCAAAACACATGACCCTAATTTAATCCAAGACTAACATCATATAAATCCCAGTTGATCAAAATACTTGATCAGAGTTCTCAAAACTCTCAAGATCATCAAAATTCTGAGAGATTGTCACAGCCAAAAGAAGCCTAAGGATGATTATAGTACTGTACTATATCCTCAAAGAGATCCAGGAATAGAAACAATATATTAGGTAAAAATCAAGGAAATCTAAATAAATTAAGTTCTTTAGCTAATAATAATGTGTTAACCCAATAATGTATTAATAACTTATCAGTTCACTAATTGTAATGACTATACCATATTAACGTGTTAATAATAGGAGAAACTGTGTCAGGGATATGTAGTAATTCTCTGTTCTATCTTTACAATTTTTCCATAATTCTAAAACTGTCTTAAATAAAAAATGTATCCAAAAAACCCTGATGATATCTTGACTGGAATGTTGTTGAATCTATCAATACATTTGCTAAATATTGACACCTTGAAAATATTGAGCCTTCTAAAGCATGAGGATTTCATAGCTTTCTGTTTAGTTATTATGCTATTTTTTTATTCTCCATGACAAAGAATTAGTTTATTTTTTTATTGAAGCAGAAGTAACATTCGATGTTATATTAGTTTCAGGTGTACAACATAGTGATTCAAAAATTCTATACATTACCCATTGTTCACCAAAGTAAGTACTATACTGGATATTATCACAATAATATTGACTATATTCCATATGCTGTATTTTTCACCTATTTGACTTATGTAACTGGAAGTTTGTACCTCTTAATCCCCTTTACCTACTTCACTCATTCCCCCAATCACCTCCCCTCTAGCACCAGTTTGTTCTCTGCATTTAAGAGTCTATTTTTTTGTTGTTTGTTCATTTTTTTTTAGATTCCACATATAAGTAAAATACAGTATTTGTCTTTCTCTGACTTATTTCACTTAGCATAATAACCTGTAAGTCCATCCATGTTGTTGCAGATGGCAAGATCTCATTCTTTCATATGGCTGAGCAGTATTCCATTATATATATGCCACATCTTTTTTTATCCATTTACCTATCAAAGGACACTGGGTTACTTCCACATCTTGGTGAATGTAAATAATGCTGCAATAAGTATAGAGGTGCATATATCTTTCTGAAGATTACTGGATCATACGGTATTTTTATTTTTAAATTTTTGATGGACTTCCATGTTGTTTTCCACAATGGCTGCAACAATTTTACATTCCCACCAACAGTGCATAACGGTTCCCTTTCTCTTCCACATTCTCACCAACACTTGTTAGTTCTTGCCTTTTTGATTCTAGCCATTCTGACAGTTGTAAGGTGATACCTCATTGTGGTTTTGATTTACATTTCCCTGATGATTAATGATGTTGAGCACCTTTTCATGTGTCTTTGGCCATCTCTATGTCTTCTTTGGAAAAATGCCTACTCAGATCCCCTGCTCATTTTTTATTGATTCCTTGTTCTTTTGTAGATGTTGACTTTGTATAATTTCTTTATATATTGTGAATATTACCTCTTATTAGATTTATCATTTGCAAGTACCTTCTACCATTCAGGAGGTTGCCTTTTCATTTTGTTGATGGTTTCCTTCACTGTGCAAAAGCTCTTTATTTTGGTGTAGTCCCAATAGTTTGTTTATTCTCAATATACTTTTATTAACAAAATATTTGAATAGCATTTTATACACTTGTAGCCCTTTATTCTTGCTTTTTTCTGTTTCTTTACAAGTTTACATGTAATTATGTAATTGGATTATAGTACCTCAACAGACACTTATCTAAGGTCAAAATAAAATAACATTGACGATAGGAAATCCTAAAGAATTCTAAGACTGCTTTTTCCTCACTGCTATTCTTTGCACTTATATACCCCTCTGAAATGGAATGTGGTTTTTTTTTTTTAATCATTTCCCAAGGATACCTAATCAAAATTATTCAACTAAACTTTAGGGTACATTCATCAGGAACATCTCTCTCCAGAGACATTTTAATTGGTTTCCTACAAGAATCCCCTATGACTACTTTTTTTGAATCCCCTGTGACTACTTTTTTTGAACATCAAGAAAGATGATTAATTTTTGAAATTACATTTCACCAGCATACCAAAGTGATCCCTTGTGACTATTTTTAGAAAAAAAGATACCTGTTTGTTTTAGTAACAATGGTTAGAAAACCACAGGAAGGTAATAAAAAGTTTACAAAAATGAACTCATGTTTATTTTATAAAAGTTACTGTGAATCAGGTAAATGTTATATTAGTAGGTCTTCCTAGGATCTAGGGTTAGGAAGGATATTGTTTTTATGGAAATTCTGGAAAACAAGGGATTTTAATGTGTGGTCTTGGATTGTGCAATTTAAGATAGTTTCTTACATTTCAAGGAGTTTCTGTCTCACAAATTTTTATCCATTCCCATGCAGCTCACCTCTTTCCTATAGCTGTTATACCTTGATTTTCACTCATGGTTTGAGCCTTTCCTTCTTATGAACAAAGAGCTTTACTTAATTAACGAGCAAAATGGACAACTTTGTCACCCCTATTTCACTGTAACTACTTTTTCTTTATTTTGAGAGTCTTACCCACATTCCAGGAAAGTTTAGTCTCTAGTTCTGCTGTGTAACCAGCCAGAAACTTAGAGCAGGGGTCTGTTTTGCTGCTGGCTCCTCCTTCTCCACCTCTCTAGTTCTACTCCTAAGCAATGAGTTAGTGCCGGAGACACTGCTACCCAATGAAAATTTTTTGCAATACCATTTGAGTCTCGGTCTTCCAGACTTAACATGGATTGACTACGTGGGACTAACCATAGAGCTAGTTCCACCATGTGTGTCACCAACTCTTTTCTGGATCACCTGTTATAGAACCTCTTGAATACTTGCACCTTCTACCTGCAACTGGGACTGTGTCAACTTTCTATCAGGGCCTCCCTGACTTTAGGAATAAACTTTCTCCTGAATTTATTCTTCAGTACGTTCCACCTCACTCTACGAAACCAGGATTATCCTGCCAAATTCCACCTACATGCTACAGAAATAGGTTCTTGCGTCATAAAATTAAAGGCAGAAACAAATTGTGAAGTCTATAAAATGCTCCAAAAGTAAAGCCGCCAACACTGACCCTCAATTAAAGTAAGGCAACAGGGGCGCCTGGGTGGCTCAGTCGGTTAAGCGGCCGACTTTGGCCCAGGTCATGATCTCACGGTCTGTGAGTTCGAGCCCTGTGTCGGACTCTGTGCTGACAGCTCAGAGCCTGGAGCCTGTTTCAGATTCTGTGTCTCCCTCTCTCTCTGACCCTGTTCATGCTCTGTCTCTCTCTGTCTCAAAAATAAATAAACGTTAAAAAAAATTAAAAGAAAAAAATAAAGTAAGGCAACAGAACATTTGTACTTGAGCAGTTACATTTTTACCACGTGGGATTATATAACTGTAAGTATATTTTTCATTTCTTACCTCATTTTTTTTCCATTTTCTGATCAATTTATAACTTAAATCACTCAAGTTTGTCTTCTAAAAAGTAATAGCTTATTATTTAATTCAGAAAGGGAAATGTTTAATTCTTACTTTGCTTAGGATTATATAATTTTTTTTATTTTATAGCCCTGATTCTTTTAAGTTGGTAATTCTCTGTATAGGCAGGACTGACATGAAACATCTTGAAAAACTTGTAGAAACTATTTAAAAAAGGAAACTTCAATTGTTTTATTTTGAGAAAAATTATTAGAACATGTAGTCATTGGTAAAATATTTTAATAGAAATAAAATATTTTTTATAGTTTTCATATACACTATAAGATTTTTAAAAGAAAACAAAACACATTTAAGTATATTTTCATATACAGATGTCAAGTGACTCAGTCAATTTTAAATGGCTAGTGATCTACAAAGAAGATACTAGGTATAAGTTTATTTGTCCTGGCTCATACAGATTTTCAGAATTCAGTACAATTTGGTGGCTAATTTATTGGTCTGTTACATATCTTATATATTTCTTAACTATCACACAGAAGTGATAAAAAATAATACTGGACTCACACAAATCATTGTTTCTTGTTTGCATTTATAGACTTGGGAGAAGTCAGCAATGAGAAATGAAAAATCAAACATCTGTAAAAGAGTTCATTCTTCTTGGATTAACAAATGACCCAAAGCTAAATGTTTTGATTTTTCTATTTCTATTTTTCACATATATACTGAGTATAACTGGAAACCTGACAATTATCACCCTCACTCTGATAGATCCTCACCTTAAAACTCCGATGTATTTCTTCCTTAGGAATTTCTCTTTTCTAGAAATCGCATTCACAACAGTTTGCATTCCTAGATTTCTGGCCAGCATTATAACAGGGGATATGACTATTTCCTATAATTCTTGCATGGTCCAGGTGTTTTTCTTTATACTCCTTGGCTCGACAGAATTTTTTCTTCTGACTGCTATGTCTTATGATCGGTATATAGCTATCTGTAAGCCATTGCATTACACAACAATAATGAACAGCAGAATTTGCAACCAGCTTGTAATTAGCTCTTGGCTGGCTGGATTTCTCATTATCTTTCCACCTGTCATGATGGGACTTCAACTGGATTTCTGTGACTCCAACATCATTGACCATTTCACCTGTGACTCTTCTCCTATGCTGTTGATCTCCTGCACGGACACAGCATTCCTAGAGCTCCTGGGATTCTTCCTAGCAGTATTCACACTCATGGTGACCTTAATATTAGTGACTCTTTCCTATGTATTCATCCTTAAAACAATTCTGAGAATCCCCTCGCCTGAGCAAAGGAAAAAGGCCTTTTCCACTTGTTCCTCACACATGATTGTAGTTTCCATTTCTTATGGAAGTTGCATTTTCATGTACATCAAAACTTCAGCAAAAGAAGGAGTGGCTTTGACCAAGGGTATAGCAGTGCTCAATACTTCTGTTGCCCCAATGCTAAATCCTTTTATTTACTCCCTAAGGAACCAACAGGTAAAGCAGTCCTTCAAGAACTTAGTCAACAAATGCTTCTCAAATAAACCTTAATCATTAAGAAATTCATGACTTGAACTTTAAATGGAATCTTATGACTAACACAATATTAACACTGTTACATTTCTCCACCCACTACAATATTCAACTTCCTTTCCTTCAGCTTTTGTTCTCCATTTATCCTATTTTGACCTTACGTGGTTCGACTATCTTTTTACATTTACATGCCCTGAAAATTTTCTGAGGATGAGTGATTTGATGTCACATGAATGTGAATAACATTTAACAATGCCAATATTTAGTTTTAATCATTGAAGAACTTTCCCTTTGCACACCAAACAGATGCTAAATAAAATTCTAAGCAGTTCTTTTTTTTTTCCTTTGAGAGAGAGAGAGAGAGAGAAAGAGAGAGAGATAATGCACACACATGAGCGTGAGTGGGGGTGGGTCAGAGAGAGAGGGAGACAGAGAATCCCAAATAGGCTTCCTGCTGTCAGCACAGAGCCTGACATGGGGCTCGACCAACCTTGAGATCATGACCGGAGCCAGTCAGCAGTCGGATGTTTAACAGACTGAGCCACCCAGGCACCCCTAAGCAATTCTAAAAAGTTATTTCTCCCAGTGCATAAGCATTGATAATGTCCTTTTTGGACTAAATTTGAAAGTTACTAGAAGTATGGCATTGCCATTTCTGTAAGATCTCAATATTTTCACCACAAAGCATCTTGAATGAACTACCCTGATGATTGTTACACAGCCCATTATGTTCTTTTAATTTGCTAATGCTGAGTCTGGAGCTTATCTGAGGCTCTCTTAGAAAGAGTCAGGCATGCCTTTGGTTTCCTATGATCCAATGTCTCTTTTGTTTTGTTTTTTTTGGAAATTAAACCATATGCTTTCTTTCTCTCAGGTAGTTCTCAAAATTTCTGGTACAATGATGGTACCCCAAAATGTTTTCCAGTGTTCATATGCTTTCATTCTTTTAAAAATGAAAAATATAGGGGCACCTGGGTGGCATCCGACTTCAGTTCAGGTCATGATCTCACACAATTTGTGGGTTTGAGCCCTGCATCAGGCTCTATGATGACAGCTCAGAGCCTGAAGCCTGCTTTAGATGCTGTGTCTCCCTGTCTCTCTGCCCCTCCCCTGCTTGTGCTCTCTCTCTCTCAAAAATAAACATTAAAAAATAATAATTTAAAAATAATTTTAAAATAAAAAATATAAAAATATATCTCTTTCAGAATTTTTGCAGACATTGAAGGATATGGATTTAAGCATGCTTGCACCATCCAAACCTTACAAGAAATCTTTCCTTTAAGAAATTTTTAATTATTGCTCTATATTTTAAGAAAACTTAAATTAATATTTGTCTATCTGCTTCCTTCCTCTCTTCTTCCTCAAGCAATGCATGAACACATGAAATCATTTAACTTACCATCAGAACACTTTTCCTCACTGTTTATTTGAATTTTCAATGCTTGAGTTCCCTTTTCTCACCATAAAAAGAATGAGTTCTTCTAATAAGTGTTTATAGAAACAGAGTTACACATAATCAAAAACAGTTGAAAACTAAATTCTACCTGAAAGCATGAATGTCTAAAACATCTGTATAATATTTACAATTGTGTCTCAACAAAAACATTTACTACATCTGCTGGTAAAAACTGTTTTACTCAATTTGATAGTAACTTTAATTAAATTTGAAAGTACAGTGGACTCTCTTCTTAGGCATCAGAAATGTGAATTATCCAGCTATTCCAGAATTATGTTCTTGTTTCCCTCTTTGCTTTACAAAGCTTTTCATTTTTCAGTTGTTGCTTTGGAGTTGGATTCTATGTAAATCTAAATACTTAATTTGCATCTATTGATGCAGATATGACTCAATCAGTGTGGTGCTCAATAAAGTCCAGATCATTCAATGCACACAGGCAGAGAGAGAACTAGTGTGTTTGTATTTAAAACAAATTATCAGAAAAAAAATACACAGACATATTATAAATTTTACTAATATAATTTACAAATAATAATGAAACATACAATGAACTTCATTGGAAATTCTATGTAACCAATTGATTTTCACAGAATGATTTCAGAAATTTTTACCAAACTCATCTCCATAATAATCTAAGTTTGCAAATCAGCCATAGTTTGACAAATGCAGCTGATTTAACACTGTAGCACTCAAATGCACAATTACAGTCAGAAGTTTCTACACACTCAGTAATTGATAGAAAAGGTTGAAGGTTATGGAAATCTTGAACAACCTTATCAATGAAATTGACCAAATTGACATATTCAGAATGCTCCATCCAACATCAACAGAATATTCTTTCCAGTATTACACAAAACATTACCATAATAGATCATAATCTGAGTGACAAAAAAGTCATAATAAGTTTACAATATTCAAGTCATGCATAGTATATTTACTGAACACTATGTAATTAACTTAGAAATCAATTATGGTAAGATATCTGGAAAACCCACTATTATTTGGAAACTGAATAACACATATATGACCCATGGGTTGAAGGAAATCAAAGAAAAAATGCCATGTAAACAAAATTATGACAAAATTTGTGGGATGCAGCTAAAGCATAACTTAAAAAGAAACTTAAGACTCTAAAATTAGAAAAGAACATGAGGCGCCTGGGTGGCTCAGTCGGTTGAACATCCAGCTTTGGCTCAGGTCATGAGCTCACGGTTTGTGAGTTCGAGCCCCATGTCGGGCGATGTGCTGACAGCTCAGAGCCTGGAGCCTGTTTCAGATTCTGTGTCTCCCTCTCTCTCTGCTCCTCCCCTGCTTGTGCTCTCTCTCTCTCCCTCTCTCTCTCTCTCTCTCAAAAATAAACATTAAAGAAAAAAAAAGAAAAGGACAAAATTCTCAGATCAATAACCCCAGTATCCATTTCAATCAACTATCAAAATAGTAGAGAAAATTCAGAGTAGGCAGATGAAAGGGAATAATAAAGATCAATGTGAAACTCAGTGAAATAGAAAACAAAAAAATAAGAAAATATCAATAAAACTAAATATGATTCCCAAAAAATATCATCAAAATTGATAAATTTATAGGGAGATTGAAGATGAAAAACACAGAAAAGATACAAATTACCAGTATCAGAGAAGTCAGTATCAGAGAAGACCACTATCAGACATTCTTAGTGAACAATAACATGGAGATTTTTGAACAGATTTAGGTCAACTAATTAAAAAATATTAAAGAAATGGAAAATCCCTTGAAAGACAATCACAATAAAATGTCAGTCAAGGGGGGGAAAAAAGATATGATAGGTCTATATCTGTTGTAGAAATTGAACTTATAATTAAGAAATATTCCACAAAGATGGGGCATCTGAGTGGCTTAGTAGGTTAAGTGACTGACTTCAGCTCAGGTCATGATCTTGCAGTTCAAGCCCTGTGTCAGGCTCTGTGCTGACAGCTCAGAGCCTGGAGCCTGCTTCAAATTCTGTGTCTCCCTCTCTGTCTGCTCCTCCCCTGCTCATGCTCTCTCTCTCAAAAATAAATAAACATTAAGAAAGAAAAGAAATATTCCATAAAGAAAATTCCTTATTCACCAGTAATTTCCACAAAATATTTAAGGAAGCAATACTAATAATTACACACTGCTCCCCCAGGATATATTAGAGTAGGGAATACTTTCCAACTCATCCTATGAAAATAAATTATCCTTATCCTAAGAGAAAAATCAGAAAATAGACATTATAGATAACTAATCTCACACATGAGTAAGTTGTAAATATTTAAAAATAAATGGCATATAAGCCTAGCAATATATAAAAAGTTTAATTTTGGTCAAGTGGAATTTTTCTCAATAGTTGCAGAAGAACAATTGAAATGGTCAGTATGCATATCTAATAAAAACTCTTAGAGTGTATTTCTTGTGATGAGTACTGGGTGTTGTATATAAGTGTTGAATCATTACATTGTACACCTTAAACTAATGTTAAAATGTAAAAAAAACAAAAAAAAACAAAAAACAAAAACCTCTCAGCGAGTAGATCTAATGAATGACAAATACCAAACTGTGGGGAACAAGCTTAGGAATTCCGTGAGCCTGCACTGATGGAGTTAACAAGGCATAAAGAATTACAAAACCATAGAATGCTCACACCCAAGTTTGGGAAAACAAGATTAGGTAAATAAGTATAGAGAGGGCGGGGCAAAGGCCCCAAAATAGAACAAAGATAAATGAGGTAAACGAGATTAGGTATTCAAGGCTGAAACACCCCCCAATTTAGTACTATAGCTGAAAGCTGCTTTCACAGGAAGGAAGGACCAAATTAGGTAAACAGGTAAACAGGGCTATAGACCACAGCAGGGTGAAGTTGCCTGGAGTGGCAGTTATTAGCAAAAGAAAGGTGCCTCGTTGACCCTGCGGTAGCATGTTTTGTTTTCTGTTTTTTGTTTTTTTAATTTACCTTGTTTTATTTTATTTTTTTAATTTACAACCAAATTAGTTAGCATATAGTGCAACAATGATATCAGGATTAGATTCCTTAGTGCCCCTTACCCATTTAGCCCATCACCCTCCCACAGTAACCCTCCCACAGTAACCCTCAGTTTGTTCTCCATATTTATGAGTCTCTTCTGTTTTGTCCCCCTCCCTGTCCCCTAGGCCATTTTAGGTAAACCGAGGCAGAGCCTCATGTCTGCCCTTAACAACCATCTACCTGGCGTCAGGATTTTGTTTTATATTAACCCAAATCCCTAACCCCACATTTCTTCAAAACCCCCTTTTCTTCACATCCATGAGTTAATGTTTACAGTTTCATTGTCTCTTTGTGCATATCCATCACCATGTTTTGTGAACCTTCTGATAATAAAAACAGAGCAAAGACCCTTAACCTGGGCTCTTGTCTTCTCTTGGACATTAGCCATCTCCCTGATTTTAATCCTGTGTCCCACTTTCTTGCTAGACAAGAAAGAACTCTAGACCCAGAGTCTACGATACCAAAGGACATCCAAAATATAGTAAAAAACAAAAGAAAAAGGAAAGAAATACTATAGCTAACATACTACTTCATTGTGAAAGTCTGAATGATCTCATCCTAAGAAAATGAGTAAGATCAAGATGGTCACTCTTGCTACATTGTACTGTAGATTCTAATTTATGTAGTAAAGTAAAATAAAAGGAAGAAAGTATTCATATTAAATAGGAAGAAGCAAAACTGACTTTATTTATGCAGACAACATAAGCACCTTTATAGAAAACCCTATGGACTTCCTGCTTCAGTTCCATCACTTAGCGTTTGAAAGTCATCACTTCTGCTTTATCAAAGTCAATAACTTACTTGAACTTTACCCATTGTAGAAGTGAAATTGCACAGAAACAACACCCTGAAATCTGAAGAGACTGGAAAGTCCAGAGTCACAGGTGAGATCTACTTTCATAGAATATAAATCACTGGAACTACATGTAGGTAATGGTTCCACTAATAGTCATTTTGGCAAATTGCTGGAGATGGAGTGTTTACCACCATGAGAATTAGAAGATACTGAAGATCATTGTGAAAGGGGGTCCCCACATTTGTTTAGGTTTTGCCTCCAACTAATCCCACCAGTTTCTCAAGCTGAAAAACCAAGGATCTCCCCCTGACTCAGGCAAGGATAGGGAAGAGTAACTATTCTGAAATAATCCCAGAATACTCTTCACACAAAGGCCTGTACTCCAAGGGAAAAGATTTTTATGAGAAACACTTACGAAGGCCAAAGAACACAGGCCCACTAAAAGACTGAGATTTAATCATAAAATTATAGAATGTTGTCCCTCTGCCACAATTTACAACCACAGCAACACATATCAAAGTTTCTCCACCAAAATACTTAATAATTTCAAAGGAGAACTTTATGATAGGAAGAACTGGAAGACACTCATTAACCAAGTTAACAAATTTAACATCAGTAATAAGACGTAGATATCATATACTCCCTGATACAATACCCTAAAAAGGGGATACCACCTCCATGGCATTCTCCACAAAAATGTACAGCCTCAATATAAACATGAGAAAACATTAGACAAACCAAATTGGCAAGCTTTCTACCAAATACCTGATCAGTACTCTTCAAATACATTAAGGTCATGAAAAACAAGGAAAGACTTAGGAATTCCACAGATTGGAGAAAACTAAGGTGCATGATCTCCATACTACAATTAAGCAGCTACAACATCTCCCTCTTATTCAGACATGCCTGTTAATTCCTTATTAATTAAAGAGAATTTAAATTACATAGACATCATCGTTACTTTATTTATGACTAGCTCATAGGTTTTAACGTAATTGTGAAGGGCACTGATCAATAATTCTCTATCTTATAGAGTCAAATATAATTATATCAACTTAGCCCCTGAGGAATACTTCTGTTGCAAAGCCAACAGTGAAACTGTCTCATACACTTATCTTAAAGAATCAGTTTTCAGGTAGTTGAGCCAGTATTCAAAACTACATGGTTTAGATACTAAACTGTTCTGCTTGAGTTATAATTACTTTTAATGTACACTAGCAGGGAGAAGTCAGATTATAGAAAAGACCTATAAAAGCTCAATAACATATACTCTTTTTTAAGCTTCTCCATAATTCTAGAATAATGGTTTCTTAAGGATACAAAAATACTAATTCAAGGGGATATATGCACCCTGATGTTTGTTTATAGCAGCATTATCAACATAGCCAAATTACATAGACAGCCCAAATGTCCAACAGCTGATGAATGGATAAGGAAGTTGTGGTATATATGTAGAATGGAATATTACTCAGCCATAAAAAAGAATGAAAACTTGCCATTTGCAACAATGTGGATGGACCTAGAGAGTATTATACTAAGCAAAATAAGTCTGTCAGAGAAAGACAAATACCATATGATTTCACTCATATGTAGAATTTAAGAAACAAATGAACATGGGGGTGGGGGTAGGGGGAAGAAAGGTTCTCTATTCTCTATTCTGTTCCATTGATCTGAGTGTCTGTTTTTGTGCCAAAAGATCATTTCTTAAACTAGAAGTGTCTAAACAGTTTTTGTTCACTGTTTTTTTTTTTTGATGTTTTCATATTAATTATTTCAAAAACAGTATTACTTGTCTGAAGCAGAGAGTATCTTTCTAAATATGTCTCTGAAGGTTTGTTTAACTTACTGGTTTCTCAGAGTATAAATGAATGGATTCAACAAAGGGGCAACTGAAGTATTGAGCACAGCTACTCCTTTGCTTGAAGTAACTCATTTGCAGATGGCTTTATGTACATGAATATACAACTACCATAACTGATGGATACAATAATCATGTGAGAAGAACAGGTAGAAAGGGCTTTTTTCTTTTGCTTAATTGAAGGGAATTTTAGAATTTTCTTGATGATATAAGAGTAAGAAAGGATTACTAAGAACAATGTGACAGTAAGGATCATCACAGCTAAGAAAAAAGCAATCAGGTCTAGGAAATGTGTGTCTGAGCAAGAAAGTTGCAGGACAGGAGAAATGTCACAAATGAAATGATCAATGATGTTTGAGGCACAGAAATCCAGGTTAAGAATTAAGATCAGTGGAGGGAAAATCACCAGGAATTCAGTTACCCAAGAACTGAGTACAAGCTAATGACAAATTCTGCTGTTCATGATAGATGTATAATGCAAAGGTTTACAGATGGCAACATAGCGGTCATAGGACATAGCTGCCAGAAGGAAAAATTCTATAATCCCCAATAATATGCAGAAAAATAACTGAGATATACAATCATTATAGGAAATGGTCTTTTCTCTGGTTACAATGGTGATTAGGAATCTGGGGAAACAAGCACTTGTGAATGAAATTTCCAGGAAAGAGAAATTACATAGGAAGAAATACATTGGGGTCTTGAGATGAGAATCCAGTAGTGTGAGGGCAATGATGGTTAAGTTTCCTATCATACTCAACATGTAATTTAGAAGTAGAAATAAAAAAATTACAATCTTTAACTGAGAATAATCTGTCAGTCCCAGAAGGATAAACTTTATCTGTTTTGTATGGTGCTTCATTTCTCTTTTGTGATGTCAAACAAATTCTAGAAACAAAAAGGTACAATAATAAGAAACTATCTGAGTTTTATACATAGCTTTATACTATCTAGCTTTATACGTAGACAATGATATATGAAAGGTTCCATATTCACAAATATACCCACTTATGAGGTAAAACTCTAAGAGGCTGAAGATACAATCTAGAACCATGCAACAGAAACTATTTTTAAAAAGCACTATAGAAGTCAACTCAGTTTTGAAAATTGACCTGCAAAATCCATAATACTTTTTCGCCCTTACTTACAAACTTCCAACTCAGTTGTAACTAATTCCAAATTCATCCATTTCTTTAAATACATTAGATACAATCTTGGTTCCAGATTCAAAATTCATTCATTCATTTTTAATTATTGACTTTGTAGGTATAAAATATGCCAGTATAATGAATTAAGACCTACAGTTAAATTCTGAAATTTTAGATTTCATATTAAAAGTTGTATTTGCTTAGAGCCCCATTATCACCTCTTTCAACTTTTCTATGAACTACTGATAAAGACATAGAAAATGACAAAAGAAAAAGAAAGTAAGGGGTGCCTGGTCGCTCAGTCGGTTAAGCATGAGACTTTGACTCAGGTCATGATCTCAGGATTCATAGGTTCAAGCCCCACATGGGGCTCTGTGCTGACAGCTTGGAACCTGGAGCCTGCTTCAGATTCTTTGTCTCCCTCTCTCTCTCTGCCCCACCCCTGCTCTCTCATTCTCAAAAATAAATAAACATTTATTTTTAAAAAAATGAATATTTAAAGAATATCCAAAATAATAAATTGAAACTATTACAAGTTCAGCAATGTGAAAAAAACACAAATTTCTAAAAAGCAAAAAAATATTGAGAATATATAATGGGATATTCACCTCTCTCAAAAGGCAATTCAATTTCCATCTTACATATAAGCCATATGTCATGGCGGAGTTTGAGTGACAAGTAGAAAGCGATCTAAATATTTTAAAATAATCAATTCTTTAAATAATTTTATTCATGCAGATAATTTCATTTTGAAGTGAGGGCATTGACGAATATAATCCCTTTACAAATATTCTAAATGTAATTTTAGATGCAAAATTGCAAAAAAGTCTATACAAATTGACCCCATTTTTATAAATGTCTATATAGGATACATGAAAGTATGATTTCTGCAAACATATACAAAAATAATAGTAATTAAAAATAAAGGAATTTCAGTAAGTTGTTAAATTATAGGGCATTTATATTTTTCATCAAGAATTCAGTCATTCTTAGTAACACATCCTACCATAAAAACCATACAAAAAACATGTTTTTTTCAAACTTCTCTAATTTATTATTTTATAAAAGCAAAATAAAAAGTACTGTGAATTCAAAACACTAATTGGTTACTTATTTTAGAGCCATATTTCAATTAAAATAAATCTAGTGATGCATTTTACATTCCTCTTAACCCGAGGAAATCTTTGTTATCAACTTGCTAAATAATTGCTAAATAAGTAAGCTATTCCCAAATAAACTTAGAACATAAGCACTGGCAGAGAGGAAAAAAAAAACTATATCATATGTATTCTTTATTTTAAATAAAAATATTCAAACTACATCCTTCTTAATTCTGCCAATCAATATCTTTACCTGTTCTGAAGTCATTCTTTTTATTATTGAATACATAATATTTTTCCTTTTACGTGATTTTGCCAATTACCTCATATAAAAATTCACAAACCCCACTAATTATCAATGATAAGTTTTCATTGCTCAAAGTGTTCATCAGAATTAGCACCTCCAAAAGAGCTATTTTTCCTATTTAAAAAAAGCATATTAACATATGTGAAGCCAATTCTCGAAGAAAAATATCCTCCAACTCTGTTACATTTGACTGACTTGTAGAGTTGTTCAGGCACTCTTTCTCTAGAGAACACTAGGATACTCTTCAATCCCTCTACAATATTGTAGTACAGTGTCTGGTTTATATCACTAGAGTATTAGAAATGCAGGTGCAAGCACATAAATCAAATGTCAAGCTCTTGTATTTATGGGTTTAGAAAATGAGGAATAAATAATGCTTTATACAAGGAGTAATAACAAAATATCACTTTTAAATCATTGCTTCTTATTTGTATGTAACTTACATAGTATTTGTAATTATTCTTCTATTTTTGAAAGAAACACCATTATTTTACTTACCATAAGCAGTACATGTTGGTCTCTTTTTTCTGGAAACTACTATGGTATCGACCATAATGAAAGGCAAACATACTCACTGGGAAATGATATTTCATTTTGTAGGCAGAAAAATTAATATAAAATATCCTCATATTGATTCAAAGCAGAGAGATATAGTGCGAATATTTTAAGAATGTGATTTTTCTGCACTGTCAGTACATCTAAACATATGGTACTATGCCCTGGGTAATAAAGATTTTTGTATACTCCTCTTTTTAAATATCATGCAAAGAGATTGGAGGAAGATGGCGGCTTAGGAGGACGCTGGGCTTACCGCGCGCCCTGCTGATCACTTAGATTCCACCTACACCTGCCTAAATAACCCAGAAAAGCGCCGGAGGATTAGCAGAACAGAGTCTCCGGAGCCAAACGCAGACGAGAGGCCCACGGAAGAGGGTGGGAAGGGCAGCGAGGCGGTACGCGCTCCACGGACTGGCGGGAGGGAGCCGGGCCGGAGGGGCAGCCTGCCGGCCAAGCAGAGCCCCTGAGTGTGGCTTGAAAAGTGGAGGGGCCAAATGGAGTGTGTTCCGAAAGCAAGCGGGACTTAGCATCTGGGAGGTCATAAGTTAACAGCTCTGCTCAGAAAGCAGGAAGGCTGGAGGACAAAGGGAGGGAGAGTTGCTGAGCCCAGGAGGACAGAGCTCAGTTTGGGGGGGAACAAAAGCGCTCGCCAGCACCATCTCCCTCGCCCATCCCCCAACCAAAATCCCAAAGGGAACCGGTTCCTGCCAGGGAACTTGCTTGCTCCACACAAACACCCAACGCTGTGCTTCTGTGGAACCACCCCCCCGGCAGCGGGTCTGACTCCCTCCCGCTGCCACAGGGCCCCTCCTGAAGTGGATCGCCTAAGGAGAGGTGAGCTAAGCCTGCCCCTCCTGCCCCCGTGCACCTTGCCTACCCACCCCAGCTAATACGCCAGATCCCCAGCACCACAAGCCTGGCAGTGTGCAAGTAGCCCAGATGGGCCACGCCACCCCACAGTGAATCCCGCCCCTAGAAGAGGGGAAGAGAAGGCACACACCAGTCTGACTATGACCCCAGCAGTGGGCTGGGGGCAGACATCAGGTCTGACTGTGACCCCGCCCACCAACTCCAGTTATACACCACAGCACAGGGGAAGTGCCCTGCAGGTCCCCACCACCCCAGAGACTATCCAAAATGACCAAACAGAAGAATTCTCCTCAAAAGAATCTCCAGGAAATAACAACAGCTAATGAACTGATCAAAAAGGATTTAAATAATATAACAGGAAGTAAATTTAGAATAATAGTCATAAATTAATCGCTGGGCTTGAAAACAGTATAGAGGACAGCAGAGAATCTCTTGCTACAGAGATCAAGGGACTAAGGAACAGTCACGAGGAACTGAAAAACGCTTTAAACGACATGCAAAATAAAATGGAAACGACCACGGCTCGGTTAAAGAGGCAGAGGAGAGAATACGTGAACTAGAAGATAAAATTATGGAAAAAGAGGAAGCTGAGAAAAAGAGAGATAAAAAAATCCAGGAGTATGAGGGGAAAATTAGAGAACTAAGTGATACACTAAAAAGAAATAATATACGCATAATTGGTATCCCAGAGGAGGAAGAGAGAGGGAAAGGTGCTGAAGTGGTACTTGAAGAAATAATAGCTGAGAACTTCCCTGAACTGGGGAAAGAAAAAGGCATTGAATCCAAGAGGCACAGAGAACTCCCTTCAGACATAACTTGAATCGATCTTCTGCATGACATATCACAGTGAAACTGGCAAAATACAAAGATAAAGAGAAAATTCTGAAAGCAGCAAGGGATAAACATGCCCTAACATATAAAGGGAGACCTATAAGACTCGTGACTGATCTCTCTTTTGAAACTTGGCAGGCCAGAAAGGCATGGCAGGAGATCTTCAATGTGATGAACAGAAAAAATACGTAGCCGAGACTCCTTATCCAGCAAGTCTGTCATTTAGAATAGAAGGAGAGATAAAGGTCTTCCCAAACAAACAAAAACTGAAGGAATTCGTCACCACTAAACCAGCCCTGCAAGAGATCCTAAGGGGGATCCAGTGAGACAAAGTACCAGAGACATTGCTACAAGCATAAAACATACAGACATCACAATGACTCTAAACCCGTATCTTTCTATAATAACACTGAATGTAAATGGATTAAATGCACCAACCAAAAGACATAGGGTATCAGAATGGATAAAAAAACAAGACCCATGTATTTGCTGTCTACAAGAGACTCATTTTAGACCTGAGGACACATTTAGATTGAGAGTAAGGGGATGGAGAACTATTTATCATGCTACTGGAAGCCAAAAGAAAGCTGGAGTAGCCATACTTATATCAGACAAACTGGACTTTAAATTAAAGGCTGTAACAAGAGATGAAGAAGGGCATTATATAATAATTACAGGGTCTATCCATCAGGAAGAGCTAACAGTTATAAATGTCCATGCGCCGAATACGGGAGTCCCCAAATATATAAAACAACTACTCATAAACATAAGCAACATTATTGATAAGAATGTGGTAATTGCAGGGGACTTTAATAAGCCACTTACAGAAATGGATAGATCATCTAGACACACGGTCAATAAAGAAACAAGGGCCCTGAATGATACATTGGATCAGATGGACTTGACAGATATATTTAGAACTCTGCATCCCAAAACAACAGAATATACTTTCTCCTCAAGTGCACATGGAACATTCTCCAAGATAGATCATATACTGGGTCACAAAACAGCCCTTCATAAGTATACAAGAATTGAAATTATACCATGCATACTTTCAGACCACAATGCTATGAAGCTTGAAATCAACCACAGGAAAAAGTCTGGAAAACCTCCAAAAGCATGGAGGTTAAAAAACACTCTACTAAAGAACGAGTGGGTCAACCAGGCAATTAGAGAAGAAATTAAAAAATATATGGAAACAAACGAAAATGAAACTACAACAATCCAAACGCTTTGGGATGCAGCGAAGGCAGTCCTGAGAGGAAAATACATTGCAATCCAGGCCTATCTCAAGAAACAAGAAAAATACCAAATACAAAATCTAACAGCACACCGAAAGGAAATAGAAGCAGAACAGCAAAGGCAGCCTAAACCCAGCAGAAGAAGAGAAATAATAAAGATCAGAGCAGAAATAAACAATAAAGAATCTGAAAAAACTGTAGAGCAGATCAACGAAACCAAGAGCTGGTTTTTTGAAAAAAAAAAAAATTGATAAACCTCTAGCCAGACTTCTCAAAAAGAAAAGGGAGATGACCCAAATAGATAAAATCATGAATGAAAATGGAATTATTACAACCAATCCCTCAGAGATACAAACAATTATCAGGGAATACTATGAAAAATTATATGCCATCAAATTGGACAACCTGGAAGATATGGACAAATTCCTAAACACCCACACTCTTCCAAAACTCAATCAGGAGGAAATAGAAAGCTTGAACAGACCCATAACCAGCGAAGAAATTGAATCGGTTGTCAAAAATCTCCCAACAAATAAGAGTCCAGGACCAGATGGATTCCCAGGGGAGTTCTACCAGACGTTTAAAGCAGAGATAATACCTATCCTTCTCAAGCTATTCCAAGAAATAGAAAGGGAAGGAAAACTTCCAGACTCATTCTATGAAGCCAGTATTACTTTGATTCCCAAACCAGAGACCCAGTAAAAAAAGAGAACTACAGGCCAATATCCGTGATGAATATGGATGCAAAAATTCTCAATAAGATATTAGCAAATCGAATTCAACAGCATATAAAAAGAATTATTCACCATGATCAAGTGGGATTCATTCCTGGGATGCAGGGCTGGTTCAACATTCGCAAATCAATCAACGTGATACATCACATTAATAAAAAAAAAGATAAGAACCATACGATCCTGTCAATCGATGCAGAAAAGGCCTTTGACAAAATTCAGCACCCTTTCTTAATAAAAACCCTCAAGAAAGTCGGGATAGAAGGAACATACTTAAACATCATAAAAGCCATTTATGAAAAGCCCACAGCTAACATCATCCTCAATGGGGAAAAACTGAGAGCTTTTTCCCTGAGATCAGGAACACAACAGGGATGTCCACTCTCACCGCTGTTGTTTAACATAGGTTGGAAGTTCTAGCATCAGCAATCAGACAACAAAAGGAAATCAAAAGCATCCAAATTGGCAAAGATGAAGTCAAGCTTTCACTTTTTGCAGATGACATGATATTATACATGGAAAATCCGATAGACTCCACCAAAAGTCTGCTAGAACTGATACATGAATTTAGCAAAGTTGCAGGATACAAAATCAATGTACAGAAATCAGTTGCATTCTTATACGCTAACAATGAAGCAACAGAAAGACAAATAAAGAAACTGATCCCATTCACAATTGCACCAGGAAGCATAAAATACCTAGGAATAAATCTAACCAAAGATGTACAAGATCTGTATGCTGAAAACTATAGAAAGCTTATGAAGGTAATTGAAGAAGATATAAAGAAATGGAAAGACATTCCCTGCTCATGGATTGGAAGAATAAATATTGTCAAAATGTCAATACTACCCAAAGCTATCTACACATTCAATGCAATCCCAATCAAAATTGCACCAGCATTCTTCTCAAAAGTAGAACAAGCAATCCTAAAATTCATATGGAACCACAAAAGGCCCCGAATAGCCAAAGTAATTTTGAAGAAGACCAAAGCAGGAGGCATCACAATCCCAGACTTTAGCCTCTACTACAAAGCTGTCATCATCAAGACAGCATGGTATTGGCACAAAAACAGACACATAGACCAATGGAATAGAATAGAAACCCCAGAACTAGACCCACAAACGTATGGCCAACTAATCTTTGACAAAGCAGGAAAGAACATCCAATGGAAAAAAGACAGTCTCTTTATCAAATGGTGCTGGGAGAACTGGACAGCAACATGCAGAAGGTTGAAACTAGACCACTTTCTCACACCATTCACAAAAATAAACTCACAATGGATAAAGGACCTGAATGTGAAACAGGAAACCATCAAAACCCTAGAGGAGAAAGCAGGAAAAGACCTCTCTGACCTCAGCCGTAGCAATCTCTTACTCAACACATCCCCAAAGGCAAGGGAATTAAAAGCAAAAATGAATCCTGGGACGTTATGAAGATAAAAACCTTCTGCACAGCAAAGGAAACAACCAACAAAACTAAAAGGCAACCAACGGAATGGGAAAAGATATTTGCAAATGACATATCAGACAAAGGGCTAGTATCTAAAATCTAATAAAGAGCTCACCAAACTCCACACCTGAAAAACAAATAACCCAGTGAAGAAATGGGCAGAAAACATGAATAGACACTTCTCTAAAGAGGACATCCGGATGGCCAACAGGCACATGAAAAGATGCTCAACGTCGCTCCTTATCAGGGAAATACAAATCAAAACCACACTCAGATATCACCTCACACCAGAGTGGCCAAAATGAACAAATCACGAGACTATAGATGCTGGCGAGGATGTGGAGAAACTGGAACCCTCTTGCACTGTTGGTGGGAATGCAAATTGGTGCAGCCGCTCTGGAAAACAGTGTGGAGGTTCCTCAAAAAATTAGAAATAGACCTACCCTATGACCCAGCAATAGCACTGCTAGGAATTTACCCAAGGGATACTGGAGTGCTGATGCATAGGGGCACTTGTACCCCAATGTTTATAGCAGCACTCTCAACAATAGCCAAATTATGGAAAGAGCCTAAATGTCCATCAACTGATGAATGGATGAAGAAATTGTGGTTTATATACACAATGGAGTACTACAGGGCAATGAGAAAGAACTAAATATGGCCCTTTGTAGCAACGTGGATGGAACTGGAGAGTGTGATGCTAAGTGAAATGAGCCATACAGAGAAAGACAGATACCATATGTGTTCACTCTTATGTGGATCCTGAGAAACTTAACAGAAACCCATGGGGGAGGGGAAGGAAAAAAAAAGAGGTTAGAGTGGGAGAGAGCCAAAGCATAAGAGACTCTTAAAAACTGAGTACTGAGGGTTGATGGGGGGTGGGAGGGAGGGGAGGGTGGGTGATGGGTATTGAGGAGGGCACCTTTTGGGATGAGCACTGGGTGTTGTATGGAAACCATTTTGACAATAAAACTAATTCCACTTGGCAATCATTCATGAAGATTACAATAGCTGAGATGATTAGCTTGAAACTTGGGAAATACTTATTAGTTTCAAATGATCTAAAAGGAATGAACACATTTCTACAGGAAATCTAAGGGGAGAGTGTCTCTAAGGAGAAATAAGAAAGATGAAAAAATACTCAGAAGAGCCTACAAAACACCAGATGGCCTTTGTCTTTATTGTTTCAAGCATGATGATAGACAACTGTTTGAGTTGTCACATTAAAACAATCATGTAGACAATCATCAAGACAATCAGGCTGTAAACTAGCAGATTATTTTGGATCATACATAGTAATATGTGCCAAAATAGCAATAATATGTGCTAAATTAATTGCTTTTTGAGTCTTTTCTTTTCGAACATGTAAATCTATCACTAGAAGAGCAGCATATGGGTACCTAACTCAAATACTACTCCTACTTATCTTTTTTTAACAAGCAATTGTGTTCAATATTAAGAAAAGAAATAGGGTTTTGCACATTGTAATTTGAGAATGAATATTTTCTTCAGTGACTTGACAATGTACACCTAAGTTCAAACTTGTTTTTTTTTTAAGTTCAAACTTTTTGTAGAGTTACTAATCATTGTAGCACCTATCATTTATTGAATTTCTACTATGCAGAAGTACTATGCTAATTGTATATACGTTTTCAATGTAATCATGGTAAGAGGCAAAGTATACATAATAATGAATTTTTTTGGTTGTTGAAAAAACTGAGAATTAGGGAAATCGTTTTACTTGCTCACACTCATTACAAAGTTTAGAAATTATAGAGACAGGAGTGCAATTAGAGCTTTAATTCCAAGTGTAGTTTTTTAACCATTATGCAATATTTCCAATTAGGTTAATGGATAGTTAGATGACAGGCAGATAATGATAGATGATGATGATAGACAGATAGATGGATGGATGATTAGATGGATAGATGAAAATAGATAGATAATAGATGATAGATGATAGATATATAGATAGATAATAGATAGATAGATGAGAATTTGGAAAATAATCAATAATCTAATGCCTGATTCCATACCTAGGATATGAGTACTGAACCTTTTTTTGAATGAATAGATACATGATTGAAAAATTGACATCCTTATACCATAAATCCAAAAAACTTTTTCAAGAAATGAAATGAACTCATGAAGCTCTTTTGAGTATACCTTTTAAATAAAATTTTAATTTTTCAACTATATTTTAAAGTTTAAGGGACCATATTATGGGGAAAATTATAATTGAACAAAACAGAAACAAATGAAGTTAACAGTAATTTACATTGAACAAACCACAGGGGTAAAATGCAAAGAAACAAAAATAATTTAGTGTGTAACTCTTTAAAATATCATGCTCTGATCCTTGACTGTCCATGGGATATGTTCTAAAGAGTAAAAGAATTAACGAATGAATCTTTGTTATCATTGGTGGTACTGAGGGAGAAATTCTGATTTCATCTTATAAAAATTTTAGCACTGGGCAAATTAATAAATATGTTGATGTTGACAACTAGGAATCTTACTGTAGAAAAAAGGGGGTAGAAGAATCAAATATGAATGGGAAAATAATTCAGCAGTGTTGGATTAGAATTACAGGCAGCAATGTCAACTAATGATTTCTTCGTGTGTTTTTTACCCTGGCTTTGTCCTTTAAAAGATCCTAGAAAGCATTCTGACAGATTATGTTCAAAACCAAGTGGTACATTACAAATGACACAGGAGACTTCTTGAAGGACAAATTCTCTATGGATCCGTCCTTCTTTTTCTGACTTCTGCATGTTGGATTGGCCCAAGGTTCATTCAATCTTTTGATCTTTTCTCTTTTCTTTCTACACTTATTCCCAAAGTTCTCTTATTCAGTCTCATGTTCCATCTATTTGGTGGAATTTAACTACATCTCACTATTTACATTGCCACTTTTCTGGTTAAAACCACCTTTTTTTTAATTTTTACATTTTACTAACTATTTTAGTAAGCAAAGATGCTGACATTAAATTTCTAGCATATGAGAAAAGAGTGTTGAACATCAATTCATGATATGCTGTTTTTTCAAATTCTTCAACCTTAGTTAATATATTATTAACATACTGGGGCACCTGGGTGGCTCGGATGGTTAAATGTCCAACTTCAGCTCAGGTCATGATCTCATGGTCCATGGGTTCGAGCCCCGCATTGGGCTCTGTGCTGACAGCTTAGATTCTGTGTCTCCCTCTCTCTCTTCCCCTCTCCCACTCCTTCTCTCTCCCTCTCTCTCAAAAATAAATAAATATTAAAAAATACAAAATACACATACACATTATTAACATACTGATAAAAATTAGCATTTTATGTGCAAAATATTACCACAGGTTTTTCTGCCAGATTGTATCTTTCTCAACCCCTAAAATGGCATTAAAAAAACTGTTTAATCATTTGGGGGAAAATTTTATATCCTCATATAATCCAGACACATTATAGAAGCTAATGTAAATAGGTCATAAAGCTACTGGAAGAAAATATAAGTAAACATATGATAAAATCAGAATCAGTAAAGCCTCTCAAGTAATGGCAACAGATTCAAAAATAATAAAACAAAAGATATATATTTTACTACATATTAACCCAATTTTATTTATACCAGCAACACCCTAAATTATATTAAATGTTAAATAACAAACCATTAAATAGGATTTGTAACACATTAAGACATGCATAAACTTAATATCCTGAATATATAAAAATATCTTAGAAAAGAATAAGGTATCACTTTTGTTAAAATAACATTGAAAGAATAGTAGTATTATACTCATAAATAAAGCATAAATTGCCAATAAACATTTGAAAATTGCTATATATCATGAGCAGTCAACAAAATGTGAATTAAAGTGAACAAAAGAACATAATATTATTCAGATCATAATTTTGGCAAAGACTTAATACACTGATAATACACCCTGACCTTGTGTTATTAATGCATCTTCCAATCTCCAAGGACATGTCCCTATTCCTAGGTGAATCAGTCAGCTTTTGTTTTCTTTTACTTTTCTATACCAATTACATTGTCCATTCATTAGTGACTTCAAAGTAGGCTCACCAAGGATACTTGTTTTTTGTGTTTTTTTTTTTAACTTAGGTGATCTTACCTACATAACAGGTTGCCTATGTAAAGCATCTTCAATCATTTCTTGGTGAAACTTTAAGGAAACCACCCCACACTAAAATTGGTCACATCATCGACTTCAAAAATCAAAGAATTTCTGGTTTTCCTTGCCTGTTTACTAGTCTTTCCTTCTATATAGCTAATCAGATTATGCAGAAATAGCTCCTTTTCTAATTTAGGCAGATACTGTAATTTGTGATAAATGTTAGACCTAAGGATATAAAAATTGATATAGGTTGTGTATGCGTTTCTACTGTTACCTTTGAGTGAAAGTGAGAAAGCATGACTACATTATACCCATGTCACTACTGATAATTCTTATTTAATTGTGAGTTCCACTGAGGATCTGTGTGGAAAGAAAACTGAGGCCTGAATGAGAGACTAAACTGTAAGTATGTTCATATTTCTCAAATCAATTTTTTCTATTATGAAATTTGAAAAAGTAATTAAAATATTTCCTGTCACTTTCCTAAGTGTGTGTGTGTGCATGTGTGTATATATATATATTTCCATATATACACATTTATATACAAACATTCATTTTTATAAATGCATGTGTGTATTAAAAATTTGGATAGTTCAGGGGCGCCTGGGCCGCGCAGTCGGTTAAGCGTCCGACTTCAGCCAGGTCACGATCTCGCGGTCCGTGAGTTCGAGCCCCACGTCAGGCTCTGGGCTGATGGCTCAGAGCCTGGAGCCTGTTTCCGATTCTATGTCTCCCTCTCTCTCTGCCCCTCCCCCGTTCATGCTCTGTCTCTCTCTGTCCCAAAAATAAATAAAATTAAAAAAAAAAACGTTGAAAATTTTGGATAGTTCATAAGGGTATGAGAAATTAATTTCATCTCTTGAATGTTATTTCTTTCTCGAGAATATTAATCATGGAAGCAAATGAAGAGATTTCTAAGCCTGCTTTATGAATTGGTTAAATATGTGAGCAATAAAATGGTCACATTTGATAAGCATATAATGCAGTATCTATTGCCCTAACTGCCAACACATGCACATACACACACTCACACACACACACACACTCACACACACACATACACACACACACACACACACACACACGCAATCTCAATTGTACAAATACATCTCTTCAACTAAAAAAGATCTTGTTTTTTTAAACAGTTTTGATGTCTAGGCATGTTAAAAATTAATAAGTTACATCTGCAATATAATTAATTTGTCAGAATGTTTCTGAGGCATGTTTCTGAAGCAGGTAAATAGAAGGCAAAGGGTTATTCTGCATCCTAGGATGATATCCAGGATCAGCAGGGACTTTTACTGGAGGCTACAATAGGGAATGAAGGAAGCATGACTGGAAGAAGAAAGGAAGGTGGGCTCTGGGTAACAATTCTGTGCTGCTTATTTGAGCTACTACAGATGTTTCAGGTGTGCCTCTGCAGAAGAGAATAGAATAACAGCATTTAGACAAAGTTTTTTGCCCATAAGCATAATTCAGCATTCATCCTCTCTGATAGTGTCTAGAGAATCTGAATGCTACTTTTGGTTACATAGGTCCATCCAAGACCGTTTTGTCAAAGAAGGAACCCAGGAGCAGGCTTTGGTTGAAACTAGCTATCTCAGACCACACCATACAACAGAAATGCTAAGTCCATTCTAACTGAACTACAGTCTGAGTAGTTTGCCCTATATATAGTCAGTGAAATCAAAGAGTAACCCCATACAATTAAGGGACTTCCTAGCAACAAGTTCAGGTAAATAGAATATTATAGAAAACTATCATTAGCTCATATCTAGAACTTTTTAAAGACCTCATTACCTTATCCTTATTTTTTTATGATGTCTATTTTTTTTCACATGGTCTACATTAGAATTTAAATGAAATGTCCCATGGAACTCTGACCAGGCAGAGTCGATGAAACGCCCAGCCTGAGAGACTATATTCTAATACTCAAAAAATGGGGCACTGAAGGGTTAGGGGAGCATGATACCAATTCTTATATGGAAGGAAGATCTTTCAACATTAGTGTAGTATCTTCTATATGAACCACAGGAATTAAAGGACTTCTGTCAAGTAGAACCTTAAAATATAAGTAGAGGATATATCCTGGTCTTTGTAGATATCTATGTGTTTAATTAATATACAGAGAAACTATTATATTCCAGGAAATGTGATAAGATCTGAGTCTACTACTAAGAATAAGATGGGCTCTGTCAAGAGTGTCACAGTCTAATAGGATGACAAACAGTAAATAAGTCATTCAATACAGCTCTGATGTAGGGATGATGGATATAGGAATACGGTGGAGATGTAGCCAGCCTAGTCTATAGGAATTGAGATGGTGTCTCAGAACTTACTCTAGGTGCAGTGAGAATTAAAATGATCAAAACAGGAGACAGGAAGTCCAATTAGAGTATGAATGCTTCATATCGAATATGAGATCAAAGTGATCTAAAGTAGGAATGGAAGACATGAACTTTTTTTTTAATAACATATTAAGGATGTAGAGTCTAAATAGCCTTAGCCAGATGTGAGCAATAGGATGGAAGGAGGCCTTCTAAAAGCAGAGTAATAATAATGAATTGAGCAAGAGTGGTGATAGTACATTAGTGGATAAATATGCCAGGTTTTGGCAGCCTGAGTAATGAATGAAAGATAGGGGGGTAGAGGAGAGGAGACTGAATAAAGATGTGTACACACACACACACACACACACACACACACACACACACACACAGATATATTAATTCACTTAAATGGCATGGTCTTTGAAATTCAGTGATTGGCTGGATGTTAACCTGAGCTATGCTAATGAATACAACTTGTGACAAGCATTGCCTCATATTTTAATAAGCTGAACGTATGTAAAAGGGTTTGGTGCATTACTAAGAAGTATAGAAATAAGGAACTATTATAGAACACTAAAGTGTCAGATAAAATGGTAAAATCTCAGGGTTTGTCTTTTTTTTAATTGTTAAATTTTGCAATAGTTTAACATTACAGAAAAGTGAACAAATCATAATGGCACAGTTCTGTATATAGCACACGAATGGCATCATTTAAGCCTTATAACCTAAGCCTAGACCTAGTCCATACCCTCACAATCCTCACTGAATAGAGACACTATCCTGATTTCTAACTCCAGAGATAAGTTTTGCTTATTTGTGAAATTCACGTAAATGATCATACTCTACATATTCTTTTGTGTCTCGTATCTTCATTCAAAATTATGTTTGTGAGAACTTTTCATGCTATTGCATGTAGCAATATTAGTTTTATCTTCATTACTATACTCGTCCATTTTATGAATACATCACAATTTAAAAACTGATTCATATCATTAATGGACATTTTTATATTTCAAGTTTTTGGATTATTGAGAATGAGGCTAAACCTTTCTTAAACATGCATATATTTTGCATACATATGTATACATTTTGATTGGGTAAATACCTAGGATCATAATTTCCTGTTTCACAGTTATCTGGACAGCAGCATAATAAATATATTCAAAAAGTTCTCATAGTGTTTATATGAATGTACACTCTAATCTTCAAGGTACTTGGTATGGTCCATCTGTTTAATGTCACTTATTCTCATGGTTGTGCAGTAGCTGTGAATTTAATTTCCTTTTCCCTAAGTACTAGAAAGTTCACATTTCACATGTTCACTGGCCTTTAGATATGCTTTTTAGTGAAGAAATTAGTCTAATTGTTATTAGATTGGGTTTTGTTTTCCTATTGGTTTATAATAAATTTTATAAATTCTTATTACAGTCCTTAATGATTATTACAAATATCTTCCCCCACTGTGTGACTGGTCTTATTTAAATCACTTTTATTCAAGTATAACGTACATATATACAATAAAATGCACTTAAGTGTAGCATTCCATTGAGTTTTGACAAATGTATATATACCTCCTTATAACTACTAATGCAATCAAGATACACAAATTTCTATCACTTGTAAATGTTTGTGCTCTTTCCCAGTTAATCCTTCATAATAGATTTGGTTTGTCTTTTCTGATTAAATTAAATCTTAAAGTATTTTCTCTTTAATGTGTACATATTTTCCCTTGGCATACTACTTTGAGATTTATCCACATTATCACATACACGAATTCTTTATTCTTTTTATTGCTATGTAGCATTCCATGTAAAAATATACCATTTTTCCACTTCTCGATGTTTACTTGTATTACATTCCTCTTTTGGTTATTATGAATAAAGTTGCAATTATTAAGTCTAAGAACATATTTTTTTTTTCCTCTTAGGTAAATTCTTAGGGATGGGTTTACCGTATTATATAATAGATACATTTTAAATTTTATAATAAACTATAAAACTAAAAAAGTAGTTTTACTATTTTATATTTCCACCAGAAATACACAAAAATTTCAATTACCTCATTTTTACCACACTTGCTATTGTTAGTACGTTTAATTTTTACTATTCTAACCAATGTTTAGTAATGTCTTATTATCATTTAGTTTTTATTTCCTTAATGACTAATGATGTTGAGCATCTTTTCATGTGCACATTTGATATTCGTGAATCTTCCTATGTGAAGTATATGTTCAAATATGACCATTTTTTATTAGTTAAGTATGTGTATATGAGTATGTGCATATAGATGTTATTTTGTATCTATATTATGCATACATATATTAAAATAATATACATTTCATATATATAAAATATACCCATAATATTTTTGCATATATGTTTTCTATATATATATTATATATACACACACTAAATACATGACCTTTGTCAGATGTATGTTTTATAAATTTCTTCTCTTAGTACAGGGCATTTCTTTTCATTTTTTAACAGTATATTTTGAAAAATCATTTTTTATTAAGTCTATAATCTATTTCAAGTTTATTTTTCATTGTGTTCATTTTTATCCATATGTATATCTTATTGTAGTAGCACCATTTGTGAGAAGACATTATTTTTCTCCTCAGTTTGCCTTACGATACTCTATTTCAATATACATTGTTCTATTCCAATGAGTTCTATGTTTATTCATATCTCAATGTCAGTGTTTTAAAATTTCCATTGTATTGCTATATTATAATTTGTTCATATTATGCCCAAGTATTTCATGTTTAAATGGTGCTATAAATGACATCTTTAAATATTTTCGAGTTCAAAAAACAAAAAAAAATGT
This sequence comes from Felis catus, assembly GCF_018350175.1. Classification (NCBI taxonomy): domain Eukaryota; kingdom Metazoa; phylum Chordata; class Mammalia; order Carnivora; family Felidae; genus Felis; species Felis catus. The sequence goes on from NC_058374.1 coordinate 81,862,985, forward strand.
CAAGGTCAAATGCTTATTGTTCATATACATAAATACAGATATATACACACTTATATTGACCCTCTTATCTTTTGCTTTTGCTAAACTCACTTACTCATTAAAGGATATTTTGTAGATTACTTAGGATTCTATATCTACCCAATCATGTTATCAAGAGAACATGATTTAACTCCTTTATTTCTAATCACAATGTTACCATTTTTTCTCACCTTATTTTATTGGCTAGGAACTCCAGCACATTGTTGAATATGAACTATGAAGTAGTCATCTTTGCACAGTTCATGATTTTAGAGGAAAGCTTTTAGTTTTTTCTCCTTATATTTGATATTAGCAGAAGTTTTGTTTTGTTTTTTTATAAGTAGGTGTCCTTTTCACATTGAGATAGTTTTCTCTGCTTCTACTTTACTGAGAAATTTTTTAATTTTTTTTAAGTTTCTTTATTTTTGATTGAGAGATCCCAAGTGGGGGATTGTCAGAGAGAAGGAGAAAGAGAATCTCAAGTGAGGCTTGGGCTCATGAATTATGAGATCATGACCTGAGCTGAGATCCAAGAGTTGGATACTTAACCAACTGCTCCACCCAGCTGCTCCAAGAAATTTTTAACCTAAATAAGTGTAGAATTTTGTCAAAGATTTTTTTCCTGAAACTATTCAGAAGAAATTATTCATTCTCCCTTTTTCTGTTATTATGGAGAATACATTGATTTAAAATATATTGAACCATGGGCAGGGGATGGGCTAGATGGGTGATGGATATTAAGGAGGGAACTTGTGATGAGCACTAGTTGTTATATGTAAGTAATGAATCACTAAATTCTACTCCTGAAACTAATATTACACTTATGTTAACTAGGATTTAAATAAAAACTTAAAAAATAAATAAATAAAAGGGCGCCTGGGTGGCTCAGTTGGCTGAGTGTCCGACTTCAGTTCAGGTCATGGTCTCACCATTTGTGGGGTCGAGCCCCATGTCGGGCTCTATGCTGACAGCTCAGAGCCTGGAGCCTGCTTCAGATTCTGTGTCTCCCTCTCTCTCTCTGCCCCTCCCCTGCTCATGCACTGTCTCTGTCTTGAAAATAAATAAACATACATACATACATAAATATTGAACCAACATTGAATTCCTGCGATAAATGTCACCTTCTCATGATGTATTATTCTTATAAAGTTATTGAGTATAATGAGCTTGATTTACTATTCTTTTGTGGAAAATTTCTATCTTATGTGTAGACGATATCATTCAGTAGTTTTCCTTTTTATGTAATGTCTTTGTTTGGTTTTGCTATCATAGTAATACTTGCCTAATAAAAGGAGATGGAGGAGTACCTGGGTGGCTGACTTGGTTAAGCATCTCAGTCTTGATTTTGACTCAGGTCATAATCTTGCAGTTCCTGAGATTGAGTCCCACGTCAGGCTCTGCACTGACAGTGCAGACCCTGCTTGGGATTCCCTCTCCCTCTCTCTCTCTATTCCTCTCCCCACCTCTCAAAATAAATAAATTGTATAGTTTTTCTAAGCCTTTATTGACTTAAAACCAACTAGTTCCATCAATTAGTAAGACAATCTCCAACTATAATTGCCAATTTACCTGTTTCTTCTTTCATTTATGCCAGTTTATTCTTTTTATATTTTGATGCTCTGTTAAATACACAAATAATTAGAATCTCTTGGTGTTCTTAGTGAATTGGCTTATTTATCAGATAATATGTAATTTCCTCTATATGCTTGTTAATTTTCTTTGGTGGTGATACTAACATAGCTACTCCAACATTCTCTTGATTATGGTTCACATGGTACTCATTGTTTTATTCTTTACAGAAGTAATATTTGAAGTGAGGTGTTTAAATATAGCATCTAGGTGGGTGATTTTTAAACACATCTTATTGCTTCTTGGCCTTTTGGCTAAGATCAAGTGTAGTATCTGTTCTTATCAATTTAAAAAACAAATCTTATAATCTCTACCTTTTAATCAGTGTGGTATGTTTTGATTATTTTATATAATGTAATCATTTATGTTTCGACTTCTGTTTATCATTTTGTTACTTGATTTTTGTTTGTCCCCATTGTTGTTCTTTCTTTTGTTTCCTATTTTCTGGACTAAAATTAACCACTTTAGTGTAGTCATTTTAACTTATATGTTTTTGACTGTATCATTTCTTAAAAGTTTGTGACTTATAATATAAACAGTAAACATTTCACAAACTTGAATCAATATCTTACCAATGGAGGTAGAATTTGGAAAATATATTACTATATAGGACCCTGTACTCTTCCCTTTTTATTGTGATTATCATTTATATTATGTTTATATACATCAGAAACTCCATTAGATAATGTTATAATTTTTGCTTTCAACAATCAATTTTATGAAAGGAATTATACAGAACTGGTGTTTTTGTCTTAAATTTTCAGTAGAAATCTACAATTAAGCCACCTGAGCCTGGAGTTCTCTTTGTCAGATGATTTAACTATATGGTTGTTTACTTCAATAGATACAGGACTATCTAGGTTACATATTTCATCTTGAGTTAGCTTTGTAAATTGTACCTTTCAAAGAATTCATTCATTTAAGTTATCAAATCTACTCTGCAGATGTTTTCGAAATATTTCATTTTTATCTTAACACTTTATAACATGTAATGTTATCATTGCTCTCATTCCTGATAAATCTTATCTTTTCCTTTTTTTTCATGACAGTTGTATGAATGTTATTTATCCTTTCTAAAAATCAGCTCTTGATTCCTTTAAACTTCACTCTTGCTTTTTGTTTTCTGTTTCATTGATTTCTGTCTTGTTTTCTGTTCAGACACTTCCTCTTTGACGTTTCAGTTTTACACGTAGATTGCTTAAAACATCAAAGGTAGCAATGAGAAATCACACAGCAATAACAACATTCATCCTGTTGGGACTTACAGAGGACCCACAGCTGCAAGTTCTCCTTTTTATCTTCTTATTTCTCACCTATGTGCTGAGCATGACTGGAAATCTGACCATTATCATTCTTACATTCATGGATTTTCATCTTAAAACACCTATGTATGTTTTTCTTCGAAATTTCTCCATTTTAGAAATCTTATTCACAACGGTATGTATTCCCAGGTTCTTGTACAGCTTATCAACTGGAGATAAAACGATTACTTATAATGCTTGTGTTAGTCAAGTATTTTTTATTGGGGTTTTGGGGGCCACAGAATTTTTTCTCCTGGCAGCCATGTCCTATGACCGCTACGTGGCCATCTGCAAACCCCTTCATTACATGACCATCATGAACAACAAATTATGTACCATCTTTGTCTTCTGTTGCTGGATCTCTGGGTTGATGATCATCGTCACACCACTCAGTATGGGCCTCCAGCTGGAATTCTGTGACTCCAATGCCATTGACCATTTTGGCTGCGACCCATTTCCTCTTTTTAAGATTTCATGCTCAGATACGTGGCTTATAGAACAGACAGTTATAATCTGTGCAGTATTGATATTCATTATTACACTGATTGGTGTCATTCTTTCCTACATATATATCATCAGGACAATTCTAAGATTCCCTTCTGCTTCCCAAAGGAAAAAAGCTTTCTCCACTTGTTCATCTCACATGATTGTTATTTCCATCACATATGGCAGCTGTATTTTCATCTATATCAAGCCTTCAGCCAAAGAACAGGTGGGCATCAATAAAGGGGTATCCGTGCTTACTACATCTGTTGCTCCTTTGTTGAACCCGTTCATTTATACTTTGAGGAACAAGCAAGTGAAACAAGCTTTCAATGACACAATAAAAAAAATTGCATTTACCTTACAAGTAAGAGCACATTGAATTTGAAAAATTAATGAAAACAATGATTTGTTCCTTAGCATTTTTTTCTGGAAGTCCTAACTAGTTCAGTCAGGTTGACTTACTTCTTCAATTGAAGGAACATGAGATTTTGTTTCCAAGAAATAAAATCTTCTTCCATTTCTAAGCTTTTCTAATATTATTCAAAAAGAGATTGATTATATGAAATGTGAAATATAGTGTCTATGAGTCCTGAGAAATCTTTGGATCAATAGCTTTTCTAAACTCCTTCAATTTGCATATGTAAATATGCCAAAGGAAACATTTGAAATATAAAAAAAATGTTTCATCTATGTTTTTGTTTTTTGTTTTTTGTTTTTTTTAATTTTTTTTTTCAACGTTTATTTATTTTTGGGACAGAGAGAGACAGAGCATGAGCAGGGGAGGGGCAGAGAGAGAGGGAGACACAGAATCAGAAACAGGCTCCAGGCTCTGAGCCATCAGCCCAGAGCCTGACGCGGGGCTTGAACTCACGGACCGCGAGATCGTGACCTGGCTAAAGTTGGACACTTAACCGACTGCGCCACCCAGGCGCCCCCATCTATGTTTTAAGGTATTAAGATAAACTCTAAAATAAAAGAACTCAAAATGGGCCTATCAAGTAAAATTAAAACATATTGCAACCAAAGTAAGAAAATAAATACTAGGAATCTGGAAACAAATATGATATACTAAAGACATAAGCAAGCTAGAATATTTAGATTTTCATCAAGAAAGAGGAGAAAAGTTTAGATCACAACTGCTTGACAACATGCAAGCACTCATACCCACATGCACACACACACAAAATAAAACAAGATTAAAAAGAAGACTTTTGCTTCCAGCTCTGTCAGAGTAACTAATTTGAGCCCATGTTCTCTGCTTTAAGTCATCATGAAACTGAATCAATTTTATGAAGAAATTTGACAAGAAACTCAAAACTGTATCTTTTTAGAAAGAGAGATTTCAATAAACGTATCCACAATTAACACTAGCTTAGTCTACAGTGTGACACAGAGACTAACCTCAACATGATAGTCTCTCTGAATTGAGTTGGCAAAGATCAAATCAGCTGAAGTGGTTACTACCCTCAGGTCAAGACTACACTGAGCTGGAATCTGGACAGAAGTTCCCCATTTATGCCTTGGCTGAGGAACAAGTATAGTCCGTGTTTGCACATGAGTAATAAGGCTGAGAGTTCAACAAAGATACTAGAGGCTGAGTAGTCTGTGGGCTTGGAGTCTGGGCCCAGAGAAAGTGAAAAGACCTTGTTAATATCTCTTCAAACCACAGACTTCTAGCTGAACACCAGGAAAGCCACTTAGGAATACCTCAACAGTAAGGGCCACAGTTTAGAGCAAGAGTGAGAAAAATAAGAGCTGAGGGTAAAATCTATCCACCACTGGGTCTAGTAAATAAACCTTTATTGAAACATGTCCACCCCCACTCATCTGCATGTTATCTATGGCTGCTCTTAATGGCATATTTGAGTAGCTTAACAGAGACCTCATGGCCCCAAAAGCCAAAAATATTTACTATCTAGCCTTTTACAGAAAAAGTTTGCCCACCTCTGGTGTAGAATTTACTTTTCTATTTTTTGTATCATTTGGGAAGAAATAATGAGAGGCAGGTTGCTATGCAGCTACATTGTCTTCATCTACCCAGATGTCTCTAGAAGGTAACTTTTAAACTTGTTGGCCAGCCAGGAAAATCGAATTCGTCCATCCCTCTACAATTTCCCTCTTTGTCCGTGACTGTACTTGAAAGGATGAAAATGTGAAGAAGCCTGTGCATTCTGTCCACCTATATCTCACACTAACAACTCAAGTTAGAACTACATCAATGTTTTATAACAAATGGGGAATTCACTTATTTGCCATTTAATAGAAAATTTTGTTCAGCCCACCAATTCCTATAAATCTTCAACCTCACCTCAACTTCCCCTGAAAAAAAAAATCCTTATTCACAACTCCCCAAGTTCTATATGTGCAATTGAAAATCAAGCCACAGTGTTGGAGAAGAAGCCAGAGGCGCCATAAGAATGTCCTGAAGGAAACGGATGGAGCAGTAAGGAACTGAAAGCAGTTTCATTCCCAGGACGGAAGGCCACCAGGACTGTTTGTTCTCTCCAGAAGGACATCATACATAGTAGTATAAAGAAACAAGTTACTGATACAACAGCTTGGATTAATCTCCAGGGAATTCTGCCAAGTGAAAAAGCCAATCCCAACAGTCATGTATTCTATTAACTTGCTTATATAACACCAAAATTACAGAAATGGAGAACAAATTAGTGCATGCCAGTGATGGAATGAGTAAGGAAAATGGAGGTTTCAATGACTACAAAAGAGCAAAATGAGGGACACTGTGATAATGAAACTTTTTTATACTTAGATTGTGCGATTGCCAACGTCCTGATGTGTCTCATAAGATGTGACCATTGCAAGAAACCGGAAAGAACATGCATGATTTATTCTGTGTTATCTATTATAAGTGCATGTGAATCTATAACTATATCAAAGTAAACTTTTAATTAAAAAAAGAAAAAATCCACCATACCAAAATCAAGGAGGAAAACATAATATATACTTGAATGATCATAGAAGCACTATTTATAATAAATTCTTACATCCGATTGCCTTAGAAGAGAAGTCAGGCATTTACTTTGTTTTAATATTATTGTTGTGGTTCTTTATATATTAAATGCTATGGTATGCTACTATGTCTCTTAGGAAATGGTCCCACTACTACATGTATTTTTGTGTGTGTCCAAGTTCATTAGAAGATTCATTACCAGCTCTAATATAGTAATCACAAAGGGCACTCTTGTTTATTTTTCACTTGATTCTTATGCACCCATAGCATATTGAACAAATATAATAGAAGTCACTGATAGTTTAAAAATTACAGATACCCTATCTCCATGTTCAGAAAAGATCAGGCCATCAAATCTTCCATAATCCATTTTTGATATTCCTTTCCCTCTGTGTCAGTTTTACTTCCCCGTAACCTACTAAATGTAAAAAGTTATTTCCTAACTTTGCAATGGGAAACAATTTCCAGTGACGGTACCTGAATAAAACATTTTTAAGATCTCTGCATTCTTAGGGCTTTTGCGAATGTAGTTTTCTGAAAACACATAGTCACTGTATGTATACACCTCTACTAAAAACCTTTCATTGTAACTTTTACTTGCACTCAGGTCCCAAGGTCATTTTGGGTGAAACTTTCAACAGAAGCTATGAATTACTGTCAGAAAACAGTATTACACTTTAAGTTTTAATAACTACTTTGAAAATTTTCAGGAAGAAAAAAATGATTAAATGTTGCTTGGGGCGCCTGGGTGGCGCAGTCGGTTAAGCGTCCGGCTTCAGCCAGGTCACGATCTCGCGGTCCGTGAGTTCGAGCCCCGCGTCAGGCTCTGGGCTGATGGCTCAGAGCCTGGAGCCTGTTTCTGATTCTGTGTCTCCCTGTCTCTCTGCCCCTCCCCCGTTCATGCTCTGTCTCTCTCTGTCCCAAAAATAAATAAACATTGAAAAATAAATGTTGCTAGGCTGGAGTAGCATTCATTTGGGGGCATATTTTGTGCTTGTCCTTTAATTTTTGTGTAGAAATTTGGAAATTTCATGAGGTGAATTCACAGTACTTTTAAGCTATTTCCAAATGGCACTTGACCTGTAAGTAAGTTACATTATGAGCAAAGCTGGCTTTGCCTATTAGTAAATATAAGATTACCAGCATTAACTTTCTTCCCACCTCCTTATCGCCAAACAATATGAAGAAAGAAAAAATCAAAACTTATTAGCCTACACTTCTATTTAAAGGTTTTAACATAAGGACAACTCAAGACAACCGTTATGAGATGAGAAAGAAGGTTAAAGATTTACAGGGAAGATTTTTGAAATGGCTCAAAGTTCACCTATTTACTGAAAAGTTTTTGCCACTCAAATTCTCACAAAGTACGAGTAAACTGATCTGTGTTAATCATGGGATAGAATGAAGGGGTTGCAAGCCTGGAGCCATGGTTTAGTAGCTATTGGTTGGTAGATTTGGACTGAGCAGAGGAATGGGGAAGAACACTTTAGAATAAAATCTTGCTGGAGTGAATGAAAATTCTTCAGTCCTTCAGTATATATCACAACAGCTGATAAAAGGTCAAAAATCTTATCTTTTACCAAAAAAATGCAAAATTGGAATGATAAACAACAAATTACTCATCACTCTGAGCATCATATTTGCCTGTATTTCCTCCTAATAATTATTGTGAATCCTTGGATGTTGAGCAGATTCAGGAGATTGCCAAATAGTTGATGGATGGAATAGAGAGATAATCCTATCCTACAACACAAATTAGCCTTTTTATCATTCCTTGAGTGGCTCAGCAATAAATTCTAGGGTATAATTATCCTAACATGCAGTCTTTTCCATGAGTCAAGTCCCATACCCCCTCCCTTTTGTGATCAAGCCAATAAATCCCAGGGCTATAGGATGAGTGATTGTCTTCATAAAGAAAAATCTACAGTCCCGGGACCACTGATTGAACATTGGAAACATCTGAATAGCTACTAATACAAATGAGTTAGCAATAGCTGAGGAAAGCTGTGTATCAGTTATTATCCCACTTTGTGTATGTTAGAGTCCCCAACATCTGGCTTCCTTTCTTCTCTAAAGAAACACTAAGCAGTCAAAAATGGCATTAGCAAAAATAAAGCAGGACATACAATTTAGTAAGCTTGTTGTTTATTTTTATTCTGCATCTGGGTTAGTACGAAAAAATGAAACCCCCAAATAAATATGGTAAAGGAAGATTAAAAAGCATGATCCCCAGTGAAGTTCCCTGTCTCAGGCCAAACAAGCAAAGTGAAAAAAAGTTACAGAAAGGGGTTGACTGAAAATACAAGGGGCTTACTTGGCCTAATTCAAAATTATGCAAGCTTAAATTATCTCACTATCCAAATTAATCTTACTGCCTTTGGAGGCAAGTTTTCACCAGAAACCAGTAAAGGGGTTTGCTGAGTAATCATGAAAGATGAAGTGGCAGTATTACTCACTCAGAATAGAAAAAAAAAAAAAAAAAAAAGATGGATGGATGGATACAGACAACCATACTTAAAAGCCAAAGAGTTGTACACAACAGACCCCCAAGTCAAATTATTCAAAATGTAAAGACTGTCTTTGATTCATAACTATCAATCCACTCATTTCTTAATAGCATGTAATTAATAATACTATTATCTTCCTTCACCGAATCTTATTAAATTTCTTAAAATGTAATGGATATAAAATATGATTATATTTTTAAGAGCATAGGCATACTGGTTGTAAAAACCTAGAGAACAGATGCTATAGGTAGTATGGCTGGAGAAGGATAGGAAAATGGAATAACCAAGGAACAGAAAAGTGATTATCGGCAACATGATGGAATTTTTATCATGCACTGGTGTGATCAATTATGCTCATCTTTATGATTAATCGTCTTTCTGTGGTAAATATATTTTCTTAGAATTCTACTTACCTGTATGAGGAGAGGAAAATAGGACACCGAAATTAGTAATCTTAGAGATGCTTAAAGTTTAGGTAATCAGAGTACAGACATGAAAAAGAGGAAATATAGTCATAAATCTCTGCTATTACAGTGAACCTTATTGTTGTGAATAGGGCAGTGAATGAGAGATTGAGACGGTGGCATTGAAGTGGAGACTGTAATGGGTAGACTGGATGGAGCTTAAGAGAGAATAAAAAAAATAATGTGCTTATGATTTTTGCCTCAGTGACACTAAAACTAAAGTAACATTAAATTTCAATTTGAGGCAAGCTATCTGAAAGTATGCAATTTCTGTGACGATACTTTTAGCCTGGATCCAACATTTCTTCCTGGATGAGAATCAAAATAATCTACATGTGCAAAGATTCCTAGGATATGTTGTGAAGTATCAATACTTGTAGAAAAGTTTCAAGATCCAAGAGAAAGGGTCCAAAGCCAAGAGATGACTTTTAACTGGAAGAATCTCTTCTGGATCACTTTAAGTGAGAAAACAGAAAAACAGAAAAAAATGTGTCCAACTGAAATAATGGTGAGAGAAGGCAAATTCTAGATAAGGTGATGATCCAAATTATGAAAACATCACTACCATCTCAGTATCTGCATTTCAAATGTGAATAAATTTGAGGATTGACGAACAACACTTATATTTGCCATCAGGTTTAAATTCTAATAGTAATTACAGTACTATGAAGACCACACTGGGTTAGGGCAGTGTCCACAAGTATGAAAACTGTCCTGGAGAAGTTAAAAAGAGACTGAAGGATACCCATTCCGTTAGGTGAAGTGGGGACCTGAGCCAGAAATATTCTTCTGTCTTTGCCCAATTGTACCAATCAGGTAAGTCAATCAGATGAAGTAAAATAATGAAAGGTGAAGAAAAAGCGAACAGGTTGCCTTAGAGTGTTCATTTAATCTAGCTCACTCTTCCTAGAAAGAAAAAACAACGAAAGAAGTGGAAGAATGCTGTGCTTCATATGTAATTCGATAGCAAGGGTTATTAAGCAAATCTTTTTTTGCTAATTGCAACAAAGACAGGGCCAAAATTATACTGACAATGTACATGATTAAGTGAAAGAAGTAAAAAAAAAAAAAATCACATATCATCTGGCATGCCTTTATGTTTCACCCATTATTCATTACCACGTGATATTGAGAGACCCCTCTCTCATCAAATTCAATTTCTCAAATTGTCCTTGCAGATTGGAGAGAAGTCAGAAGTTAGTAATGAGAAACTATACACCATGCTGAAACCAATTCATCCTTTTGGGATTGACTAATAATTCAGAGATGAAGGTTCTTTTTATTTTTCTACTTATCACATACATGTTGAGAATAATAGGGAATTGGACTATCATCATGCTTTCATTTATTGATTCTCATTTTAAAATTCCCATGTATTTTATCTCAGAAATTTCTCATTCTTAGAAGTCTCACTCACAAGTGTTTATGTTCCCAGATTCCTTTATAGCATATCCACTGGTGATAATACCACTACTTACAATGCTTGTGCTACTCAAATATATTTGTCATAATTTTTGGAGCAATATAATTTTTTCTCCCGGTTGCCATGTCATACATCATTTTGTGGTTAATGTATACCCCTGCATTATGTGACCATCATGAACCAAAGGGTCTGTACTATCCTTATCCTTGGCTGTTGGCTGACTGATTTATTGTTGTGTTTACTCGATGTTGTGTGGGCTTTCAGGTAGAATTTTGTGACTCCACTGTCATTGATCATTTTGGCTCTGATGCATCCTCTCTCCTAAAAACTTCATGTTAAGATACACGGTACATAGAGAAAATGATCATTACCTGTGCTTCACTAACATTAATCATGGCCCTCATTTCTGTGGTGCAGCTTTACATTTACATCATCCAGACTATCTTCAGGTTTCCTTCTCATCAGAAAAAACAAAAAAACTTTTCCATCTGCTCTTCCTACATAATTGCAATTTCTATCACCAGTGGCGGCTATACCTTCATCTAGATTGTTTTCAGCAAAAGAAGGAGTGACCATTAATAAAGGAGTATCAGTACTCATTAATTCTGTGGTCCTTTTATTTATATCCTGAGAAATGAGCAAGTGAAGCAAGGTTTCAAGAATTCAATCAAAAGAATGAAATCCCTATCAAAGTAAGAATGAAGACACTCAGAAATACTTCCTCTTAATAGTCAACTTGGCTGCATCCAAAATTTGTCAGTGTAGGCTTCTTTCAAAAAAATTTTAACGTTCATTATGAAATCTACCCTCATATCATTACCTTCCCTTTTATTGTATGAAAGACAATAAATATGTGCCTTTCCTCATTAAAGTAATATAATGAGTTTTTGGCAACTGAGTTGTAAGAGTCCCCTACATATTTTGGAGATTAACCCTTTATCAGATACTAGGTTTGCAAGTATTTTCTCCCATTCCATAGGAGATTTTTTTAATGACAATTTTCTTCTTTTTTTATGTTTAGAAAAGTCCCATTGAGATTTTGATAGGGATTCCAGTGACTCTGTAGATCACTACAGATCACTGTCCATTCATAGTATGGAAATTTTAACATTATTAAGATTTCCAGTCCATGAACATAAGATATCTTTCCATTTATTTGTACTTTCCTTAATGTCCTTCATCAAATGTCATATTATTTTCAGTGTATTAGTCTTTCACTTGTTTATCATTGTATATTTCCTCTGGTTCCCACCAACAGGTAATATGAATGTGAATGAAATACATGTACATTTGAGGCATCATTTTTTTTAATTAATTTATTTTTTTGAGAGAGACATAGCACGAGTGGGAGGGAGACAAGAGAATCTGAAGCAGACTCCAGGCTCTGAGCTGTCAGCATAGAGCCCAGCACAGGGCTCGAACTCATGAACCACAAGACCATGACCTGAGCCACAGTCAGACACCCAACCAACTGAGCCACTCAGGCACTCCTAGGCATCATTATTTTTAAGTTGATAATTATGACTAGCAAAATGTCTTCCAAGAACAAGCTAGAAATGATTTCTTTCAGTAAATTTTCCTTGATCAGTCACACACCACTCTGATCTTCATTTCCTATTTCCTCTAGTAGTCATGTATCATATGAATTATATCTGAATGAAGTTACTTAAAATAGTTGATATTGATCTGTATTGCTGGAGATAATTTCATTCTTTTTATGGTATACATTTTACTTCATCCTTCTTTTTTCACATGGACTACATGCAAGTGTTAATAAAATAAAATTTTAAATAAAATTATAAACAGTATGGCATAAGTCTCTTCTTCACCATTTTCCCCTGCTATTCAGTCTGCCATAGAGCCATTCACTATGTGTCCTTTTATATGTCCTTCCATAGACATTTTATACATATACAAAAATGTTAGCATCTTTCATCCAAACTCCATTCTTTTTCAAACGCCCAAGTTTGGGGCAGTTGGGTAGCTCAGTCAATTAACTGTCCAACTTCGGCCTAGGTCATGATCTCACGGTTCATGGGTTCAAGCCCTGCATCAGGTTCTGTGCTGACAGCTCAGAACCTGAACCCTGCTTCTGATTCTGTCTCCATCTCTCTCTGCTTCTCTCCCTCTCCCCTCTCTCTGTCAAAAATAAATAAACATCAAACGTCCAAATTTTAAGAGCACAATACTAAATAAACAAGTAAGCAAGTAAATAAAAAACAGGGAATGATGGCTCAAAGACCAAACTAAATCTCCAACAAGTTACCCTAAGGAAACATGCTGAATTACCTAACAATTCAAAATAACAGTGTTGAGATGCTGAATAAGAATATGGACAAGTAAATGAAATCAGGAAAGGATTCATGAACAACAGTGAAAATATCAACAAAAAGACAGAAACTATAAAAAGAGCCAAACAGAAATTTTGGACCTGAATAATATAACAACTGAATTTTAAAAAATTATCTAGGGAGGTTAAATAGTAATCTTATTCAAGCAGAAGAATGAATCAGTGAACTTGGAGATACAGACTTCAAGCTACAGAATGAATAAATCACAGGGATAAAAGGCACAGTATAGGGAATATAGTGAATGGCATTATAATAGCATTATATGGTGACAGATGGTAGCTACCCTTGTGGTGAGCATAGCACAATATATAGACTTGTTGAATGACTATGTTGTACACTTGAAATTAATGTAACATTGTGTGTCAATATACTGCAATAAAAATTTTTTGAGTCAGCGAGCAAAAATGAAAATAGAATGAAGAAAAGTGAAGAGAGCCCAAAGGATTTATGAGACACCATCGGGTGGACAAATACATACGTTATGAGAGTCCCAGAAGGAGAAGAGAGATGAAGGGGCAGAGAGCAAATTTGAAGAAATAATGGCTGAAAACTTTCCAAATCTGAAAAAAAGAAATGGGCACACAAATTTTAGAAGGTTGAAGAAGTCTACATAAGATACTCAAAGAGACCCACCCTGACAGACATTATAAACAAACTGTCAAAAGTTAAAGATAAAGAGAGAATCTAGAGAGCAGCAAGAGCAAAATACTGTCAGACACAAGGGAGCTCCTATCAGATTATCGAGGCATTTCTCAGCAGAAACTTTGCAGGCCAGAAGGGAGTGGGACTATATATTCAAAATTGTGAAAGAAAAAACTGGCAACAATGATACTATATTCAGCAAAAGTGTCCTTTGAAAAATCAAAGAGAAATTAAGACTTTCCAAATGAGCATAACATAAGAAAAATCATTACCACTTGATCTCCCCTACAAAAAAATACTACAGGGAATCCTCCAAGTTGAAATTGTAAAGGTCTCTGGTAAAGGTAATATACAGGGATACCTTGGAGATATTGTGGATTCAGTTCCAGACCACTGTATAAAGCAAGTACCATAATAAAGTGAGTCAGATGAATTTTTGGTTTCCCAGTGTACATTAGAGTTATGTTTACATTATCCTCTGGTCTATTAAGTGTGCAATAGCATTAGGTCTAAAAAACACTGTATATGCCTTAATTTAAAAATACTTTATTGCTAAAAAATGCTAACGATCATCACTGCTCCCAGAGAGTCATAATCTTTTTGCTGATAGAGAGTCTTACCTCAGTGTTGATGGCAGCTGACTGATCAGGGTGGTGGTTGTTGAAGGTTGGGGTGGCTGTTGCAATTTCTTAAAGTAGAACAACAATAAAGTTTGCCACATCAATGACTTTTTTCCTTTCATAATTTCTCTATAGCATGTGATGTTATTTGATAGCACTTTTCACCCATAACTTCTTTCAAAATTGGGAGTCAATACTCTCAAAATCCGCCATTGCTTTATCACTTAAGTTTATGTAATATTCTAAATCCTTTGTTCTCATTTCAACTATCCTTACAGCATCATCCTTAGGAGTAGCTTCCATCTCAAAAACCACTTTTGGGGTATCTGGATGGCTCAGTTGGTTAAGCCTCCAGCTCTTGGTTTTGGCTCAGGTCACGATCTCACAGTTCTTGAGTTTGAACCCCACGTCTGGCTCTGTGCTGTCAGTGTGGAACCTGCTTGGGATTCTCTCTCTCTCCCTCTCACTCTCTCTGCCCCTCCCCTGCTTGCGCGCTCTCTCTCTCTCTCTCTCTCTCAAGTAAACAAACAAACAAACACTTTCTTTGCTCATCCATAAGAAGCAACTCTATGTCTAGGTAAGTTTTATCATCAGATTGCAGCAACCGTGAAACATCTTCAGGTTCCACTTCTAATTATAGTTCTCTTGTTATTTCCACCACATCTGCAGTTATTTCCTCTACTGAAGGCTCACACCCCTCAAGACAATCAACATCTATTAAAACTTTTGTTCATGTTGATATCTTGACCTTTTACCATGAAGCACAAATGTTCTTAATGGCATCTAGAATGGTGAATCCTTTCCAGAAGGTTTTCAATTTGGCAAGATCCATCAGAAGAATCATTCTCTATGGCAGCCCAAGCTTCATGAGATGTATTTCTTGAAGACTTGAAAGTTAAAATTACTCCCTGATCCATGGGCTGCAAAATGGATATTGTGTTAGCAGGCATGAAAACAGTATTAATCTCACTGGAAATGTCCATTAGAGTTTTTGGGTGACCAGATACACTGTCAATGAGCAGTAATATTTTAAAAGAAACCTTTTTTTTCTGAGCATTAGGTTTCAACAATATGTTCAAAATATTCAGTAAAACGTATTGCAAATCCATGTGCTCTCATCCAGGCTTTATTGTACCATTTATAGAGTACACGCAGAGTACATTTAGCATAATTCTTAAGGGCCTTAGGATTTTCAGAATGGTCAGTGATCATTGCCTTTGACTTCAAGTTACCACCTTCATTAGCCCCTAATAAAAGAGTCAACCTGTCCTTCAAAGCTTTGAACCCAGACATTCGCTTTTCCTTTCTAGTTTTGAAAATCCTAGGCAGCATCTTCTTTCAATATGAGGCTGTTTCATCTACATTGAAAATCTGATGTTTAGTGTAGCCACCTTCATTAATTATCTTAGCTAGACCTTCTCGATAACTTGCTGAAGCTTCCACATCAGTAGTTGCTGCTTCACCCTGCACTTTTATGTCATAGAGATGGCTTCCTTTCCTAAACTTCATGAACTAACCTCTGCTAGGGTCAAACTTTTTCTTTGCAGCTTCCTCACCTCTTTCAGCCATCAGAGAATTGAAGACAGTTAGGACCTTACTCTGAATTAGGCCTTGGCTTAAGGGAAAGGAGAGACTAAAAGTGACAAAGACTAGAAAAGATTACAGAAAACCTCCAGAAACAATGGCAAAACAAGTAATAAAATGTCAACAAATGTATTATCAATAATTACTTTGAATGTAAATGGATTAAATGCTCCAATAAAAAGACATAGCATGTCAAAATGCAGGAAGCCCCATCTAGGTACTCCCTACAAGGCTCATTTTAGACCTAAAGATACCTGCAAATTGAAAGAGAGGGAGCAGGGAAACACTTATCATGCAAACGTAGGTCAAAAGAAAGTCCAAATAGCAAAACTTATATCAGACAAACTAGACTTTAATTTTTTTTAACATTTTTATTTATTTATTTTTTTGAGAGAGAGAGAGACAGAGCACAAGCAGGGGAGGGGCAGAGAGAGAGGGAGACACAGAATCTGAAGCAGGCTCTAGGCTCTGAGCTGTCTGCACAGAGCCCGACGCAGGGCACAAACCCACAAACTATGAGATCATGACCTCAGCCGAAGTCGGTCACTTAACTGACTGAACCACCCAGGCACCCCCAGACAAACTAGACTTTAAAACAAAGACTGTAAAAAGAGACAAAGAAGGGCATTATATAATCATACAGGAGACAATCCAACAAGAAGACATAACAATAGTAAATATTTATGCATCCAACATGGAGCACTAAAATATATAAACAAACAAAAAGGAAGTAATTGATAAAACACAGTAATAGTAAAGGACTTTAATATTCCACTTACATCAGTGGACATTTCATCTAAGCAGGAAATCAACAAGGAAACAATGGCTTTGAATGACACACTGGACCAGATGGACTTATAAAATGCTAAAAATTTGGCATTCTAATGAAGGCACAGTTACAACTTGGTATAAATATATATTTGTTGGTAAGTGTGATGTTGTGGGGCAGGTCACTTCTGTTTGTTCTGGTTTCTATGACTACTCATGAATTAATTCAAAACATATGTATTGAGAACCTATGATATGATCGATATTGCTATGAGTACTAAGATCAAAAAGAGTAAACAGGTACTGACCCATTTCTACTGATGTGTGTATTGCATTCAGAACATTCCATTCTAAATTCTAAAACATTCCATTCCATTCCATTCTAAAATTCCATTCCATTCCATTCTAAAACAGCAAAATACTTTCTTTTAAGTGCACATGGAACATTCTCCAGAAGAGTTCACACATTAGGTCACAAAACAGGCCTCAAAAAATACAAATATATTGAAATCATACCACACAACTTTTCTGACCATAATGCTATGAATCTAGAAGTTAACCACAAGAAAAGATTTGGAAAAGCCACAAATACACTGGAGGGTAAAGAACTGCTACTAAACAATGAATTGGTCAACCAGGAAAACAAAGAAATAACTTAAAAATACAAGGAAACAAAAAAAAAAACACAACAGTCCACAACAGTTTTGGGAACACCAAACACGGTCCTAAGAGGGAAGTATATAGCAATACATGCCTACCTCAGGAAGGAAGAAAAATCTCAATTAACAACCTAACTTTACACCTAAAGGAGCTAGAAGAACAACAACAAGGTTGAAATCCAGCAGAAGAAAGGAAATAATAAAAATTAGAGCAGAAATAAATGATCTCGAAAATAAAACACACACACACACACACACACACACACACACACCAACAGAACAGATCAATGCAACCAGCAGCTGGTTCTTTGAAAAAATTAATAAAATTGATAAACCTCTAGCCAGATTCATCAAAAAAGAAAAGAGAAAGGATCCAAATAAAGCCACGTGAGAGAGGAGAAATAACAACCAACACCACAGAAATGCAAACAATTATAACAGAATGTAAAAATCACATGTCAACAAATTGGAAAACCTGGAAGAAACGTACAAATTCTTCAAAACATATAAACTACCAAAACTGAAACAAGAAGAAACAGAAAACTTGAGCACACTAGTAACCAACAAAGAAATTGAATCAGTAATCAAAAAACTCCCAACCAATAAAAGTCCAGGGCCGCATGTCTTCACAGGCAAATTCTACCAAACATTTAAAGAAGAATTAATGCCTATTCTTCTCAAACTCTTCCAAAAATAGAAATAGAAGGAAAACTTCCTAAAACACATTCTATGAGGCCAGCACTACCCTGATCCTAAAACCAAATAGAGTCCACATAAAAAGAGAACGACAGGCCAATATCCTTGATGAACACAGATGCAAAAATAAGACAAAAACATAGAGAGAAAGGCAAACCATAAGAGCCTCTTAATTATAGAGAACAAACAAAGTTGCTGGAAGGAAGGTAGGTGGGGATATGGGCTAAATGGGTAATGGGCATTAAAGAGGGCACTTGTGATGAGCACTGCGTGTTATATGTAAGTGATGAATCACTAAATTCTACTCCGGAAACCAATACTATACTATATGTTAACTAACTTGAATCTAAATTAATTAATTGACTAAAATGATTTGATGATTTCCTGTCTTACATTTAATTAATTAAAAAGAAAAAAGATAACATATCTAAATACTTGATACAGGGAAAATGTTAGAAGGTAAGTTTTCAATTATAGGTTTAGAGTGGCCTTACTAATATATTTATTTGGTACTCTAACTTGAAGTCAATTCCAAAATGTTCGACATAGGCCCAGAAAGATATTCAAAGGAACTGGCAATGGGAAAGTATAACTGGGAAGGTGGACTGTTCTGCCTTAAAGAGAGCTGATTTCTGTCTTAAGAAGTATAAGCATATGCTTTGTTAACCAGAGGTTTAATGTTAAGTCAATTGGTTAAAAGAAAATCTTAGAAATATAGTGAATATGGTGAATATTAGGAAGAAATATATACTCCCTACTCTTCATAATTATCTTCATGTGGAGATGCATTAAGAATAATTCTCAAAAACTTAAAAAATACATGATTCATACAATTATTCAACAAACACTTGCAAAATATTTTATTCAACTAGTTAAACCAGTAAGATAGTAACTTTGTTTAAAAGGAGAACTTAAAGAGCGCCTGGGTGACTCAGTCAGTTAAGCATCCGACTTAAGCTCAGGTTATGATCTCACAGTTTGTGAGTTGTCACCCCACATCAGGCTCTGTGCTGACAGCTCAGAACCTGGAGCCTGCTTCAGATTCTGTGTCTCCCTCTCTGCCCCTCCCCTGCTTGTACTCTCTCTCTCCCTCGAAATAAATAAACATTAAAAAATATTTTAAAGGAATAAACACTATAATCAAGACTACTGTTCATGGGGCGCCTGGGTGGCTCAGTCGGTCGAGCGTCCGACTTCAGCTCAGGTCACGATCTTGCGGTCCGTGAGTTCAAGCCCCGCGTCAGGCTCTGGGCTAATGGCCCAGAGCCTGGAGCCTGCTTCCGATTCTGTGTCTCCCTCTCTCTCTGCCCCTCCCCCGTTCATGCTCTGTCTCTCTCTGTCTCAAAAATAAATAAATGTTTAAAAAAATTAAAAAAAAAAAGACTACTGTTTAGTATCTACTAGATACTGAACAGATTAATATCCTATAGTGCCATAAAACTGCAATCTTTGGAATATCTTTTCCACTGAACAGAAATCTATAGTCAATGTGTCATTTCAAGGTATGTGGACTTTAAGCAAAGAGTAAATAACAAAGTATATTTTCCTGAATAATTAAATAATTTTTAGATGAGTCTATAAAATGACATTGCAAAGACAGGCATTTTCCTGCCTTATTTCTAAAGTTTGAAGATTTTTTTCAATAATTCATGTGTGCAATTCTCTTGGCCTGTCTCATACCTATCCTTGCCTGTTGTTGACAAGACTTATCTGACAAGTAGATCTTGAACAAGGATCTGGGTATGCTAGATCTATCCTATTCCCTTTCCTCTTTTAAGTTGTCTTTTCTACAACTAGATTTCAGACTGCTTGAAGTCATTCAATAAGTTACCCACGCTGGTTGATGGGACAGATTTGGATCTAGCAATACCTGATAGGTATGCTTATTGGAATGTCCAAAGTCATATTTTTAACATCTCTATCTGTAACAAAACTGATACTTTAATAACCATTTAATTGCCTACTTTCTCTAATTGACTCAGAAATCAACCAAAATAAGGATGGGATTCCCTTACGGTCCCAACAGTGGCAAGGGACCCATACACTTTTGTGAATATCATGTGGCATTACACATTGGAAGCAAAGTGTGACAATACACTTCAAAATTCTAATTTTGTTTCATGTTTATTCATTTTTGAGAGACAGCAAGTGAGTCAGGGAGGAGCAGAGAGAGAGGGAGACACAGAATCTGAAGCAGGCTCCAGGCTCTGAGCTATCAGCACAGAGCTCGATGCAAGGCTCGAACCCACAAACCGTGAGATCATGACCTGAGCCAAAGCTGGACACTTAACCGAGCCACCCAGGTGCCTCTCAAAACTCTAAAATATAAGTGGCCTTTGCCTCAGAAATTCCTCTTCTGATAATAATGCTGGTAATTAAAGAAATAGATGATATTTATATACAATAAGATTTTTATTTTTTTAAATAAGATTTTTAACATATAACTTTATAATAGTTAAATATGGGAAGCTTTCTCAAATAAAGTTTTGTCCATAAAGAATATATTGTGATGCAAATCTATATTTTTACCATGCAAAAGTATTAACAATAAATTGAGAAATTGATTATATATATACTACTTTCAAGTATATTTATACATTTTTCCACTTAAAGTACAGACCTAAAGCAATTTTGCTGTCTTTTGTTAACATTTTGTTATCTATGAGTTGAAGAGTAGCCAGAAATACCGTTTCATCAGAAAAGTATTGTTTTGCACTCAGAATGTATCTAATAAAATTGTTTCACCTTATTGTCTCCAAGGACATGATTCCCACTGCTGCCTCTATTAGGTATTTTGCCAAAATTCAGCATATATTATAATCATTAGTCATATTTGAACCTTGGTTACCTAGGACCCTTTATTTACCCACATAGAGAGCTCCTGCACATCCATATGAGTCTGAGATAATAAAACATCTATGTTACTTCACTGTGTAAAAGTCTATTTTTGCCCAGAGAAATCAGAAATCATCCACCAAAATCTTCTAAAAATCACCTTAGATTTCTCATCATTTAAAATAAATGACTTTTCTTTCAGGTTTGCTATATAAGAAATTTTTTCCTAGGTTTAACGTGGAATAGAATATTTTCTTTTGGTCTTTTTTTTTTAATGTTTTTATTTATTTTTAAGAGAGAATACGTGGGGGACAGGCAAAAAGAAGTGGAGAATCTGAAGTGGGCTCTGTGCTGACAATAGCAAGCCCCATGTGGGGCTTGAACTCACCAACCTTGAGATCATGACCTGAGCCAATGTAGGACGCTCAACCGACTGAGTCACCCAGGTGTCACTAAAGTGGGATAGAATTTTTAACAAGAGTTTCTGGGCAACTCAGAGAACACTGCCTGCAGTAAAACACTGTCTGTGAATGTGTATGTTTCCATGAGAGGGGCCTTTGTGCACACATTCGACTCCACTTATGCTTTCAGTTTCATCTTTGGAACCATCAGGATCATAGAGTCATCTAAAGTCATGATTACCTTCCACAAGAGTAAGTATATTCTTATTTGGGAATTTCAGTTTTTCTTCAATTAACATTCTAGCTCCTTGGTCTCTGCAAAAATATCAGACTTATCTATTGAAATATGAGATGGAAATAAATTAATTTGGATATCTCTGAAAAAAACCAAATAGTTATTTATAATGTTATAAGTAGTTATTTGTAATATTATTTTATTTTAGAAAAATTAAATTTTAAGGGATTGAACTCACTGGAAATATTTAATACACACATCAGTAGAGATGAGTCAGTACTTTTTCACTCATTTTAGCCTTAGTGCTTATAACAGTATCAATCATACCATAGGTTCTCAGTACATGTTTTTAATTAATTCATGAGTAGTCATAAAAACAGTAGGAGCAAACAGAAGTGACCTGACCCACAACATCACACTTACCAACAAATATATATTATACCAAGTTGTAATTGTGCCTTCATCACAGTGCCAAATTATTAGCAATGTTGTCTATAGTGATCAATGAGCTAATTATAAATACAAATATTCCAGGGTGCCTGGGTGGCTCAGTCGGTTAAGCATCCAACTTCGCTCAGATCATGATCTCACAGTTCATGGGTTTGAGCCCCGCATTGGGCTCTGTGCTGGCAGCTCAGAGCCTGGAGCCTGTTTCGGATTCTCTGTCTCCCTCTCTCTCTGCTCCTCCCCCACTCATGCTCTGTCTCTCAAAAATAAACAAACATTGAAAGAAAAAAAAAATTTATAAGTACAAATATTCTTTGAACTACACTAAATTGAAAATACACCTAAATTAAAGTGGTTTACCAGAACACTCACTTAACATTCCAAGATCACAGAAAATAAATTGGTGATTAGAATGAAAGGAGAGTTTGGGAATCTGGGACAATGCTCTGAGTTAGCATGCCACAGTGAAGCACTGAGAGCTTTAAGAATGTTCTCAGTTTGGTTCAAAAGGGTCAATTCCTATATGATTCTGTCTAAAAGGGTACTTGATTATCAGTTATTTCTCCCCCTGAGCATGATTAGTGCTTCTTTTCTGCAGAGATGCATATAATTCAAGGTCATTTCCTATCTGTAGGAGTCTGATGCTGTTATTTGTTACTGTCTTAATAGAAATACCATGCTTCAATTCACCAGACCTTAGAAAAGCACACCTCTAGGTTTCTCATTGGGTACAGATTGCTAGAATAAGTAAAAACATTCATCAACAAATTTTTACCTAGGAAATCCTTTTCGTCCTTGGAATAGAGGGAAAACAAAAGATATAGACTCTATTTAGAAAATAACTGCTCATTTAATTAATTACCTAATGATAGTTGAGAAAGAAATGTGAAATACCTGTTACCTTATGTCCAAAATTGCAGCCTCTCTGAACTCTGCTCTTAGTATTTCTTTACAGAACATTGAACAGGTTATCAGAGGCACCAAAACTCACAAGCTTTATAAAGAATTCAGAAAAGAAAACACAATAGTTGTAATGCCATTGATTAGTGCCCTCACACATTCGCATAAGTAGAGGAAGTTATGGAACAAAAAAAAGAGGAGGAGGAAGAAAATGAAGGAGAGAAAAGAGGTAGTGGCTTTAACTTATTATCTGCCAGGCACTCTGCATGAATTATCTCAATCAGTACGCACAATAATTCCATGAAAGTAGGTATTATGGAGGAAACTAAAGCTATAAAGGAAAGGAGAAGGGGGAACAGCATACTCTTATTTCAAAGACAGTGTATAAAGCACAGGAAGCAAACTTCCTCTTACTAGACATTAGCCCACAGGAAGACAACAGAATCAGTCACACCTGCATAATGTTAAAGGCAGTCTCAAAAAAATCAGTTAATTTTTACCCCAATCAGCTTATATGTTAATGATCTTATATATAAAATCATTTTAAAACCTGCTCAGTTTAAAGAAAATACCTTGTTTTGTTGTTTAAGGCAAATATGACAGTCATTCTTTATTTCTACAAACTTTTAAAGAACACTTACTATGCCCCTGGAGATAAGTTTGCTGCTGGAGACACAATAATGTCCAAAATAAAATTTGTCTACCCTATTTGACAAGTTAGTCATAAGACTTATCATAAGAATAGTCATAGACTACAAGGAAAAGCTACTTCTACTTAAAGGGTTATAGATAGATTCCTAGTGAAATTTATACCTAAACCAAAAATTGAAAGAGGGATAGGAAGGTTAGAGACTGCAAGTATAGAGATCACTAAAGAGAAAAGGATCAGCATATGGAAATTTCCACAGATAATTTTAAGCATGGCCTTTTATGGGAACTGCTAGTAAATAAGTGAAGCAAATTGAATCGGGAAATGTGAAACCAGCAGCCTGACTCTATAGACTGTACTCTTTATCACTATGATATACTATCCTTTTTTTTTTTTTCATTAAAGTATAATTAGCAGTGCCATGTTGGCTTCAGTTTTACAATATAATGATTCCACAATTCTATACATTTCTCAGTGCCCATCAAGGTAACTGTAACTCTTAATCCCTTTTACCTACTTCACCCAGGCCTCACCCACCTTTCCTCTGGCAATCACCAGTTTGGTCTCTGTATTTAAGACTTTTTTTGCTTCTTTTTTCTTTGTTTATTCACTTATTGTTTCTTAAATTCCACATATGAGTGAAATCATATGGTAATTTGATTTCCTGTGACTGACTTATTTCACTTAACATTATACCCTGTAGGTACATCCATGTTGCTGCAAATGTCAAGATTTCATTTTTATGCCCGAGTAATATTCCATTGTATATCATAGAGGTATATACATACTATGGGGAGTAAGACAGCATCCAGTAAAAGTACACTAGAAGAATAGAAGAAATTAAGTAAATTGTATTAATACTGGAAATATTAGAAAGATCTCCATATGCTCACTGAGAAGCTTAAATTTTATGATGAAGGTAAAAGGGAGTGATAGAAAGGATTAAAATTATGGCTTGAGTAATTTTAATTATTTGAG
This sequence comes from Felis catus, assembly GCF_018350175.1. NCBI lineage: Eukaryota > Metazoa > Chordata > Mammalia > Carnivora > Felidae > Felis > Felis catus. The sequence goes on from NC_058374.1 coordinate 81,887,549, forward strand.
ATAGCAAAAATTCTACTTGCAAACTCTGAAAAAAATAAAAATTCATTTTTTTAATTCAACTTAATATCAGTGTCTTCCCTCCCTACCTAACTCCACCACCTCATTCTAGTGAATCATTAACATATATCTGTGCTGTCACCCTCAACCCAGCTTCATCCTAATTCTGGTACATCTGTGCACTTTGAGTGTATTAAGAGGTAAAGAAATGTCAGTATCCATCAGAGTTGACATTATCAAAATATCCATCATCTCTTCATATCCTCAAATACCTATTCTGTGCTTTTCTGCTGTGGGATCTCTTGTCCCTCTTCCCATAGAACTCTTACGGTTCAGTGGTTCTCTGTATAAGCCTTAATACACTTTTATATCTCTACAGCAAATTGCAATACAGGAAAATTTATGAAGGACTGAACGTTCTTTTTTAGTTTCCTGCCACTATTAAGCATAGGAACACCCTTCTTCTAATTCTACACCATCTTGAGACTGGGAATACCATGTGACTTTCTAATGCCCTTATAGCCTGTGTTCAAGGAGCAACTAATTATTTCCTATTATTTTCTTCCTGAGAACTCTTCAAGGAAAAAACCCTGCAGAAGTTTATCTCATTTTCTTTCCTTCTGTTATTCTGGCTTCATATCAGTGGAAGATAGCAGAGAGCCCCAAACATAGAGATCTCATTCAGAACCATCAAATTCTCTAACCTATCCCCTAACTCTTTTATCCCCTGCTAAACAAATTTCCTAAATTCTCTAAGTATGAGAAGCCTTGTCCTTACTCATTACGCATGGAATAAAATCTTTATTGCATGAAAAGATTCCATTAATCTAAATGCTTGATGCATTTGAAACTCAAAATCCCTAAATATGTTCCTTCTTCTACCCTTCATAATTCTTACCTAAAGCCAAAATAAATTAACTTTCATATAATTGAGAGACAGATCAAGAGTTTTAAGGAAATATCTAGTATAGGGTTAATGTCAGTTAATCTTTCAGAAACATTTTTCTACAACACATAAGGGAGAATTAATCATATTTGGGAGTTTTAAAAAATGATTCTGATTATATTGATTTTAAATTTTGAATGCAAAGATATATGTTAAGTATATATTAATATGCTTTTGCAATGTTTCAATGAGATAAAAACACCCAGAGTAAAATTAGTATTGTGAGTGAAAGAATAAAAGAAACAAATTCCGAAGATAGCCAAAATGGCAAGACCTAGTGATAAACTGAAAATGGGAGTAAGGAAAAAAGGAACAATGAAGATTGTCCTTGGATGAGACTTAGGAATGACAGGGAAGTAAATGCAATAGTGAGAGGCACATTTAAAATCTTGAAATGTGCACATCCACAGGACTCTCAATAAGACACAATAAAATAACAAAATAAGAATGCTCAATATAGTTAATAGTAATGACTGTTTGCCATATTCCAAACGCAGTTATAGATATTTTATCTATAGTATCTAAATTTATCAGTATAACCCTAAGATGTAAATATTATTTTTACCTGAATTTTGCACATGAAAAAAAAAGCACAAGATAAAGACGTTAAGCAAATCACTCAAGGATACTCAAAAAGGAAAAAGAAAAAGTCTAAATTCAAACCCTCCAAATCTGATCTAGATGTCCAAGAATAAACTGAATGTTGAAGTCAAAACACCTAAGATATATTTTCCCTGCAGATACAAAGTTGGGAATCATCAGTCTATTTGAAGTCACCTTTTTATAAGATTCAACTTATTCATAAGAGACAGAGTGAGAGAAAGGATTTTCTAGAAAAGAGATTTCAGATGGATCAATAACCAAACGGATTGGAGAAGGAAAGGAAGCCACGAGAGAGAATGAAAAAGAATAGACAAAGTAGCAGGAAGAAATTCAAGGAAATATGAGTTGGCAGGAATTAAGCTGTAATGACTTTCATAAGGTAGCAGTTTATAGTCTCATATGCAGCAAAGAGTTTGAGCTAAATGAAGGCTGAATTGTGTTTAATGAGTGAAACAAGAGGGAAGCTAGTGTTGACCTTGACTAGAGTAGTTTAAATGGTGCAAAAATCAGATGAGTTGATGTATAAACGGTTGATAAGACAGAGGAGACATCACATAGGTGAAATTTAAATGACAACGTGGAAGTATAATTAAAAGGCTAAAACTTCTTTGTACATGTGATATTGGTACATGTGATTTACCATAAGTTATTTCTAGCTGAAACAAGGTAGGCAAAAACAAAAAAATTGGGGCTATGGCTCTTCAGCTCTATAAACATATTCCTAATGTTCCCTAACTTCTCTGTAATAATTTTGAATCAAACACATTACTGTTCAATACATGCAAGGAGTGATTTGTCACTGTCAAATGTGTTTAGAAAGAAACAATGGAAATTCAGTTTCAAATTTTAATATCAAGAATCTGTTCTAAATGAGAAACCATTGATGGGGAAAGAGGAATAAAAGCTCTTAAGATCTAGAGAATATGAAACTGTAGCAGCTTGAGTGCTTTAGGGCCATCACTGTTGAAGAAACCTAGAAGTAATGAATGAGATGATACAAATCCAGACTTCAGCTTGTAACTGGAGAAGAAATTCTTTGGAGAACAAGGATATCCTACAATATATATTAAGTAGATAATATATTCTAAAAGTAGAAAGAAAATACAGCCAAAGGTAAATATTAAAAATATTAAATATGTACATTTAAAGTAAAATTTCTATGGGGAAAACCTCAAAAAAATTGGACTGTTAACACACTTAAATGAATCTTTAAGAAAATATATCCAACAAAAACACACTTCCAAGATGAACTAAATAAGCTGACACAGGATAAACTATGTGATAAATATTCATTGCCAGTTTAATAACTAATACATATGTAAATTTTAGTACTGGGATTATTTGACCAATGATCATTGTTAGTTTTCAAGTCTTCTCTGCTAGAAGCATGTCTGCAGATGGAAAATATGGTGTAGGGCAGAATTGTTGATCCAAAAGCAACTTATAAAGAGAGGAATTTTTTTAATGATGTTTATAAGATGATATGTTCAACTGACACCAGGTCTAGCTAAGTTGTAGATTTATTAGAAGCAGCAGTAGGAAATATGTGATTTAAATATGAATAGTTGTGTGACACAAAGAGGCACTCAAACATCACCATGTGTTATGTGCTCACTTCTCCATTAACCAAGTGTATAGGAATCACTCTTAGATGTACTTCTCTTGAGGTTAGAAGTTGGCCAGGACTTTGGAGCTCTTCATATAGTCCTCTTTATTGTTTCAAGCAGATTGGGCAAGAGACAAGAAATAATCAAAGATGAGAAACCAAACCACGCTTACGACTTTCATCTTGCTGGGACTGACAGATGACACTCGACTGAAAATTTTGCTTTTTATCTTTCTATTTCTTTCCTACATATTGAGTGCATCTGGAAACCTAACCATCATCACCCTCACTCTGATTGATTCTCACCTTAAAACACCGATGTATCTTTTCCTCCAAAATTTCTCCTTCTTAGAAATTTCATTCACAACTGCTTGTATCCCCAGGTTCTTATATAGCATATCATCTGGTGACAAGTCCATTACCTATAATGCTTGTGTCAGTCAACTGTTGTTTACAGACCTCTTTGCAGTAACAGAGTTTTTTCTCCTGGCCACCATGTCCTATGATCGCTATGTGGCCATCTGCAAACCACTGCATTACATGACCATTATGAACAGCAGAGTCTGCAAGAACTTCATCCTCTTCTGTTGGGTAGCAGCACTGATCATCATTCTCCCACCACTCAGTCTAGGTTTGGACCTGGAATTCTGTGATTCAAACATCATTGATCATTTTTGCTGTGATCCATCTCCTATCCTGAAGATCTCTTGCTCAGATACATGGTTGATAGAGCAGATGGTTATAGTATGTGCTGTGTTTACATTCATCATCACCCTCATGTGTGTAGTTCTTTCCTACATATATATCATCAGGAGCATTCTAAAGTTTTCCTCTGCCCAACAAAGAAAAAAGGCCTTTTCCACTTGTTCTTCCCACATGATTGTTGTTTCCATTACTTATGGTAGCTGCATCTTCATTTATGTCAAACCTTCAGCCAAGGATGAGGTGGCTATTAATAAAGGGATTTCACTCCTTATTACTTCTATCTCACCAATGCTGAATCCCTTTATTTACACACTGAGAAACAAGCAAGTGAAGCAAGCTTTTCATGACTCAATTAAAAAAATTGCATTCCTCTCAAAGATGTAAAGGAGAAATGAGTCAATGAATCCAAAAGGGAAGGTGAATACACACAAAACCTGAAGCTTTATATATATACTATTTGTCTCTGTATCACTTATTCTCCAGTCATACTGACACTCTCACTTTCTTTTTAAGCTTGCTGACTGTGAACCCTATTCCATTTTTCACTCTCCACTAAAACTAAACTCTGGGGGCACCTGGGTGGCTCAGTCAGTTAAGCGTCTGACTTCAGCTCAGGTCATGATCTCACGGCTTGTGAGTTCAAGCCCCATTTCGGGCTCTGTGCTGACAGCTCAGAGCCTGGAGCCTGCTTCAGATCATGTGTCTCCCTCTCTCTCTGCCCCTCCCCTGCTCACACTCTGTCTGTCTCTCCCTCAAAAATTAATAAATGTTAAAAAATTAAAAAAAAAAACTAAACTCTGAAGATATTTACTCTTACTATCTGACAGATATTGATGTTTGCCAAACATGCTGGTTGTTATCCCTAGCAACACAGTAGACCACATTTTTCTGCCATAGTTCTACACTGTTAGGTGTGTCTAAGTACCCAAGTTATAGTTACCAGAATGGCTATGGAAGTGATGAGCACCATTTCTAGACCTGGCCTGTAAAACATACAATATGTGACTCACCATTCATGCCTTTTCCCCACCTATCAGTCAGATGCCCATGTTTAAATGACTTTTGTAAGCTTTGCATTGGTAATGAATGAGGTTGATTCTCCATCTCAGCTATAAGTCTCCATCCAAAGCACAGACAGTCACAGCAAGCCTGATAAATCTTTTCCTCTGCCCCCACCTCCACTCAGTTGTCACTAGATTTGACAGGTGAAGTATCACAGAAATATCCCTGGTACTTAGCAAGGGGGCCATATTCACAGCTTAGGTCTATTCTGGTTAAATGAGTGAAATGATGACCCACCTTAAAGTACCATTAGAAGTATGTACTGTTAAATTTAATGGTATAGATACTATCTTGACTATTGGCATCTTCCTCCTCAGACACTCATAAACTCAAATCTAGCCCAAAACAACCATATGAGGGAAACAGTATTAAAAATAATATACACAAAGTTGTGAAGTTTTAATACTACCCACCCCTCTTTCACATCTTCTGGTCCTATAAACCTTTCCAGCAAAGTGCCTGTGTTACTTCCTCTCATACCTACTGTGAGGGGGCAATCATTTAAATAAAATTCCAGCCTTTTAATGTTTGTCAAGCACTTTTTTTGAATGACTGGTGTTTAAATTGCCGTCTCCCATTTTCAAGGAGTCCATTGCATTGAGGGCATTATGGAATATAATATGTCTATGTAATATTTTCTTTTTCTTGACTTTTTATGTACATTGGTAGAAGTAATGTAACTGTATCAGAAGAAATATATTCAAGATACCCTACAAGGGATTGTGCAAGTAGATGTTGGTCCTTCAATCACTTGCAGAGACCATAAGCTTAACTGAAGGAGTAAATTTAGCCCCCTGTACAAAAATTTACCATTCTAAGTCACAACCCTCACTACATTTGAAACGCTTACAAGCTTGGATAAGTTGAATAAATCTGAATGAGTATTTTAAGATGTGCATGTGGAGTTAAAGTAGCTTTCTCACACATTACAACTGATATTTCACTCTTAATTCTTTAGGGACATCCTATAATTGATCTCTTTTTCATCTTACTCTTCAAAAGTATGTTTCTCTGAAAGTCTGTCTTTAATTAATCCCTTTTAAAGGACTTCACCAGGTCATGTCTTCCTTTCTGCTACCACATACTCTGCCCCCTGAGTCCTAGGTCACAGTTTGAACCAACACCACCAAGGTCAGACTGTCACTGCTCTGCACCCCACACCCTGGGGCCTCAGATGCAGCTATGACTAGACTGCTCTGTGTCCAGCCCTCTGAGGCACTGCTGCACCCTCCCTGGATGTGGAAACACTGCACACACCTAGCTGGCACCCTCATGGCCATTTGGAGGAGCAAGTCTTTTCCCACCAAAGCCAGTTTAAAAGGTTCCAAGTGGCAGCTGCTCCCTCAGATTTGTAGACATCAGTGCAAAGCCAGTAGAAACATGAAAAGGCAAAGAAATAGGACACCATCAAGGGAGCGCAGTAATTTTCCAGTAACTGAGACCAAAGAAATGAAAATCTACGAGGTCTGTTAAACAGAATTCAAAACAATTATTTTAAAAAGGATAAATAAGTTGCGAGGATCTAATGCATAGTATAGATAATATTTAATAATACTGTATCATACACTTAAAATTGGCTGAGAGTAGATCTTAAGCATTCTCACCGCAAAGATTAACTATATAAGGTGATGGATGTGTTAATTAACTTGATTTTGGTAACCATCTACAACATACATATGTATCAAATTATCAAGTTAAGCACTTTATATATTTTATTGCCAATTATTCCTAATATATCAGGAAAAAAACAGACATGTATACAAAAAAATAATTTATCAATTAATTATAAAAATAGAAATAGAAAGGCCCATGAGATATAAAAACAAAAGAATCATAAAAATCTGAGAGGTATTTCTTAAAACTATCAACATATTTATCACTTTGCCTTTTCTTTCATTAGAAGATTTTTCTTTTTTATTATCTGAATATGTTACACTAAGCATTACACATTTTGCAAGATTAATAAATCAGAAAAACTATCCTTATCATCTTAAAAATATTTAACATGATATTGAAATAAAATAAAAGAAAGTTGACTTTTGCCTTGCAATCTGTTACTTATTAGTATAGACATGGCCTACCTCTGATGTTAACGTTATTTGTATATGTGTCTCTCAGGACATTTTCCCCAGTTCTGTTTCTTCCCCCTCTAGATTCCCGGTCTTACATAAGAGATTTATTAGTAATATTTAGGACAGAACTACCAAGAACATGTTTGTTTCTTTCACTGAACTGAAAATTAGGTCAATTTTGTCAATTTAGAAAAATTTATCTCTGCTAGAAATATCAGAATATCAATTTTTCCAAAACAGAGATATTTACCTACCCATTTAAACTATTATAAGCTTTGTGGTTAGGAGGGTAGAGAAATACTTCCTGGGCTCATGAGGAGGCAGGCTTTCTGCTGAAAAAATGTTCATCTTCTGTGGGTGGTGAAACACTGGTGAGCTCTATGTGTGAGTCTGTATTCACAGAAGGTGAATTTTATGAAAGGTTTCAACAACCATTTATGAAGTGTGCCTTTCAACATGAGTGACAAATATATGACAGTCACTGACAACCTATTTTTATGTATTAAGACAATGAACATTGTCTACCCATCATAGAATTTGGGGCAACCCTCCTAAGCATCCTCTACCACAATCTCGCCCTCATTTTAAACAAAAACTATGCCTAAAACATGTAAATTTTATCTCCATTGAGAGACTTATTTGCTGACGTTTTATCATTGGGTGACCCTGCCCTCTAACTCACATTTTCATGTAAATTCAATTTTTAATCTCTATGTCATAATATCAATGTCAATATCATGAAAGTGTTCTTAATAGTGTGAAATATTAACAGCTGGGAGAAAATGGTGGTATTTCTTGAAGAAAAGATACCATCCTCAGTACATGCAGGCTGAATGAGGTGACTTGGAAGGAGTGATTTATTTGGAATTGTAGTGACAGGAACTGAGGCAACATGTCTAGGCTGCAGACACAATCCCTTTCTATACCACCACCGGAAATGCCGTGTTGTGCCTACGTCCCCTAACCTGGTATTGAAGTGCCAAGGTTAACTTTTAGACAAACTGTGACCTGTTCTTTCCCTCATTTTGCTTTTCTATATTCTTTAAACTAAGCTACAGGACTAGATACAAAGTGGGAACTGATACCTGCCTTTCCTAATTATGAAGAAAGAAACTTTTTAAAGTAACAAAGTGAAACTTCATGTAACCATCTAATTGGGACCTCTACAGCAAAAACCTTTTAATTCAACAATGTTGGAAAATGACAAAGTATGCAGTGATTGAAGATAGGAAATATTTGAGCTAGCTGCTATGTAAGTAATCAGATCAGAGAGAGGACCAAATATGTAATACTTATTGACCCAAACAAAGAATTTCAAATAATTGAATCACTATGTTGTACACCTGAAACCGACATAATATTGTATGTCAACTATATTTACATAAAATATTTTCATAAAAAATTTAATAAATAAAAATACATTATTGCTTTTAAGAAAAGCTAACCATCATCTAAGCTTTCAGCGAGTCATAATCTTTTTGCTGCTGGAGGGCCTCACCTTGATATTGATAACTGTTAACTGATAGGGGTGGTGGTTGCTGATGGTTGGGGTGACTATTGCAATTCCTTACAATAAGAAATGAAGTTTGCCACATCAGTTAATTCTTTTCACAAACAATTCTCTGTGGCATGTGATGCTGTTTGATAGCACTTTACCCACAGTATAACTTTCAAAACTACAGTCAATCCTCTCAAACTTTGCCACTGCTTTATCAATAAGTTTATGTAATATTCTAAATCTTTTTATTTCAATGATCTTCACAGCATCTTTATAAGGAGTTGGAGAAACCACTCAAGAAACCACTTTCCTTGCTCATCCATAAGAAATAACTACATCCAGGAAAGTTTTATCATGAGATTGTAGAAACTTAGTTATGTCTTCAGGCTCTACTTATTCTTGTTTTCTTGTTATTTCCACTACAACTATAGTTACTTCCTCCACTGAAGTCTCATACCTCTCAAAGACACCCATGAGGATTAGAATCAACTTTATCCAAATTCCTATTCATGTTGATATTTTGACGTCTTCCCACAAATCATGAATGTTCTTAATGGCATCTAGAATGGTGAATCCTTTCCAGAAGGTTTTCAATTTGCCCAGATCCATAAGAAGAATCATTCTTGTGGCAGGTGGGTGGTTCAGTCAGTAAAGCATCCAACTTTGGCTCAGGTCATGATCTCACCATTTGTGAGTTCAAGCGCTGCATCAGCTCAGAGCATGGAACCTGCTTCAGATTCAGATTCTCTCTCTCTCTCTGCCCCTCCCCTGCTCATGCTCATTCGCTCTCACTCTCTCTCTCAAAAATAAACATTAAAAAAATTTTTAATTAAAAAAAAGAATCATTCTCTATGGCAGCTCAAGCCTTATGAAATGTATTGAATGATAAAACTTGAAAGTCAAAATTACTCCTTGATCCATGGGTTTCAAAATGTATGTTGTGTTAGAAGGCATGAAAACAATATTAATCTTATAGTAAATCTCCATCAGAACCCTTGGATACATTGTCAATGAGCAATAATATTATGAAAGAAAACTTTTTTCTGAGACCTAGGTCTCAACAGTGGGGTTCAAAATATTCCATAAACCATGTCATAAACACATGTGCCGTCATCCAGGCTTTGTTGTTCCATTCATAGAGCACAGGCAGAGTAGACTTAGCATAACCCTTAAAAGCCCTAAGATTTTCAGAATGGTCACGGATCATTGGCTTAGCCTTCAAGTCACCAGCTACATTAGCCCCTAACAAGAGAAAATCAGCCTGTCCTTTCAAGTTTTAAATCCTTCCCCCATTCATGCTCTCTCTCTGTCCCAAAAATAAATAAAAACGTTGAAAAAAAGAAAAAAAAAATTAAATAAATAAATAAATAAATCCAGACATTGGCTTCTCCTCTCTAGTTATGAAAATCCTAGACAGTATCTTCTTTCAATATAAGGCTATTTCATCTACATTGAAAATCTGATGTTTAGTGTAGCCACCTTCATTAATGATCTTCGCTAGACCTTCTGGATAACTTGCTGAAGATTCCACATCAGTAGTTGCTGCTTCACCCTGTACTTTTATGTTATGGAAATGGCTTCTTTTCCTAAACTTCATGAACTAACGTCTACATTTTCTAACGTGAACTAACTAGCTACATTTTCTTCTGTAGCTTCCTCACCTCTTAGCCTTCAAGGAATTGAAGACAATTAGGGCCTTGCTCTGATTATGCTTTGGTTTAAGGAAATGTTGTGGCTGGTTTCACCTTCTATCCAAACCACTAAAACTTTCTCCATATCAGCTATAAACCTGTTTCTTTCTTATCATTTGTATGTTCATTTGGAATAGCACTTTAGTTTTCTTCAAGAACTTTTCTCTGCTTTCACAGCGTGACTAAATATTTGGTACAAGAGGCTTAGCTTTCAGCTTATCTTGGCTTTTGACAGTCCTTCCTTACTTAGCTTAATCATTTTTAGCTTTTGATTCATAATGAAACGTGTGACTCTTCCTTTTACTTGAACTCCTTGAGGCCACTGTAGGGTTATTAACTGGTTTATTTCAATATTGTGTCTCAGGGACTGGGGGTGGGGACAGTGGAGAGGGAGAGAGATGGTGAAATGGCCAGTGGTAGAGCAGTCAGAAAACACACAGGATTTGCATTCAGCATCTTGCATATACACTCATGAAATACAACTATACAATTATGAAAACTAGAGCACAACCACTAGAGTCAGGGATCCTTAATTTCAATCCAAACTTCACCAATTTCTAGATGCACGACATTACACAATTTGCACAACTATAATTTGATTTCTTGATCTGCAAACAGTGATAACAATTATAACTGTGGCATAGAGCTATGAGATAATGCCTATAAAAAGCTTTCTCTGGAGGTGCCTGGTGGCTCAGCCAGTTAAGCATCTGACTCTTGGTTTGGGCTCAGGTCATGATCTCACAATTTGTGAGTTGGAGCCGCGCACTGGTCTTCACTCTAACAACGTAGAGCCTGTTTGGGATTCTCTCTCTTGCTCTCTCTGCCTCTCCCCTGCTTGCTCTCTCTCAAAGTAAATAAACTTAAAAAAAAAAAAAGCTTTCTCTGATCAGCAGAACCCCACTAAGAGCGGATTCTCCACAGGCTATAGCAACAAAGTGGTTATGAACTATACCTCCCATTCACTTCCCTGGTGGCAGTGAGGCCCAGCAGGGAGGTAATCATAAACCCTTACTCAGGCAATGAGGCTATGAGAGTCATTGCCCTTCTTCCAATGGGAAGGTGTCAGTGGGGCTGATGGGACCTGAAATTCCACTCCACTTGTCAGCAGTAAGGCAATATGACTCAATGCACCAATTTTACCAGGTTGGTGCTGGCAGGGCTTCATGTGAAACTACACGAACATCCACCCAGCCCTCATGCTACACTTCAACAAGGAAACTGCCTGGAAAGAAAGAAAGAAAGAAAGAAAGAAAGAAAGAAAGAGAGAGAGAGAGAGAGAGAGAGAGAGAGAGAGAGAGAGAGAGAGAAAGAAAGAAAGAAAGAAAGAAAGAAAGAAAGAAAGAAAAGAAAAGAAAAGAAAAGAAAAGAAAAGAAAAGAAAAGAAAAGAAAAGGAAAGAAAGAAAGAAAGAAAGAAAGAAAGAAAGAAAGAAAGAAAGAATAAAATGGCTCCAGGGTCTTATAATACAATACCCAATATGTCCAGGATATAACAAGAAAATCACTTGTCATACCAACAACCAGGAAAATTACAACACAAATGTGAAGAGGCAGCAAATATTAACATTGAAATGAGTCAGATGTGGATTTATCTGACAATAATTTTTAAAAAGCCATCATGAAATTACCTCAACAAGCAATAACGAATTCTCTACAACCAAACACACAAAAAAATTTTTTTAAATCTCTTTAAATCAAATGTAAATTACAGTATTATAAATAGTCAAGGTGAAAAACTTGCTGGATGGGCTTAATTCTAGAGTAGTGATCACAGAGGTGAGAACCGGAGATCTGAGGACAGACTGATATAATTTACTCAATTTGAAAAATAGGAAGAGAACACAGAAAAATAACTGAAGAGAGTCTCAGGGACCGTTAGGGTAATAATAAAACAGTTAAATCCCTACAATCAGATTTCCAAAAGAGGAGAATGAGTGTAGAACTGAAAGAATACTTGAAGAAATAAGGCTGGAAACTTCCCAAAATTGGCAAAAGACATTATACTGTAATTACACTCTGAATTCCTGTATAGACATTCTCAAAGGAAAGCTGAGATGTGTTCCCAACAAATCTAAAGAAATTTCCCAGATAAACAGAACCCGAAAATTTGTAGCTAACAGAACTGCCCAAAAGAAACACTAAAAGGAAATCTTCCAGTTGAAATGAAGACATTAGACAATAACTAATCCAAAGAAATGAAGAGCACTAGTAATGGTAAATACATAGGGAAATAAAAAGGATAGTATAAATTATGTTTGTTTATAGTTCTTTTCTATCTTAATGAAGACAATTGCATAAAGCAATAATGAAATTGCATTCTAAGCTTCTTATGCCTGAAGATATGATGTTAGGATAATAGTAGTACTGAGGTAAGATGTATTGAGCTGTATTGAACAGTTTTGCATACTATTGAAATTAATTTCGTTTACTGGAATTAGAGTGCAAAAGTTAAGATGCTCATTGTAATTCCCAGGATGACAACTAAGAAAATAAATCTAAAACATATAATGAAAAAAAAAAGAATTAAAAGGGAATACTAGAAAAATATTTATTTTTTAAGTTTTTATTCAAAGTCCAGTTAGTTAACATAAGTGTCATATTAGTTTCAAATGTACAATATAGTGATTCACCCTTCAATACAACACCCAGTGCTCATCACAACAAATATACTTCTTAATCCCCATCATCCATTTAACCCATCGCCCACTCACCTACCCTCTGATAACCATCAGTTTGTTCTCCACGGTTAAGAATCTTTTGCTTGGTTTGCCTGGCTCTCCCTCTCTCTCTCTCTCTCTTTCCCCTACGCTCATTTGTTTTGTTTCTTAAGTTCCACATGAGTGAAATTGTATGCTATTTGTCTTTGACTGACTTATTTCATTTAGCATAATACTCTCTACCTCCATTCATGTCATTGCAAATGTCAAGAGTTCATTCTTTTTTATGGCTGATCATCAGAGTAATACAAATCAAAACTACAATGAGGGGTGCCTGGGTGGCTCAGTCAGTTAAGCATAGGACTTCAGCTCAGGTCATGATCGCACAATTCGTGAGTTCAAGTCCCATGTCGGACTCTGTGCTGACAGCTCAGAGCCTGGAGCCTGCTTTGGATTCTGTGTCTCCCTCTCTCTCTCTGCCCCTCCCCACTCATGCTCTGAATCAATCAATCTCTCTCTCTGTCAAAAATAAACATTAAAGATTTTTTAAAAACAATGAAATATCACCTCATACCTGTCAGAATGGCTAAAATCAACCAACACAAGAAACAACAGGTGTGTTGGTGACGATGTGGAGAAAGGGCAAGTCTCTTGCACTGTTGGTAGGAATGAAACTGGTGAATCCACTTTGGAAAACAGTATGGAGGTTCATCAAAAAGCAATTGCACTAGGCATTTGCCCAAAGAATAAAAAAATACTAATTCAAAGGGATACATGTACCCTAACGTTTATAGCAGGAATATCTACAATAATGTCCATTGACTGACTGATGAATGGATAAAGATGTGAGATATATACATATATATATATGTACACATAGATATATACATATTATATCTGTATAATATATATTATATAATATATATAATATATAAATACGTATATATACATATGTATAATATATACATATCATATATATGTATATATTATACATATGTATATATATGTATATTATATACATATGTATATACATATGTATATACATGTGTATACATATATATGTATATATGTATATATGTGTATATGTATGTATATATACATATATAATATGTATATATGTATATATGTATATACATATATATAATATGTATATGTATACATATGTATATGTATATGTATATACATATTATATATAATATATACATATATATAGACATATACATATTTAGAGAAATATTGATTTAAAGCAAAAAGAGACTAATGAACAAATTAAGGAAGAAAAAAGACATTAGACACATAATAGTAAAATTATAAACATAAATCCTGCCTTATCATTAATTATATTCAATATAATGGAATAAAACCTTAATCAACAGGCAGAAATTGACAGAATGCATTTTTAAAAATTATCTAACTCAATACTGTCTACAAGACACAAACTTTAGATTCAAAGCCCAAGTAAGATTTAAGTAAGAGACTGAAAAAACATATACCACCTGAAAGAGAGCTGGCATGGCTATATTAAATATCAAACAAAAGAGGCTCTATGATGAAAATTATTACTAGAGTCAAACAATGACATTTCATAATGACAAAATCCTTTCAGAAAGACATGATATTTATGAACATACCTTTAGCAAAAAAGCCCCAAAATACATGAAGCAAAAGCTCACAAAATGAAAGAAGAAATCGACAATTCAAAAATAATTGTTAGAAACCTCAATACTCCACTTTCAATAATGGATAGAACAAGGCAAAAGATTATCAAGTAAATCGAAGATATGAGTAACACTATACAACAACTAAACCTAACACCCACCAAACATCAAGATACACGTTCTTCTCAAACACATATGGAAATTCTCTAGGACAGATCATATACTAAGCAATATCACAAGAATTAAAAAAAGGATTAAATGACACAAATTATGTTCTCCAACTACAATGTAATAAAATTATAAATCAACAAATGAATAAAATTTGAAAAAATTACAATTAGTAAACAACACATTCCTAAATAGCCAATAGATTAAAGAATAAATCACATGAGAAATGAGAGAATACTTTTTGAGATGAATGAAAGCAAAAACACAACATATCAAAACTTACAGGATATAGTTCAAGCAGGCTTGCAGAGAAGTTTATAGCAATAAACACCTATATTAAAAAATAAGAAAGATCTCATATCAACAACCTAAACTTCCACTTTAAGAACCAAAACCAAAGCAAGCAAATGGAAGGAAATAATAATAATTAGGGCAGAAGTTAATATAGCCACTCCAGCTTACTTTTGATTAGTGGTAACATGATATAGTTTTCTTTGCCCCCTACTCTTCATCTGAATGTATATGTACAGTTGGTTCCTTGTAAACAACATATAGGAATATGTGAAGGGGAAGAAAGAATGGAACAGAAGACTTTGAAGTTTCTCACAGGGGTCGTGTTTTTTCATTCACTCTTACAATCTCTATCTTTTATTGATATATTAGACCATTAACATTGAAAGTGATTAGTCAGATCACGTCAAGCTCCCAAAGATCTATAAGGCAAATAAAAGTGACTCCTAAATGTCTGGTGTTTGGCAAATGTTCTTCCGTTTGCCCTACTTTAATCGGCAGTAAAGAGTGTTCTATGGCCTATTTCCCCCTCCCAGGAGTTCCTGGCCCTTCTTTGCTTCCACTTTTTCCCACAATAATATAAAATTATATAAAAGTTAAGATAAAAGCAGGGATCCAGAACAAATAAGAAAGATTGTCCTCTAAGCAACATAAGTAAAATAGACACCAAAAATATCTTAAATGTCCCCCGCACACATTCTGCAGGAATCCTGGCTATCATATCTTTCCGGTGTGTTCTTTTTTTTTTTTTTTTTAATTTTTTTTAACGTTTATTTATTTTTGAGACAGAGAGAGACAGAGCATGAACAGGGGAGGAGCAGAGACAGAGGGAGACCCAGAATCCAAAGCAGGCTCCAGGCCCCGAGCGGTCATCACAGAGCCCGACGCGGGGCTTGAACTCACGGACTGTGAGATCATGACCTGAGCCGAAGTCGGATGCTTAACCGACCAAGCCACCCAGGCGCCCCTCCGGTGTGTTCTTGTACTACTCCTTTCATGCTCTTCCCATAATGTATCTTTATGCAAAATTTAATTTATTCTAAAATACTGTCTAATAACTAAAAAAAACCTCCCCATGCAAAGACTGTGCCCCAAGGAAGAAAAAAAAAAGGAGAGAATACTTCCATACTGCTTTCAGCTTCTGGTAGCCCCTGGAATTCTTTCACTTATAGCAGCATAGTTTCTAACCTCTGCCTCCATCTTCACATGGCTTCCTTCCCTATGTATCTTTGTGTATTCTTTTGTTATTATTGGAATCATTGGAACTAGAGTCTTCTCAAAATTTCTAGCTTAATTGCATCTTCAAAGAGCTTTCTCCAAAGAAGGTCACAACTGCAGGTTCTGCAGATTAGAACTTGGACAACTCTTTTTCAAGAGCACTATTCAATCCACTATAATGGTCAACTGATTTACAACAAGGTACCATGACAAATCATTTAAAAAAAATAGTATTTGCAACAAATGATGCTAGACAACTGGATATCCATATGCCAAAAAAAAAAAAAAAAGAATTCAGACATCTTTCTCATGCATATATAAAATTTACTCAAAACGAGTCATAGATTAAATGTAAAAGCTAAAATTCTAAGGGCACTTTTGTGACTCATTTGAGTGTCCACCTCCTGATTTCGGCTCAGGTCATGATCCCAGGGTCGTGGGATCAATCCCCACATTGGGCTCCACACTCAGCATGGAACCTGCTTGGGATTCTCTCTCCCTCTCTCTCCCTCCCTCCCTCCTTCCCTCTGCTCCTCTCCCATTCTTGTGCTGTCTCTCTCTCTCAAATAAATAAATAAATAAAGCAAGCTAAAATTTTAAAACTCTTAGAAGAAAACAGAGTAAATCCTTGTGACCTTGTGTTAAAAATGGTTTCTTAGATATAACACCAAAAGCACAACTGATATGAGCATAAATCAATTTGACAACATCCAAATTAATTTTTTCTGTTGTTGAAGGGACATCATTCAGAAACTGGAAAACCCATTCGATGGAAGAAAATATTCAAAAATCATATTTGATAGGAGACTATATCCAGAGTATATAAAGAACTGTTACAACTCCATAATAGGAAAAGAAGCCAATCTAAGAATGGGCAAAGGACATACACGAATACCCGACCAAAAAAGATAGGCAAATGTCACCCGGATCCAACAATACATTAAAAAAATTATTCACCACGACCAAGCGGGGTTTATACCTGAGATGTAGGGCTGGTTCAATATCTGCAAAACAATTAACGTGATTCATCACATCAATAAAAGAAAGGACAAGAACTATATGATCCTCTCAATAGATGCAGAGAAAGCATTTGACAAAATACAGCATCCTTTCTTGATAAAAACGCTCAACAAGTAGGGATAGAAGGAGCATACTTCGAGATCATAAAACCCATATATGAATGACCCAACGTTAATATCATCCACAATGGGGAAAAACTGAGAGCTTTCCCCTAAGGTCAGGAACAAGACAGGGATGTCCACTCTCACCACTGTTATTCAACATAGTATTGGAAGTCTTAGCCTCTGCAATCAGACAACACAAAGAAATAAAAGGCATCCAAATCAGCCAAGAGGAGGTCAAGCTTTCACTCTTTGCAGATGACATGATACTCTATATGGAAAACCCAAAAGATTCCACCAAAAACTGCTAGAACTGACTCATGAATTCAGCAAAGTTGCAGGATATAAAATCAATGCACAGAAATCGGTTGCATTCCTTTACACCAACAATGAAACAACAGAAAGAGAAATCAAGGAATCAATCCCATTTACAGTTGCACAAGAAACCCTAAAATACCTAGGAATAAATCTAACCAAAGAGCTGGAAAATGTATACACTGAAAACTGTAGAAAGCTGATGAAAGAAATTGAAGACGACACAAAGAAATGGAAAAAGATTCCATGCTCCTGGATAGGAAGAACAAATATTGTTAAAATGTCAATACTACCCAAAGCAATCTACATATTCAATGCAATCCCTATCAAAGTAACACCAGCATTCTTCACAGAGCTACAACAAATAATCCTAAAATTTGTATGGAACCAGAAAAGACTGTGAATAGCCAAAGCAATCTTGAAAAAGAAAACCAAAGCTGGAGGTATAATAATCCCAGACTTCAAGCTGTATTACAAAGCTGTAATCATCAATGCAGTTTGGTACTGTTACAAAAACAGACACTCAGATCAATGGAACAGAATAGAGAACCCAGAAATGGACCCACAAACATATGGCCAACTAATCTTTGACAAAGCAGGAAAGAATACCCAATGGAATAAAAACAGTCTCTTCAGCAAGTGGTGCTGGGAAAACTGGATAACGACACACAGAAGAATGAACCTGGACCACTTTCTTACTCCATACACAAAATAAACTCAAAATGGATGAAAGACCTTAATGTAAGACAGGAAGCCATCAAAATCCTCGAGGAGAAAGCAGACTAAAACCTCTTTGATCTTGGCCACAGGAACTTCTTACTCAACACGTCTCTGGAGGCAAGGGAAACAAAAGCGAAAATGAACTATTGGGACCTCATCAAAATAAAAAGCTTCTGCACAGCGAAGGAAACAATCAGCAAAACTCAAAGGCAACTGACAGAATGAGAGAAGATATTTGCAAATGACATATCAGATAAAGGGTCAGTATCCAAAATCTATAAAGAACTTATCAAACTCAACACCCAAAAAAACAAATAATCTAGTGAAGAAATGGGCAAAAGACATGACTAGACACTTCGCCAAGGAAGACATCCAGATGGCCAACCAACACATGAAAAAATGCTCAGCATCACTCATCAACAGGGAAATACAAATCAAAACCACAATGAGATACCACCTTACACCTGTTAGAATGGCTAACATTAACAACTCAGGCAACAACAGATGTTGGCGAGGATGTGGAGAAAGAGGATCTCTTTTGCATTGTTGGTGGGAATGCAAGCTGGTGCAGCCACTCTGCAAAACAGTATGAAGGTTCCTCAAAAAACTAAAAATAGAACTACCCTATGACCCAGCAATTGCACTACTAGGCATTTATCCAAGGGATACAGGTGTGCTGTTTCGAAGGGACACATGCACCCCATGTTTATAGCAGCACTATCAACAATAGCCAAAGTATAGAAAGAGCCCAAATGTCCATCGATGGATGAATGGATAAAGATGTGGTATATATACACAATTGAGTATTACTTGGCAATCAAAAATAATGAAATCTTGCCATTTGTAACTACATGGATGGAACTGGAGGATTATGCTATGTGAAATTAATAATCAGAGAAAGACAAAAATCATATGACTTCACTCATATGAGGACTTTAAGAGACAAAACAGATGAACATAAGGGAAGGGAAACAAAAATAATATAAAAACAGGGAGGGGGACAAAACAGAAGAGACTCATAAATATGGAGAACAAACTGAGGGTTGCTGGAGGGCTTGTGGGAAGGGAGATGGGCTAAATGGGTAAGGGGCATTAAGGACTCTACTCCTGAAATCATTGTTTCACTGTATGCTAATTTGGATGTAAATTTTAAAAAATTAAAATAAAAAAAAGAAGATAGGCAAATGTCAAATAAGCATATTAAAATGTACAACATCTTATGTAATTAAGGAATTATAAATCAAAACAACAGTGAGATGTTACTACACACCTACTAAAATGGCCAAAATTAAAGACTCATCAGGGCACCTGGGTGGTTCAGTTAAGCCTCCAACATCTGTGAATTTGAGCCCCACATTGGTCTCTGTGCTGACAGCTCAGAGCCTGGAGCCTCCTCAGATTCTGTGTCTCCCTCTCTCTCTGCCCCTCCGCCACTCATACTTTGTCTCTCTCTCTCTCTCTTTCAAAAATAATAAACATTTAAAAAATAAAAATAAAAAGACTCATCACGCTAAGGGTTGGCATTAATGTAAAGCAACTGGAACTCTCATACAAATAAAGGGAATGTAAAATGCTAAAGGAATATTAGAAAAGTTTGACAGATTCTTTAAAAGTTAAATGCACGCCTAACTTATAAACTAACGAACCATCCTACTTCATTCCAAAGTATTTACTGAAGAGAAATGAAAGTATATTTCCATACTACTAATCTACTATTACACAATTATTTCCAGTAGCTTTATTTGTAATATTCACAAACTGAAAGACCCTACAGATCCAACAACATTGAAATACTGCTCAAAAATAAAAAGGAAAGAAAAATTAACACATAAACACAGGGATTATTAAATTCATTCTCAGTATATTCATTCTCTCAGAGACAATCTTGCATTATTGTATTTACTTAAACTTCTACAAGAAATCAAACTAATCTGTAGTTACAGACAACTTATCAGTGGTTGCCTAAGACCTGGAGGAACACACAGAAGGCACAAGGGATTACAAAGACGAGCAAGAACATTTTTAGGGGAGATGGACATGTTCACTCTTTTGATTCTTAATGTTTTCACAAAACTTATCAAGTTGTACACTGCAAATATGTGCAATTTATTATATATTTAGTTTCCTTCAATAAAGCTACTAAGAAAGCTAAGAAAATGAACTAAATAACCTGATGCTTGTCCTCTTGTCTCTAAGGACACTGGAGTCAAAGCAGCCCTTGTTAGTTATTTGTTTTCACTAAATAAAATTATTCCAAAGATCCATTAGGGACTTTTCAGGGCAAATCACCAAAGACCTTCTGTTTATTCATTTATTTGCAGATAGAGCAAAAAAAAGGTTGGGGGGCATGCATCAAGGTATCTGTCCCTGTCCAGGGATATTGAAATACCAACTCTTTCAAAAGAGGTGAGAGCTTCTAGCATTGCACTACCATTAAGATCATTATCCCTCTTTTAAATGTTAAAATGTAAAAGATAGTATTTCTTAGGCCTTCTATGAGAAAGCCAATCCAATTTGTTGGACAAAGCAACCTCATTTTCCTACATATTCACAGAACCCATGAGAGTAAATGTGGATGCATTAGCAAAAATGAAAAGTTCCCAAGAAAATCTTCATCAAACCTACCATTTCAACTAAGTGTCTTTAAGAATTACCATATTCAAACAACTTAAATTATTATCATCTGACATAAAAGTTTGATAAATTTTGCAAAATTAGTAATATTTCCCTTTGTGAAAATTTGGCCATATTTTTCTGAGAAGAAAATTTTTCACTTGCCTGTATTAAAATCAAATATGTAAGTTATAACATATATTTTATAAAGCCTCCAAAAATATGAGATTTTTCAAGAGTAAATTGGTGGATATATAAATAAAATCCTAATATAAGAAATATCCAGAAATAACATCAGCTATACTATCAACCTCATATTGTAAAATTAAAACACCCAGTGTGTGTGTGTGTGTGTGTGTGTGTGTGTGTGTGTGTATTTCTCCTTTTATCACTCTAAATCTGGGTACAGAAATATCACTCAATAAAAATCTCTGCCTCCTTTCAAATATTTATTGAAAGATAAACTGAAATCAATTGGTTATATCTCACTCTCAGTTTCTGGATTCCATTTTTAATGCTGTGTAATATCTTATGAGAAAAAAAATGTTTTGAGCATTAATGCCTATAGCATGTTGAGCTAAGGGTATATAGTGATGTATATGTAGCCTGAGAGATGAACAGAAAGGATGAGAGAGAAGTAGGTAGAATGCAGCAATCATTCTCCACTACTGCTGAATTTAATCTTATACATTTGTTGACTATGTCCCCAGATTCTCTGGAAGTGTTCTAGTTTTCAAGCAAACCATGAGCCTGAGTCAGCATTTCTTTTTTTTTTAATGTGCTATTTTTTTTAATTTTTTAATTTTTTAATTTTTTTAATATATGAAATTTATTGTCAAATTGGTTTCCATACAACACCCAGTGCTCATCCCAAAAGATGAGCATCACATACCCTCTTCAATACCCATCACATACCCTCCTCTCCCTCCCACCTCCCCATCAACCCTTAGTTTGTTCTCAGTTTTTAAGAGTCTCTTATGCTTTGGCTCTCTCCCACTCTAACCTCTTTTTTTTTTTTTCCTTCCCCTCTCCCATGGGTTTCTGTTAAGTTTCTCAGGATCCACATAAGAGTAAAAACATATGGTATCTGTCTTTCTCTGTATGGCTCATTTCACTTAGCATCACACTCTCCAGTTCCATCCATGTTGCTACAAAGGGCCATATTTCATTCTTTCTCATTGCCACGTAGAACTCCATTTTGTATATAAACCACAATTTCTTTATCCATTCATCAGTTGATGGACATTTAGGCTCTCTCCATAATTTGGCTATTGTTGAGAGTGCTGCTATAAACATTGGGGTACAAGTGCCCCTATGCATCAGTACTCCTGTATCCCTTGGGTAAATTCCTAGCAGTGCTATGGCTGGGTCATAGGGTAGGTCTATTTTTAATTTTCTGAGGAACCTCCACACTGCTTTCCAGAGCGGCTGCACCAATTTGCATTCCCACTGACTGTGCAAGAGGGTTCCCGTTTCTCCACATCCTCACCAGCATCTATAGTCTCCTGATTTGTTCATTTTGGCCACTCTGACTGGCGTGAGGTGATATGAGTGTGGTTTTGATTTGCATTTCCCTGATGAGGAGCGATGTTGAGCATCTTTTCATGTGCCTGTTGGCCATCCGGATGTCTTCTTTAGAGAAGTGTCTATTCATGTTTTCCGCCCGTTTCTTCACTGGGTTTTTTGTTTTTCGGGTGTGGAGTTTGGTGAGCTCTTTATAGATTTTGGATACTAGCCCTTTGTCTGATATGTCACTTGCAAATATCTTTTCCCATTCCGTTGGTTGCCTTTTAGTTTTCTTGATTGTTTCCTTTGCTGTGCAGAAGCTTTTTATCTTCATAAAGACCCAGTAATTCATTTTTGCTTTTAATTCCCTTGCTTTTGGGGATGTGTCAAGTAAGAAACTGTTGTGGCTGAGGTCAGAGAGGTCTTTTCCTGCTTTCTCCTCTAGGGTTTTGATGGTTTCCTGTCTCACATTCAGGTCCTTTATCCATTGTGAGTTTATTTTTGTGAATGGTGTGAGAAAGTGGTCTAGTTTCAACCTTCTGCATGTTGCTGTCCAGTTCTCCCAGCACCATTTGTTAAAGAGACTGTCTTTTTTCCATTGGATATTTTCCTGCTTTGTCAAAGATGAGTTGGCCATACTTTTGTGGGTCTAGTTCTGGGGTTTCTATTCTATTCCATTGGTCTATGTGTCTGTTTTTGTGCCAGTACCATGCTGTCTTGATGATGACAGCTTTGTAGTAGAGGCTAAAGTCTGGGATTGTGATGCCTCCTGCTTTGGTCTTCTTCAAAATTCCTTTGGCTATTCGGGGCCTTTTGTGGTTCCATATGAATTTTAGGATTGCTTGTTCTAGCTTCGAGAAGAATGCTGGTGCAATTTTGATTGGGATTGCATTGAATGTGTAGATAGCTTTGGGTAGTATTGACATTTTGACAATATTCATTCTTCCAACCCATGAGCATGGAATGTTTTTCCATTTCTTTATATCTTCTTCAATTTCCTTCATAAGCTTTCTATAGTTTTCAGCATACAGATCTTGTACATCTTTGGTTAGATTTATTCCTAGGTATTTTATGCTTCTTGGTGCAATTGTGAATGGGATCAGTTTCTTTATTTGTCTTTCTGTTGCTTCCTTATTAGTGTATAAGAATGCAACTGATTTCTGTACATTGATTTTGTATCCTGCAACTTTGCTAAATTCATGTATCAGGTCTAGCAGACTTTTGGTGGAGTCTATCAGATTTTCCATGTATAATATCAGGTCATCTGGAAAAAGTGAAAGCTTGACTTCATCTTTACCATTTCTTTATTGGATTGGTGACCATCACCCTGTGGATTTAACAGTATGTAATGGCAAACCTCCAGATGGGACTTTTTGCCTATCTCAGTATGAATAAAATATCCAGAAATAACATCAGCTATACAATCGACCTCATATTGTAAAATAAAAGCAAAAGCATAACTTTAATGATGTGATTACTTTTTAAAAATGAAGAACAATTGTTTACAAAGAAATAAACTGTGGTCCCAAGTGGAATTGGTTTCACTCACTGATGTGAGATTATAAGCATTGAAACACTGATTAAAAATTGGAAACATTCAAGCCTCCACTTTAGTAATTATTTCTCAATGCCTGAGAAAATTACTGTGGAGCAGCTTTTGACATAAACTCAGCATCAAAAAAAAATCATGGTCTCTAGATTTAACATTGCATTAATGGATAACAATGATGATAGAAACACAGTATCAATAAAAATACATCTACTTTTTTGAAAAACCAAAAGGAAGGGAAGGCAGTTATTACTTTCATCACAATTCTAAAGATCACCTCACAATGTGACTTAATAAAAATAGTCCTCTTTAAAAATAAAAGAAAAAAGATTTCTAGAGTCAGAAATATAGAAAATTTAATAAGCATATTAAGCATCAGAGCAATATCAATTTAAGTCCAAGTATGAAAAAAATAGTTTTGTTGGTGTGTGCCAAAAATTTGGGATAAATTTACTCAGAAAATATTCTTCAGAGATTTACAATGTATGTGGAACTGTGCTAGATGTCACTGCTATCACAGTAAAAAAGACAATCTCAACAAATATATTCTCCCACCAAACATTAACATAGTAGCAAGTTTTGCTTGTTATATGAGCACAAGAGTAGGTGTGTAGGCTAAAATAGCCGTAAGAATTGCAAAAAACTTGCCAGGGGAAGTGGTACTTCAACTGGAAATCAATGATAATTAGGCTTACTCAGTTAAGCTGGGGAACATGGGACAAAGTCTACAAGAGAAGTGCTTAGTAATACCTGGCACTGAATGCTTGTTAACAAATGGAACCTGTTAGCACACAGGGAAAGAGGGGAGAGTTCATACCATGTGAAAATCATGATTTCTGTTTTAGGCACATTGAAATGGAAATGTGCGTGATTTCTACAAACAGATATATTTGGTCAGGGCTTCAATAAAAAGTAGATATGTTTGATAGTAAATTCAGTAGATTAGTCAGAAAAAAAATCCATTACCAAAAATAGAAATTGAGTATTCATTAAGTGACAGATGTTACATAAAATTGTAGGAATTGTGGAGAAAACCATGACAGAGTATATGGTCAGAGGTGAAGAGGAATGAGTAGGTCCAAGGAATCAAAACAGGCAAATAGGTAACCAAAAATCATGTGTATAATTTTTAGGTTAATTTATTAAAGCATTTCATAAATTTATACAAGAAAATTCTGTTTAAAAGGCTGTATTCTGCATAACAGCTTGCACATTAATTGAGAAATGTAGAAAGAAAACAAGAATGATAGAGGAATGCATAAGGAAGATTTAGCATGAATCATGAGAGAAAATACATTTAACCAAAAACAAAGACAAAGAAAAAAAATCTTATTATAAAACCAAAGTAGAGACTCCAAATTCTGGTCAAGACTCTAGAATGAATTCAAATTATATACCATGTATTATCATTTGGATAAGGACCAAACTGTTAACTAAAAGCACAATTTTAATAATGCAGTTTTTTTACTTAGTTCTGAACAGGAAAGAATTTCAGGAAGCCAAATTACATTTTTGCTATCCACGAAATCACACCACATCAGCAGATAATCTAATCACATCCATATTGTGATTTAAAATATACGCAAACTGGTGCAACAACTCTGGAAAACAGTATGGAGTTTCCTCAAAGAGTTAAAAATAGAACAACCATACCACCCAATTGCACTACTAGGTATTTACCCAAATGATACAAAAATACTGATTCAGAGAGGCAAATGCACCCTGATGTTTATAGCAGCATTGTCAATAATAGCCAAATTATGGAAAGAGCCTAAATGTCCATCGATTCATGGATGGATAAAGAAGATGTGATGTATTATATCACACACACACACACACACACACACAGGAATATTCCTCAACCAACAAAAAGAACGAAATCCACATTTGCAATAACATGGATGGAGCTAGGGTGTATTATCCTAAGTGAAATAAATCAGAGAAAGACAAATACCATATGATTTCACTCATATGTGGAATTTAAGAAACAAAACAGATGAACATAGGGGAAAGGAGAGAGAGAGAGAGAGAGAGACAAACCACAAAACTACAGAGAACAAAGGAAGGTTGCTGGAGGAGAGGTGCACAGGGAGATGGGCTAGATGGGTGATGGGTATTAAGGAGGGCACTTCTTGTGACAAGCACTGGGTGTTACATGTAAGTGATGAATCACTAAATTCTACTCCAGAAACTATACTACACTATATGTTAACTAACTAGAATTTAGATAAAAACATGAAACAAATAATTAAAATATAATATGAAAATGTAGTGAAGGTAGAGTATAGCTGATTAAATTAGATTTTACCTATACAATAATCTCTCTGAATTATCAGGCATGCAGATTGGACAGAAGACATCAGTGATTAAAAACTCTACAGTAACAACATTCATTTTCTGGGACAGATGACCCTGAGCTGCAAGTTCTGATTTTTATCTTTCTATTTTTTACCTACAAGCTGAGTGTAACGGGACCATCATCACACTCACTTTTGTGGATCCCTACCTTAAAACACCCATGTACTTTTTTTTTTTTTTTTTTTACAAAATTTCTCCTTCTTGGAGATCTCATTCACCACTGCCTGTATTTCCAGGTACTTGTATAACATAGCAACAGGTGACAAGGTCATTACCTATAATGCTCATGTCATCCAAGTGTTTTTTACTGACCTCTTTGCAGTAACAGAATTTTTCTTGCTGGCCATCATGTCCTATGACCATTATGTGGCCATCTGCAAACCCTTGCATTGGGTAACCATCATGAGCAGAGGAGTCTGCAGCAGTCTTATTTTTTCCTGCTTGTTGGCTGGATTGTTGGTCATAACCTCCCCCACTTAGTCTGGGGCTAGATCTGAAATTCTGTGACTCAAATTTTATTGATCATTTTCTCTGTGATGCTTCTCCCCTCCTAAAGATAGCATGTTCAGACACATGGCTCATGAAACAAACTGTTTTAATCTGTGCTGACCCCCATTTTGACCTTTATATATGTAGTTCTATCTTATATTATCAAAACAATTTTAGGATTTCCATCTGTTCAGCAAAGAAAAAAGGCCTTTTACACCTGTTCTTCCCACATGACTGTAGTTTTCATCACCTATGGCATATGCATGTTCATTTATATGACTCCTACAGCAAAAGAGAAAGGGACTACTAATAAAGCAGTTTCACTACTCACTTTTTCTGTTTCACCTACATTAAATCCATTTATTTATACACTGAGAAATAAGTAAAAAAAAGCCTCAGTGACTCAATCAAAAGAGTTGCAGCATTCTTAAAGAAGTAAAATAAAATAGCAGTCAATAAATGAAATTAAATAAAAGGTGTGGTGCTAAACATTTCTGTTAATGCTTATAATTTTATTTATCTTTTAATAATCTATATTTCAGTTATATGTCTCAGCTCCTTTTTCAATTTACTTGCATTGCACCTTAATGAGCTTATTTCTTTCCTTGATTGTTATTTAACTTCTTGAGGGAGACATCTCAGTAAAGAAAATGAAAGTGTACTCCTCATAAATTCATTTGTACATAAATATAACCCATTATATAATAAATCTTATGCTATAATAAATCTATTCTTTAGTCTTCCATAAAACTGATAGCATAATACTGCTAATTATTATACCCAAGTGTGCATAAAACACTACAAAACCTCAAGTAAGAATTGAAGTTTTATGATACAATAGTGAATAAAATAAGTGAGGGCATGATATAATAATACAAGGATCAATTGAGACACAAGATAATAGCATTTCTATACTATGGGAAAATACATTAAAAAATTAAAAACGTTGGATAAAATCTCACAAATATTCTTTTGAATATATAGCTAAGAGTAAAGATTAAAATAAGGGTAATCAAAAGATATCAGAGATACAGAATAATCAGAAATGAACATAAATAACCCCACCTATAACTTGTAGATTCCCAGGAAAGCAAAGAAAGGAGGATAAAGAGTGGCAAGGTGTTGAGTTATAGGTTACAGGGGCTTGGATTAAATGTCCATATGGAGAAGGGTATTGAAGTGTCAGGATCCAAGTGGTGAAAATGCATGAAGCTGACAAAATAGCCCAAAGTCAAGATTTTAAAAGCATGATTTAGAAGAAAAATTCCCATTTTTATGAAAAGACAATAATTTTCTCTAAGAAATTTTTCTGTCTCTCTTGAGTTATGAGCTATGGAGGAGGAGTTGGGAACCATTATCATGTTTCTCTAATAGCATTTATATTCCAAATTCTATAAAAATAATCTACTAACACCATATATAAAGAATTAAACAGTGATTCCAAATATAACTGTTTGGAATTGAAGAAATACATATTCATTGAAATAGACACACTTCATGACAATTCATAAAAAACCTATACACAGAAGAAATCAAAAAATTATTCATCCACAAATATATTCATTATTTTCAGAAATAAACAGAACAAAAAATAAAGCAACTCCTGCTCATTATAACATTTTAAAACTATAAAATTAATTAAAAGTATTAGAACATGATTTTATTAAGAAAAATAAATTTCAAAAGATAAATAAATCTCAAAGTTGATATTTTTAAAAAATTCAAATTAATAATTTCCCAAAAGCATAAATTAATGCAAAATAAACAAAAAATATATAAGGTTAAAAATCAGAAGGAAGATATGAATACTAATGCATACTTAGCATAACTTTATGGATAGTCTAGCACAATTCCACAACAAAATGTGAAGATCTAGAGCTACAAACAAGGGTTTAGCAAAACAAAATTGTGAAAATTCAAAATGTGGAAAACTTAAATATATTAACTTCCACATAACATTTGGTAAAGCAAATTAGATCTATGATTAAAAAGGCAAAAGGAGGGGCGCCTGGTGGCTCGGTCAGTTAAGCGTCTGACTTTGGCTCAGGTCATGATCTCACAGTCTGTGAGTTCGAGCCCCACGTCGGGCTCTGTGCTGACAGCTCAGAGCCTGGAGCCTGTTTCAGATTCTGTGTCTCCCTCTCTCTCTGCCCCTCCACTGTTCATGCTCTTTCTCTCTCCGTCTCAAAAATAAATAAACTTAAAAAAAATTTTTTTTAATAAAAAAATAAATAAATAAATAAATAAATAAATAAAAAGGCAAAATGACCAGATTACAACCAACCATGGTAAAGCAATAATCTCATTAAGATTTCAATTATCTAAATAAAAAATAATAATAAAAAACTCTCCCTAATGAATTTTATGAAGACATCCTAATATTTGACAAAAATCTGATTAAAACATTAAGGCAAACTGTTTAATTTTTGTTTCAATTATTGACTGATGAATGTAGTTAGACAATTTCAATTAGAATCCAACGAAATAACCAAAAATTATACTATGGTCAACCAAGATTTATTCCAATTATAGAAAGGTGTAGATAATAGATATAAAGGATAGATAGATCATGATGATAATAGATAGGTAGGTAGATGGTAGACAGATGATAGAAAAATGATAGATACATTAGTAATAAACTAATGATAGATAAAAAATGTATACAGATATAGAAATATATATATGAAATATAGCCTGATTTTGTTGTACCAACAAACTAAAGAAAGGAAGATTTTATATGGGTTTTGATTAATAGATAAACTATCACCAGATAAAAATCAGTAACTTCTAAAAATTTTAAAGTAAAATACAAATATGGTGAACTACTAAAGTATGATAAAAAAATCTAAAGAAATACAATACAATTATATTAAACAGTAAAACACCTGGAATAAATTAAAATCAAAAAAACAAAGATGCTCCCTTTCATCACTGATATTCAACATTTCACTGCCATCTTAAAAATGCCATAATAATAAAGTAGCTGGATTATCAGACCGAAGTTATGAAACTACTGTAATTAGAAATTATGAAACCCATATCTTTTCAAGTTTTTACGTCTTTGAAATGTGCGTGTGCCTTACAATGGCAGGCATCTTAATATTGTCCATCGTTTAACCAGTCACATTTTTTTAAGGAAAAATACATAACACATAACATAAAAGTACTTAAAATAATGACATGCATTTAAATAGAGTCAATGAAATATGGTATTTTCTTCCTGACAAAATTATTATGTACCTAGAACACAATAAAATCTAATAAGAATCTAATAGACTTAGTAAGAATATTTAGTAACTTGGGTAAAGGATACAAGCAAACAAAAGTCCATTGACAATATTTACAGTAGCAATCAGCTTCTACTGTTAAAGCTATCAATATGACTGCCCTGGAATAAACGCCATTATGAATGCAATGTATCATATCATAAAATATCAATTTGTTCACTCTTAATATATAAATTTAACACAGCTCCAATTAGAATCAACTTTTTATGTTTTTAAATTATACAAATTAACTCTAAGTTAATATGGAAGAATTAAATTTCATGAATGTGCAACACACAAATGAAAAAAAAATCCATGAATAGAAACTTGTTTTATATAATATCAAAACATATTATCAATGGAATAAAATTAATATGGTATTAGAATGAGAAGATAAAATGATCACCAGAAAAGATAAGATTATGAAAGTACAGACTAATAAATAGTCTTTATTATTATATAATGTTTTATTTTGCTTGTAGTATAGAAGTGGAGAAATTACAGTAGGAAAATCATGGTTTAATAAATGTTTTACTTACACATGAAAAAACTCAAATGAAAAAGTTTTCTTTTTTATTCATAAAACAAATGGGTTACCTTCAAAATGGTTTAAAATTTTAGGAATAAAAATAAACAAGTAAAACCTTATTAGAAAATATCTAAGACCAAGATAATATAAAGGAGACAAATTTGCATACTTAAGAATTTAAAGATGGGGACAAAGGAAGCTTATTTGATTAATACAAGCCAACTTTATTAACCATTTTGATTGGCAAAAGATACCACTGAAAAAATTCATAAGTCAAATAATGTTGAAAGGAAATGTGTACCACTGACAGACAAAGGGATGATTTCTAAAGCAAAGACCTCTTATAACTTAATAATACAAATGAATATCTAAATAGAAATTAGCAAAAAGTAGAAATACAATTTAGAGAATATTAACACTTGTTTCGTGAAGAATATATGATTGTCAACTGCATTCATAGTCTAATGCCGAAAGATTCAAATTGAAGTAAAAATTTACACTAATCAAACGGTCAATTTTGAAAAAAACTTTTTCACCTGTTGCTGACTGGGATCATGAGGACAAGGCTACTTTTCCTACAGCACATGTGAAAATTTAAGTTGCTAAAGCTTTTTGGCAAGTAATCAATTTTAAAGTAATTTTACAATTTAAAAGTATATGTATACTTTGACATAGAAATTCTATTTCTACAATTCCTATCTTTCATAAATTAAAGCACCATTTTGAAAGAATATACAATATTAAAGGCATACTGTGAAAAGAAAGGCACAGTGTGGAATGCAGCATTAATGGTGGCAAAAAAAATTAAAGCCAAGTGAAAATCCATCAATTAATGGAATATCATGCACTTATTAAATATAAGTGTATCAGAGTTACATCATTTGATCTGGAGTAATTCCCTTGAATTGTTTTGGTGGGGTGGGTTTTTTTTTTTAAGATTAGGAGAGATTTTCACATTCTTTTTTTTTTTTAATTTTTATTTATTTTTGAGACAGAGACAGAGCATGAACGGGGGGAGGGTCAGAGAGAGAGGGAGACACAGAATCCAAGCAGGCTCCAGGATCTGAGCTGTCAGCACAGAGCCCGATGCGGGGCTCGAACCCACAAACTGTGAGATCATGACCCGAGCCGAAGTCAGACGCTTAACCAACTGAGCCACCCAGGCGCCCCTGGGTTGTTTTTTTTTTTGAAAAGAAGAAAAAAGTAGAAAAGTGTGTTTAATATATCAAATTTTTATAATGGAAATCTTGTCCAAACCCTTCAGTGTGTGTGTGTGTGTGTGTGTGTGTGTGTGTGTGTGTGTGTATTTAACTGTACATAAAGATGGATGATAGATAATAGATGTGTAAAATACATGTATACATAATGGAAAAATACATGAAATATGCATAATAAAACAAAATATATTATGGACCATAAAGTAATTCACATCCTACAAAGTATGAATTCTAACCGCAATAAAATTAAAGTAACAACATACATCAGAAAATTCTCCAAATATATAGAAACTAATGAAAAAGTAAATAAAACGTGGTCAATGAAGAAATTAAGAGAGATATTTAAAGGATTTTGAATTGAGTAGAAAGCACAACATGTCAAAATAGGTTGGATGCAGCTAAAACCATATTTGGATGAAAATTTATAGCACTAAAATGCCATAAAAATAGCAGAAAAATCTCTAATAAATGTTTTCATTTTTCCCCTAAAACTGGGGGGAGAAAGGGGAAAGTCAATCAAATCCAAAGCAAATAGAAAATAAGAATAAAAATCATTGTAGAATCAATTGACATAAGAGAACAACAGATAAAAGTTGGTTCTTACAGAAAATCGAGAAAGAAAGGAGACGCCACATATTACAAATATAAGGTATGAGAGAGGTGATATAACTACAGATTTTACAGATATTAAAAGGACAAAAAAGGAATATTGTTAAAAGTGCATAATCATAAGTTGACAACTTAGATAAAATGGACAAATTCCTTAGATCATGTTGCACTGGTGAACAATGGTGGCACTTAAATAGTATTTGATTATTAGAGATGATTTGCAGGACCTAATGTGACAATATTTACAGCTACAGTTTATTGCAAGAAAAGAATACACTATATGAACAGCATTAAAATAAGGATATGCATCATTGACAAAGGCTGACTCACATTAAGGGGTAAGAAACAAAGTGCACACCTCTTGCTGTCCTCCATCTGTAGATAATATTGCTGCACATACTTTCTCAGGCCAGAAATCACTGACACATGCAGAAAACACCTCAATCCTAGATAGCCCAAACAGAGTCAGAACTGGGAATTTTTATTATACTTTACTAACTATGTAGGAATATTTTTTTTATTTTTTTTATTTTTTACTAAATAAAATTTATATATTTTTTTACTTTATATTTTACTAACTATGTAGGAATATTCCTGCTAAATAAATAGCTTAAAACAAGAACCCTGTAGTAGTCTCACCTAGACCAAGTGCCAATGATCAATGTCACTATTACCAATAAACAATGTTAACAAGTTGGTACACCTGTCCTGAAACTCCTCAGACCCAAGGTTACAAACAAACTTTACTGATCAATATATTTTATGCATTAACCAGGTGTCAGTGCTATGTTCGAAATTTAGCAAAAATATCTCAGGCCAACTCCAGGCTTGCTAGAACTTACAAATAACAGATAAAATTAAAATTCACTCCAAAAAAGAAAAAGATTAACTGGCATCTATGTATTGCAGAAATTTAAAATGTGGTTTAAAACATTCCCACAAGTAAAATCCAAGCCATATGGTTTTACTGGTGAATTGTCCCAAATATTTAAGTATGAAATAATACAAATTCTACACAAATGATTCCAGAAAATTAATAAGGAGAGGACATTTTCAAACTTATTTTATGAAGTCAACAATAGCCTGATAACAAAATCAGACAAACATATCACAAGTATAGAAATGGGCAAATCAATATTTTTCTTACACATAGGTGGAAAAATAAAATGTTTGCAATTAGAATCCATCTATAGATATATAGATAAGATAGACAGATTTATAAACTCCAAAGGATTTTATTCTAGGGATACAAGACTGACTTAACATTTGAAAATCAATAAAAATCGGGGCGCCTGGGTGGCGCAGTCGGTTAAGCGTCCGACTTCAGCCAGGTCACGATCTCACGGTCCGTGAGTTCGAGCCCCACGTCGGGCTCTGGGCTAATGGCTCGGAGCCTGGAGCCTGTTTCCGATTCTGTGTCTCCCTCTCTCTCTGCCCCTCCCCCGTTCATGCTCTGTCTCTGTCCCAAAAATAAAATAAAAAACGTTGAAAAAAAATTAAAAAAAAAAAAAAAAAGAATCAGGCCACATTGAAAAACATGAAGGTAGTCAGAAAATGGTTCCTAGACAGTTTCCTCATCTGGGGCTTTATTTAGTAAGCCACTTGGCGTTTCGGGTGAATCAATCCATGGAGTGACTACAATCAGATGCCCATGGAGGTTTTAGATGATCTTTCTTAGCAAAATGATAAGCATAAAAGGAGTAATTAGCAATAATAATATTCCAAAAACCTCATGTATCTTAGGCATTAATCTAGGAAATTGTTAAGAATGTTGAATTAGGAAGTACCTAAAGGCTCAGTACACTTAGTGCAACAGAACAGATCTAAAGAACAAATCTAAGGAAGTAAAACCTTGCTGTTGGCAAATCATCAAGACCAGTACAATTTCATATTTTAACAAGATAAAGTCCTAAGTACAAAAATGGAGTCATTGCTGTCAACTCTTGTCACATCTTTCCCTCTTTTCTCTTAAGTCCCTGGAGAAACATCAAGAGAGTAATATTAGTCCCTAAAAGGCCAGAGTGGTTCCATCACCTGCTCTGTTTCCTTCTAATCCCTTTGTCTTAGAGGAGCAGGATGGGGAGGGGGGTGGCAGGGGATGTGGGGGGAAGGTCCTGTGACTAATTCCTCCAAGTTTTCTGGTCCATAAAATTCACACTGATGAAAAGCATCTGATATAGTCATCTGTGCAAACATAAGCTGTGCATCTGGGTGAGTCACAGCAATGGATTCAATTTTTAGTAAGCATTTGATTAACACAGTAACACATATAATTAAGATTAAGAGTGATAAATGAGTTTCTCCTATCATTCTTAACCATGATCCTATTTCTGATGGTAAACAACTAAAGAGATCAAAATAACCTCCAAGCCCTGGTTTCTTATGTCACACTTCAGCTAATAGGTAGATATCATCCTTTATAAATTTTAGTTATGTTACTTCACCAGACCAATATAGAAACAAAATTTTTCTAACAGGGCATGAGTGCCCTCCTGTTGCTCCATTAAAATATCAAGTTGCCTCTTATTTTGTAAGACAATCTCTGCGCTATCAGCCTGAGTTTGTTGATAATTCAAATGCTTGAACAGAAGCATTTGAGGTGATGGCTATGACTATGAATAAGTTGTATATTGTCCTTTCCAAGTCTATTATCCCAATCCAAGGAAAAAAATGCTTAGGAAAAGGTATGACCAAGACCCTTTCTATATGCAATTGAGTTATTGATAACAGCAATCCAAAAGTATAACCATCCCAGCTTCACCAAGTTCTTTTTAATTGATATTAAAAGAATCCCAGATTTGGTACAAAAGCAGTGGGGGGGGGGAGTCTTTCTAATGGTGGCATCATAGACAAAATAAATAACCCCATAATGTCCTTTCCATTTAATAAGAAGAGTGAAGTAAATACGTGTGCCACACACACAAAAATATCCAGAACCTTCTAAGGACAAAGCATAAGTGGGTCCCTTTGCTCAGACTGTTTTACCAGTTTATTTTTTTAATTAATTTATTTATTTTGAGAGAGAGAGAGAGAGAGAGAGAGAGAGAGAGCAAGCAGGGGAGGGGCAAAGAGAGAGATACACAGAGAGAATCCCAAGCAGGCTCCACGCTTAGCACAGAGCCCAATACGGGGCTTGATCTGACAAACCATGAGATCATGACCTGAGCAAGATCAAGAGTCAGATGTTTCACCAACTGAGTCACTGAAGCGCCCCTCTTTTACCAGTTTCAAAGGATATCTCATGATCAAAATGTAATCCACTTTACAGAGTATAGGATAATCTGATTTACTGGAATTGTGTGAGTGATTATAAGAGCATCTTATTTTTCTGTATACTTGAAGCAATAATGAGTTTGATTTTTATGAGTTATATTCAGGCTAAGAGATGGGGTGTTTCCAGGAAAAAGATGGGTGGAATTAAGCTTCCACTATTCTCTATATTTTTTATCAATTCCCCATATCATCCCATTAAGGGGAAGCATATCTGCTTCCTAATTATCCAGGTCCATTACAGATTTCATTTTTCTACCACAAGGATATATTAGAAGAAACCACCCTGTAGTCATATAAACTCCAACACAGAGTGAGTTTATGATCATCTGAATCATGTAAGAGTGCATAGCTACAAACATTCACTGGAAAATAACCTATGTTCTACCTATACCATTTATATTTTTAAAACATAAGAAAAATTATTAGTTAATGTCCAGATCTGAGTGACAAGAGATTTCCTTATAAGAACAGGGAATCCAACGGAAGACAGTTATATCTGGGGCTTGTTTTCCAGATGGAAGTTGGTACTTTCAAAGACGCCAAAAGAGAAACCTACAATTTTACCAATAAAGTTTCTCCCTCCTTTTAGGGATAGAGATCAACTATTAATTCAGGCACCTCCTGAGTATGGTTTGTTCTGGCACAAATCCATCAATCAATCAGGTTTGTAGAAACAAAAAGTTTTTGCAGGATAGGGACAGAAGGGTGTGATAAGGCTTGACCATCAGCAATGAGGGTCACAAGAAAAAAATAAAATATTAACCCAGGGGCTAAAATCATTCCTAATAACAAGGGCCATTGTAAGAACTTGGAGAAAGGCATATAAGTCAGCTAGTATATGAATTCCAGGCAGGATAGAGTAATTTAACAAATAAGAGATTCAGTCCACAGGACAAATAACAATATAAAAGCAGATATGAAAGCAACAAGTTCCTCCAATACTGTAGGTGTTTACCACCAACTAAGAAGTCTTACTGTGTGTAATAGAGCAAATAGCATTAGGATACTAATTAGGAAAAATAACAGTGCAAATACTTTGATCCATCAGTCCTTCATAATTAATTTCCTCAAGAATCTGAGGAATGCTCTCCAAGTTAAAATTCCAAGCATAAACCCTTCCTTGAAATTCTTCATTGAGCAAATGGGTTCAAAAGAAGGAATACAAGGATGTATGTTACAAATGGAGTCAGATTCCTTCATAGAAAAGTAGATAAATGAGCTTTTCCAAAAAAAATAATTATGAAAAGGAGTCTAAAGAAAATAACTAGTTAGTGATTAAAAAAAAAAAAGCCACAGTACAAGTCAATTCTAAGGCTACCACTTTGGCAGCCTTAGAAATATTTCCCCACCAGTATTGTTTCATGAAACTTACAAGTTTATCAGCTGCCCCAGCAGGTCATCTGATGAGTCATTTTCATCAGAGGTCTTTTCATGGACTACTAAGACAGGTGTTTTGTTCAGGTCATACCATAAATGGGTCAGCAGACTGAAACTACAACCATTGTCAGCCCAATAAAGTTTTTCCTTATGAGGTGCTCTAGATTGAGTATCCTTAACAATAAGCTTTAGATTTTTCTTAAGGAGGTAATTAGTATTAACTTTGATGGCCTTGGTTTTGAAAAATTTTAAGATTTTCTCACTGCTTGAACAGACCCTTTTATGTCTCAGTTTATTGTGGTATAAGAGCAGTAGCTTTCAAACATGTTGGATCATTCCACGGTGAGAAAAATAGTGCATATTATGTCCCAGCACATACTTGCACATAAAAAAACATAACCATAACTGAAATAAAAATTAATTAAACTGACATGTATTTCCTACTTTCAATATATGCCATGCTCTATTTTCCATTGTATGAAATTATTTATTTATATGTAGACAATAAATATATAACAAAATCGATAAATTATAGACAAAGACATATATCACCTATCCAACTATATATATAGATAGATATGCATAATATATGTATTTTCTATTTGAATAAATGTTAATCATAATTCATCAATGGTGTGTGACCACAGTTTGAAAAACAAGCAGTTCCGGTAAATCCTTCCACAGCAGGAGAAATCTACGGGACTTCACTGCTCCTTACCTTCTAAAGGGACACCTGCTGTCTTGTCTGCATTCTCTTGGCATCAAGGCACACAGTTGGCACAGAGTTAATTTATGCTTATTACTCTGTTGACATTTTCTCTGGTTCATTTGGTATTGTTAGCTCTTCTTGCAACCTTTTTAACTATTCGCAATCTTTGCTTTTCAGTGAAAATGAGGAAGCCAGCAATTGTGAACTACCACAAATTAGCATTCCATAGTATAGTAGCTAGCTTATAAATACATTTGAAATTTTTAGAAATATTAAAAAAAAGAAATTTTTAGAAATATTTCTTGTAATACATTTTTTTTTAATCAAAAAGCCAAAATTGTGCTTTTTAATATAACTTATGCTTAGCATTTAATGTTTATCTTTTTTGGAAGTAATTTAAATATTTAATGAATAGCCATTATTCAGTTTAACTTAGTCTAAACTTTGATCTTATTCATATTAATTTAAATTACTTGCTTAACAGAACAATCATATTTGAATTAGACATTAAACAGCCAAACATCATTTATTCCTCTTGTTGACAAATTTTGTAACATAGAGAAACAGGAGCTTATTTGACTAGTAAACGCGGGGAGAAAAAGTTGTTTGCATTATATCTAAGGCTGATGACTCTGAAGACATTCTTGTTTTTATTAAACCAACAAACTTGAGTTGGCTTTTATTTATCAAAGATTATCCTAGATCACATGAACTTGAAAAACACTTGCATTCATTTGTATTATATTTATAAGAACTTTAGGAATACTTAACTTATAAACACTTGATTTACCTTAAGCCAATTTAATAGAGCTCTTTTACAAATTAATTTTGGCCATACCATCCAGAGGTAGAAAAATATCATGTCTATAACATGCATGCAGACAAATCGACAGACATAAAGATCTTATAGCATTTTTTTTTTATTTTAGCTATGCCTGAGGTATGAAACTCAAAAGAATAGCTGGATCCAAACTGTTTCTGGCATATGGGCCAAGTTAAAATTACCTACTCAAAAGCTCAAGATCTTTCACCAAAGACTTTTTTATTATTTCTATTATTATTATTTATATGTGGATCCTTTTAGAGCTTTTTGGAGTTATTTTGTTTTTTAGAAACTTCTGAATACCAATCAAAGAATGCATTCCATTGTCTCCAAGAGGTTCCGAATCCTCTCTTTTAAGGGTGTCTGTTAAGGTGGACTCATTTAAAATAAAGCCTCCCCAGGATGGTCATTGCAATTTTAAATCACCCAACAGCTATTTTTAAACACCAGGAATTACTCATTTGACCCTCTGTGGAAGAAAAGAGTATTCACCTAAGGGAAACCATCCTGCAGCACAGCTGTGAGCTGGCACCACAATCATCTCCCTTCGTAAGCTTCCAAAGAAAGTCTACAACCAGAAGGAAAGAAGGCTGGACTTAAGAGGACTCACAGTTGAAGGAGACAGCTGTCCCTGGAAGCGGTGAGCACAAAAGTCTTGAGTGAATACCACACCCAGTTCTAGGCCACACCAGGCCTGCAGCAGTGGGATTGCTTCTGGTCCAGCTTCTGACACCAGCCATGTCAATCTAAAATTGTCAAGAAGAATTAAGCAAGAACATTTATTTGGGATCAAACAATTGCAATTTGGGGTACATAGATTTGGGAGCAAACTAAGTGGTATCCTACTAGGGAACAAAAGGCAGTAGTTTTTTAAGCAAATAGAGAATGTTTGCATAAGTTGTTCACAAAGAATTTTTTACTAGTGTTGCCAACAGAATGTTAATCTTGATTGAATATAATTGGCTGCTAAGGCTATCACTAAGCACTCTCTTACTGTAACAAGTGCAGCTATTTAGGCTGAGTCCTTGGAATATTTCAGGTTTGCCCCAGCACCAAAGTTCATGGTTCCACCAGGGAGGACTTGCATAAAGCCCATCTCCTTAATGTCCTCCTGGCTCCATTTAAAAAATCCTTGACATAAGTGACTCCATTTTTTAAAGACTTTAAGTGTTTTTTTTTTTTTAAGAGAGAAGTGCACGGGCATGAGCAGGGGAGGGACAGAGAGAGAGTTTGAGAGAATCTCAAGCAGGCTCCGTGCCGTCAGCACAGAGCCCTATGTGGGGCTTGATCCCACAAAATGTGAGATCATGACCTGAGCTGAATCACTTAACTGACTGAGCCACCCACGTGCCCTGTGACCCCATTTTATTTCACCTTTCACAGCACCTATAGTTAATGTATTTACCCTTAGAATTTGTTAAGAGGATAGAACTTATGTTAAGTGTTCTTAGCACAATAAAATGTCCCAAAATATACACACATACATTTTTCAGATTAAAAAAAAAAGGAAAGAAGCCTTTATAAATATGATTTTGAGTACCTAAGTCACTTGATGCTATTTAAGATTCCTCCACTTGATTACCAACACATAATCCAGAAATACCTATTATTATTAAAAAGAACCATTCTTTGAGATTTCACATTTTTTTTAACATCCTAAGGACATGTTTATGCTTCACTTGTGAAAATTTATGAAAAGAACATCAAGATATCTACTATTTGGTGAAAAAAACAGAATAAGCTCAGAAAACAACACATTCATCATAGTTATAATACTAGTACTGTTATCTTATCATGAACATTAAGGATCTATCAGCTGGGTGATATTATGATTTACAATAAGAATTATCCATTTGGTACAGGAGTACTGATGTATAGGGGCACTTGTACCCCAATGTTTATAGCAGCACTCTCAACAATAGCCAAATTATGGAAAGAGCCTAAATGTCCATCAACTGATGAATGGATAAAGAAATTGTGATTTATATACACAATGGAGTACTACGTGGCAATGAGAAAGAATGAAATATGGCCCTTTGTAGCAATGTGGATGGAACTGGAGAGTGTGATGCTAAGTGAAATGAGCCATACAGAGAAAGACAGATACCATATGTTTTCACTCTTATGTGGATGCTGAGAAACTTAATAGAAACCGATGGGGGAGGGGAAGGAAAAAAAAAAAAAAAAGAGGTTAGAGTGGGAGAGAGCCAAAGCATAAGAGACTCTTAAAAACTGAGAACAAACTGAGGGTTGATGGGGGGTGGGAGGGAGGGGAGAGTATTGAAGAGGGCATCTTTTGAGATGTGCACTGGGTGTTGTATGGAAACCAATTTGACAATAAATTTCATATATTAAAAAATATATATATCCATTTGGTCTTCATCCACTTAGGATCACAGAACTCCTAAACCTTCCTAATGTGATGGAAGCAATAAAGGCTATCTTTTGTTATGTTAATGAGGTGATTTGGGAAGCCCTTGGTAACCTAAAGATGGAGGCTGGTTGCCAGAGGAAGCAACCATGTATAGAAGTTTGGAGCTTTCAGTCCTCCCTTCCTCACTTCTGGGAATGGGAGAGGGGCTGGAGATTGAGTTCAATTGCCAATAGCCAATGATTTAATCAATTATGCCTATGTAATGAAGTTTCCATTAAGAAATAAAAGAATGGAGTACAGAGAGCTTCCAGATTGGTAAACATGTGAAGGTGCCTGGAGAGTGGTGCACTTAAGGAGGGCATGGAATCTGTGCCCTTTCCCACATAATTCACCCTATATATCTCTTCCATTTGGCTATTTCTGAGTTATATCCTTTTATAATAAACTCGTGATCTAGCAAATAAAATGTCTCTCCGAGCTGTGTGAGTCACTCTAGCAAAGTGACCTTCCAACGAGAAGGTCAATGGAACCTTAGGTCTATAGGAGTCTGTCAGAAGCAGAGGTGACAACTTAGACTAGCCATTGACCTCTGAAGTGGGTGGAGAGCAGTCTTATAGGACTAAGCCCTTAACCTATGGTATCTAACAATATCTCCAGGTAGATAGTGTCACAATTCAGTTGAATTGTAGGATGCCCAACGCCTGTTGGAATATCACTTCATGTGCAAAACAATACACATCAGAATAGGTGTCAGAATTATAAACTGGAAAAAAATATTTCCTGGGAATCTTTCCTTCCCAATCCCACATGCCTCAAAACACACAAAAATTCACTATGCAGTAACATCCTCTATTTCTCCTATCATAACATTTTTTCTATCTATATTCTTTAGTGTATTCTTAATATTGAAGTCAGACACATAATTAATATTTTTCCCTTGGGTATGAATAGTACCCTGGCCTTTCAAATGTTAAAAGTATGCTTTTCTCAACTATAAAAACAATATCAAAAGTAGTTGAATAATTTATAACAAAAAACCTTTTAAAAATGTTTTCAACAACAAAAAAAATATGTCAAAATGTTTGAAATCAAAGATGAATTTTGGTTAAAACATAAATATGCTTCTTCCATTTTTATTTTTGTATAGCAGTATGAGTAAAAATGCAGTTAAATTTAATAATACATCCATTTTATCATTTTACATGTGATTAGTAATCTTCCAAACATCACAAAATGAGCTCTCCTAATGCTCTGGTTTCTCTTCAAATCGCATAAATCTTTCACCTTTTACAAAATGAGCTCTTTTTTCTTAGTCCTATTTCATAAATGATCAGATCTAATTTATATAGAATATATAATAGCCAACTATTAACAGGCTCCCAAATTGATAATAGTGTACAATAATCAACTTTCTTAGTCTCTTAAAAGTCTCAACTGTCATAGTGGCTTTTGTATTTGAAGTCTTGATAGGTTCCAGTTCCTTTTGTTATATAATACCTTCCTGTTGCCACCTGCTATATGATTTAAGGTGTCTCACTACTGTGACCAATTCCAACCAGAAAAAAGGGAGAAAGGCAGGATATGTGTAATGCATTTTTAAGTTTATGTCCTAGATTTGCAGAGATCATTCTATTGACTAGAATATAGCCACTTGGTTAGCAAAAGAGTTTTAAAAATTAACCTTGAGATCATAGTTTCTAAATTCGAATCCTGTTATCACTCTTACCATCTGTGACATTTTTAGCAAGTTCCCTAAACTTTTAAAAGCCTTCCCTTTGACTAGAGCACTTAGTCCGTTTTTAAAAAAATAGCTTTGCTAATATGCAATTTACATACCATACAGTTCCCCATTTAGAGTGTATAATTCAATGATTTTTTGGTATATTTATAAGGGTTGTGCATGTATCACCATCACCTAACTTTAGAACATTTTCCTCACTTCAAAAAGGACCTTGCACCCATTAGCAGTCACTCTCCATTCATCTCTTGTCACACTTCTTCTCAGTCTTAGGCAACCACTAATATATTTTCTTTCTCTTTAGATTTGTCCACTCTTGATTTTTCATACAAATGGCACGATATAATGTGTTCTTTTATAACTGGCTTCTTTTTAGTCCATTTATTTTAAAGTAAAAAGTGTTTTTTAGACCAGCCATGTTCTTAAGTGTTTCACTTTTTTTTTAATCTTTGAAATCTCACTATAAATTTATAAGGTATACAGCATATTCTTTTTTATATACTCTTTGTGGTTCTTTTAGAATTAAAACTATTTGGTTATCTTTCTAATCTACTAAACCACTTTTTACAGGTTTCTGTAATACAATTTTTTGTCTTGTCTTCTGTCACTTTGAAAATAGTAAACATGGCTCTGTTGCAGTTTAACCTTATATTTCCATTATCTGAAATACTGTGGGTCTGTTTCTGTTGTCCATTTTCTTTTTTCATTCATTTTATTTTTTCATTCTCTTCTCATGTGTCTACTAATTCTTATCTATTTTGTGAACATTACATTTGAGAA
This sequence comes from Felis catus, assembly GCF_018350175.1. Taxonomy (NCBI): domain Eukaryota; kingdom Metazoa; phylum Chordata; class Mammalia; order Carnivora; family Felidae; genus Felis; species Felis catus. Next base: position 81,931,088 of record NC_058374.1, read on the forward strand.
TTATTTGTAAAAAAAAAAAACATAAGCTAGAATAATGCTATCATACCATGAAGAAGATATTTTATTTCTGCTAGGTGGCCAATCAGCAGTCCAGATACATCTGAAAATAAGCTTGATGATGCAAAATCAAGCTATAATTCTATGTCACAATTCTTTCGCTCCTGGTTTGCTTTCCCTTTAAATGTATTCACTAGTGACACAACTGAGAGAGTTGAGTAGTTTACTAGAGATTTAACCCCTCACCCTCAGATTTGCAAAATGCCATAGGCAAAAGTAGCCAGGACACCCAAAATGTTACTCAAATTCTACATCTTCCAGCAACTCTTCACCAGTATGTTTGCTCTTCGGTGTTTAGATTGATCATGAATCCCAATATTCTTTCAGTCATGTATGCTGACTCAAAATTATCAATCAGATAAGTCACTGTAACATAGAACTGAGGATAATAGGATACAGAAAACTTGTTGACTTGAAGAGGAGATTCAAGTTCAAGGAAGCTCAGGTACTTCGAAGTTATCAGGAAGAATTATGAAGTGAAGGAAAAGAGGGAAAGAACCATGTGGCCGAAGTATCTCCAAATCTGCATTGTGGTCTCCTTGTGTCATTGCTGACTACTAAGTCCCTCATGTGGAAGATAAAAATCCATGTAGCTAGACAAGAAATGTCCAGTGAGGTTTAAGCAGAGCAAATGCCCAAAATCAAAAGGGGTTGGAAGGTATTTTACTTTCAACCAACCAAATTGGAGTATACCCTCACTGAAAACCAAAGGCATTCAGGATAGAATCCACAATTATATGTTTTCTTTTTTTTTCAAATTTATTTACTTGTTTTTGAGAGAGAGAGAGAGAGAGAGAGAGAGAGAGAGAGAGAGAGAGAGAGAGCAAGCACATAGGACAGGGGCAGAGATAGAGGGAGAGAGAGAATCCCAAGCGGGCTCCGTGCTAACAGAGCAGAGCCCAACACTCAGCTCCAACTCACAAACTGCAAGATCATGACCTGAGCTGAAAACCAAGAGTCAGACACTTAAATGACTGAGCCACCCAGGTACCCCGACGATTATGTTTTCTTAAAAGTAAACTATAATATTCTTGAAATATAAGTTTCTAGACTTCAACAAGTAAATCTTAAAAGAAATGAAAACGGATCTAGCAAGTACATGTTCTGCCTACAAGAACACTTAAAAACAACAAAATCAAGACACATGCCAACATATCATCAACAATTTCAAGTTTTCAACGAAATAATTATTAGATATGCTGTATTATTTGTTAGGGATGCCATAACAATATACGACAGATTGGGTAGCTTAAACAACATAAATTCATATTCTCACAGTTCTGTCAGCTAGAAGTCCAAGATCAAGGTGTCAACAGGTTTGATTCCTTCTTGGCTTGGCTTAGAATACAGATAATGCCTTTTCACCATGTCTTCATATGATCTTTCTTCTATGCACACACATCTGGTGTCATATTCTGGCTGTGTCTTAATATAACCTTCTAGTAAGGACACTTCTCATATTGAATTAGGACTCAACCTAATGATCTCATTTTAACTTAAGTATCTCTTTAAAGGCTCTACCTCCAAGTGCAATCACATTCTGAGGTACTAGGAACTTGATCTTTAACCTGTGAATTTTGAGGGGAACATAATTCAGCTCATCATACATGCCAGTAAGCAGGAAAAAATGGAGAGCAACCAAGATGGATACACAGGAGGCTACTGAATTCACCTCCCATAGACACACTGACTGTACAGCCACACACAGAGCAATTACCTCTGAAAGAAATCCAGAAACTACCCGAGTGACTCCTACACATTGGTTTAAAATTTTTTAATGTTTATTTATTTGTTTAATGTTTATTTTTGTGAGAGAGAGAGAGAGAGAGACAGAGACAGAGCACAAGAGGGGGAGGGCAGAGAGAGAAGGAAACACAGAATCAGAAGGAGGTTCCAGGCTCTGATCTGTCAGCACAGAGCCCAACATTGGTTCAAACCCAGGGACCTCAGGATCATGACCTGAGCCAAAGTTAGATGCTCAACTGACTGAACCACTCAGGTGCCTCTCCTACACATTAGTTTAAATGAGAAAATACCCACATCAAAACAAGTAGGAAAGGCTGAGATACAATCTCATCATAAACCCCATCCCTGGCACAGTGCCATATAATCAGACTAGAACTCCAGCTCCCAACTTTCCCTGAGGAGAGAAAGGTATGGACCTCACATTCAGTACCCTGACTTTTAAGACTCCTGCTGAAGGGATGAGCCCCTAAAACACTGAGCTCTGAAAGCCACTGAGACTTGCATCCATAAAGCCAACAAGGCTTTAGGAAACAAAGGAGCAGTTGTTAACAAATATGTGAGCACTCACTGTGAATATCTCACCAGAGCTTAGCACAGAGGGAGAAGGCAAAATTGCCCATCTCCCAGACATTTCATCTGCATACTTTGAAAGCTGCTGTTACGAGTCTTGCTTTTAATATAGCACACATCTAGAGTCTGCCTCTGATCTTCAGCAAAGACTGGGAAAACCAGAGGACACTATTTTACATCACAAAAATGTAGAGCTTTTGTATGTACTCAAAGCTAAGTTGTTATCAGCTTAAAATAGACTTATAAATATAAGATGTTTTATGTAAGCCTCATGGTAACCACAAAGCAAAAATTTATAGTATATACAAAAAAGATAAAGAGAAAGGAATCCAAGCATACCACTATAGAAAACCATCAAATGACAAAAGAGGGCAAAAGAATAGAAGAATTACAAAACATCCAGAAAACAATTAACAAAATGGCAATAGTAAGTCCATACCTACCAATAATTACTTTAAATTAAAATGGACTAATTCTCCTCCAATCAAAAGACATACAGTGGCTGAAGGGATAATATATAGATCCCAACTATACGCTGCCTACAGGAGACTCACTTCAGCTTTCAGGACAAAATCAACTGAAAATGAAGGGATTGAAAAAGATATTCCATGCAAAGAGAAACTAGTAGAAAACAGGTAGCTATACTTATACCAGAAAAATACACTTTATGTCAAAGACAGTACAACAGACAAAAAAAGTCATTATATAGTAACAAAGAGATCAACTCATCAAGTAGATAAATCAGTAGATATTTATGCACCCAACATAAAATAACACAAATATATAAAGCAAATGTTAACAGATCAGAAGAGAGAAATGGACACAATAAAATAATAGTAGGGACTTTAGTACCTCACTTCCATCTACAGATAGATCATCCATAGAGAAAATCAATGCAAAATATTGAACTTTAACTACACATTAGGTCAGATCGACCTAAGAGACATTTATAGAATATTCCATCCAACAGCAGCAGAATATACATTCTTCTCAAGCATATATAAAACATTCTTCAAATTGAATCATGTGATAGGCCACAAAACAAGTCTTAATAAGTTTAAGAAAACTGAAACATGTCAAGCATCTTTCCCAATCACAATGGTATGAAACTAGAAATCAATCAATTACAAGAAGCAAACTCAAAAATTTACAAATATGTGGAGATTAAACAACATGATCAACTACTGATCAACCAATGGGCCAAAGAAGAAATCAAAGGATAAGTGAAAAAATATCTTGAGAAACTAAAATGGAAATACAACATACAAAAACACATGGGATGCAGGAAAAAGTTCTAAGAGTAAAGTTTATAATGATAAATGCCTACATTAACAAAAAACAAAGAAAAGGAAAGAAAAGATCTCACACAAACAACCTACCTTCATACTTCAAGGAACTAAACAAGGAAAACAAACAAAGCCCAAAGTTAATAGAAGGAAAGAAATGACAAAGAACAAAAATAAATGAAATAGAGACTAAACAGACAATATAAAATATCAATGAAACTACTACAAGAAAATTACAGTCCAATGTCCTTAATAAACATAGATATAAAAATCTTCAACACAATATTAGCAAACTCAATTCAACAGGACACAAAAAGAATCATACACCATGATCAAGTGGAATTTATTCCAGAGACCCAAGGGATGTTTCAACATCCACAAATCAACCAATGTGATACATCACATTAAGAAAATGAAGAATTGGGGCACCTGGGTGGCGCAGTTGGTTAAGCGTCCGACTTCAGCCAGGTCACGATCTCGCGGTCCGTGAGTTCGAGCCCCGCGTCAGGCTCTGGGCTGATGGCTCAGAGCCTGGAGCCTGTTTCCGATTCTGTGTCTCCCTCTCTCTCTGCCCCTCCCCCGTTCATGCTCTGTCTCTCTCTGTCCCCAAAATAAATAAAAAACGTTGAAAAAAAAATTTTTTAAGAAAATGAAGAATAAAATTCCATATAGATGCAGAAAAAGTAGTTGACATAATTCAACCCTTTTTTCATGATAAAGAGCCTCAACCAACTAGGTATAGAGGGAATATATCTCAACAGAATACAGGCCATATGTGAAAAGTCTACAAATACCATTAATCTCAGTAGGAAAAACTGAAAGCTTTACTCTAAAATCAGGAACAAGATAAAGATTCCCACTCTTAACCTTCTTGTTCAACATAGTATTGGAAGTCCTAGCCAAATAATTAGGCAAAGAAAATAAACAAAAGGCATCAAAATCAGAGAAGTAAAACTATATCTACCTGGATATGACATATTATATATAAAATTCTAAACCACCAAAAAAATTGTTACAATCATAAGAAAATTTTAGTAAATGTTCAGATTACAAAACCAATATACAAAAATCAGTCTCATTTCTATATACTAATAATGAACTGAAATTAAGAAAAAGAAAATAAGAAAACAATCCCATTCACAATAGCATCAAAAAGATTAAATACTTAAGAATAAGTTTAACCAAGGATCTATATACACTGAAAACTATTAAAACAATAAAGACAACTGAAAAGAACACAAATAGCAAGATATACCATGCTCATGGATGGAAAAAATATTGTTAAAATGTCCATACTGCCCAAAGCAATTGACATTTTCAGGCCAATCTTTACAAAAATTCCAACAGCATTTTTCACAAAAAAATAAAAAATCTTAACATCTGTATGGAATCACAAAAGACCCTGAGTAGCCAAATCAATCTTGATACAGAAGAACAAAGCTGGAGGCATCACATTTTCTGATTTCAAACTATATTACAAAGCTATAGAAATCAACACAGTATAGTATTAGCATAAAAGCTGACACATAGATCAATGGAAAAGAAGAGAAAGTCCAGAAATAAATCCACACAAATATGGTCAATTAAGTTGTGACAAAGGAGCCAAGAATATATAAGGAAAGATTTTTATTTTTATTCTCTTCAATACATTGTGCTGGAAAAACTGAGTTGCCACATGCAAAAGAATGAAATTGGACCCCTGTCTTATGCCACACACAAAAATCAATTCAAAATACATAAAAGACTTGAACATGAGACTTGAACAGGAGTCTGAAACCATAACTCCTAGAAGAAAGGAGGGTGAGCTCTCAGACATTAGTCTTGGCAATGATTTTCTTGGGTCTGACACCAAAAGTAAAAGCATCAAAAAACAAAACTAAATAAGTGGAACAACACCAAATTAATAAACTTCTGCATTGCAAAGGAAACCATCAACAAAATAGAAAGACAATCTTATTGAATGGGGGGAAATGCTTGCAAATCAAATATCTGATAAGGAGTTAATATCCAAAATATTACAAAGAACTTATATAACTCTATAGAAAAAAAACAATCCAGTTTAAAAAATAGGCAGAGGATCTGAATAGTTTTCAAAAGAAGACATACAGATGGCCAGCAGAAAAAGGTGCTCAGCATCACTAATCATGAAGGAAATGCTAATCACAACCACAATGAGATATCACTCACACTTGTTAGAATGGAAGACAAGAGATAAGACAAGAGATAACAAGTGTTGGTGAGGATGTAGAGAAAAGGGAACCTTCATATATTGTTGTTAGGAATGTAAGTTAGTACAGCCACCATGGAGGCTTCCTCAGTATGGAAGTTTTTCAAAAAATAAAAACAGAACTACCATATGACTCAGCAATTCCACATTTGGGTATTTATCCGAAGGAAACAAAAACACTAACTTGAAAATACATATGCACCTGCATGTTCACTACAGCATTATTTACAATAGCCAAGACATGGAAACAATTGATAGTACAATGATAAATGAATGGGTAAAGAAGATGTGGTATATATAATGGAACATTATTCACCATAAAAAAGAAACATTGCCATCTGCAACATGAAAAGACCTTAATGGTATCATGCTAAGTGAAATAAGTCAGACACAGAAAAACAAATACTATATAATCTTACTTATGTGTGGAATCTAAAAACAAATTTTAAAACTCAAACTTATAGATACAGGGAATTGGTTGGTGTTTGTCAAAGGCAGGGTGTGTTGGGGTGAGCAAAATAGGTAAAATTGGTCAAAAGGTACAAACCTCCACTTCCAGTTATAAAATAAATAAGTGATGGGGGTGTTACATACAGTATGGTGACTATAGTCAAATATATTGTATATTTGTAAGTTGCTAAGAAAGTAGCTCTTCAAAGTTCTCATCACTTGAAAAGAAAGGAAAGGTGTGTAACTGTGCATGTTAACTAGACTTATTATGGTGATTATTTCACAATACATAAAGATGCCAAATCATTACACTGTAAACAAGACACTAATATAGTGATATATATCAATTATATTTCAACTTAAATGTCTTTTTAATTTTAAAAAGTAGACTCAGAATGTCAAAGTATTAGTGATGTTAAGAGCAACTAAAAATTTCATACATTGTTTCTGAGAATTAAAAAACGTTACAACCACTTTGAAATTGTTTGCCTGTCAAATATAAATTTGCATTAGCTCAGGCAATTGAGACCTAGGTATTCACTTGAGAGAAATGAAACACCTGTCTACACCAAAATTTGTAGATCAATGTTCATATCAACTTTATCCAAAATAGCCAAAGCCCAGAGATACTCAAAATGTCCACCTATTATTAAATAAACAAATTGTGATATATCTTAATTGTGGAATATTTCTCAGTAAGACAACTACTGATATATGCAATGGTAAATGAATACAAAAAGCACAAAAGAGAAGAATGCCATGTATGATTACATTCATATGAAACACAAAAAAAAGACTTGTGCTTGAAAAAATCAAATCTAATCTAAAATGATGGAAAACAGATTTCTGGTTGGCAGGGAATAGAGGATTTTACTAGGAAGGGACATACAGGAACTCTGTAGGAAAATGGAAATGTTTTTTCAGTGAAATATTAAAAAGCGTCCATTTATTGTATGCAAATTTTACTTTAATAAAGCTGCAACCCAGCCTTGCCCCATGTTAATCCATAAATGAATGAAGACGGGGAGGAGCCAAGATGGCAGAACAGCATGGAAGCTTATGTCTCGCATCCATGAAATACAGCCAGACCAACACTAGAAAACCGATTGGAAGATTAACACAACAATCTGCACAACCTGAACCACAGAATTCAGCAGGTACGCGACAGGAAGAGCTGAACTTGGGGAGCAAGAAGCCCCGAAAGGTAGGGAACCCCTTTTGTGGGCGGAGATAGGACAGAGACTGGGGAGGGGGGGAGCATACAGGAAAAGCACCCCTCCCCAAAAGCAGCTGGAGAGAAAGTGGAAAATTGGAAACAGCTGCAGGTACTAAACTAAAAAGGGAGATAGGAGAAAGGAGAGGGTTTAAATTCCATTAAGATTGTATGGGGCGCCTGGGTGGCGCAGTCGTTTAAGCGTCCGACTTCAGCCAGGTCACAATCTTGCAGTCCATGAATTCGAGCCCCGCGTCGGGCTCTGGGCTGATGGCTCAGAGCCTGGAGCCTGCTTCCGATTCTGTGTCTCCCTCTCTCTCTGCCCCTCCCCCGTTCATGCTCTGTCTCTCTCTGTCCCAAAAATAAATAAACGTTGAAAAAAAAATTAAAAAAAAAAAAGATTGTAAACAAGGGGAGTGCAAAGGCTGCAACTCTGCAGCTCAATACTTGGCAGTGCTCTGGTGGGAAAGGCGAATCCCCAGGAACAGAGTGGGGTCCGGGAGGTTCTCAGACCACACGGGGAAAAGCAGTTCCACTGATGGAAGGACGTTTGGCACAGACTGTTGAAGCCACCTGGTCCCAGCAGACCCTGGAAGGCAGCCACATTCGCTGGTGCTGGGGCAAGGTTGTTGAGGGTGAAGCCTGGTGTCAGATGTGTGTTGCAATTTTCCGTGGTCCCTGAAACGCTGAGGCTACACTGTCTCGCGATTTTTTTGAGAGGCAGGCTGGCACCTGGCTGCAGTCTCAGGGCACCGGCAACAGCAGGATCCAGCATGTGTTCCTCGGTGCAGCCAACATTCGGCCATTGCTCATTCGGCCATCGCTCGTTGAAACCCTCCCGCAGAGGGGCAGAGCTGGTCAAAGCCCCAGTCCTTCAGAAATAAGGGGCTGGGGAAAACAGCGGCATCTGAGACAAAATTTGGGAGAGAGGTACCACCTGGGGCCTGGTCACAGAGAGTGGAAAAGCAGGGAGTGGACAAGAGCTGAAAACGGAGGACCGGTGCGTGACTGCTGATCCAGGAGAACAGACTGGGTGGCTGAGTGGTGCCATTTTTCACCGCTCCTGCGCATGCGCACGCACACCAACCAGCACCGCAACAATCCACCCCTGTAGGCTAGCAGTGCCATCTAGGAGAGAGTGGAGCTGTTACACCAAGCCCTGACCAACTGGGCCAACTTCACTCTTCAAGAACACAAACCTCTCACCACTGGCTTAATCTATGGACTATAAAGAGCTACATGGACTGACCTCTAGGGGAAAACAAAGCAATTTCAGTCCTACTTCAATCTGCTAGCAGGTTCATCTATTCAATTTTTTTTCTCTCTTTCTCCTTTTTCTCTTTTACAATTCTTTTCTTTTTCTTGAATACAGAAAGAGGAAAAACTCATTTTTATTTTCAATTTTTATTAAAAATATGTCTTTAATTTTTATTACTATTTTTCTTTTGTGTAAATTTTTTCAAATTCTATTTTACTTCCATCATTTTATTTTAGTCTACTTCAGTGTACTCACCTTTTCAAATTTTCAATTTCCTTTTTTTGTTTTTCTTTTTCATTTCTTTTTTCTTGAATGCAGAAAGAGAAAAACTTCATTTTTACTTTCAATTTCTTTTAAAGATATTCTTATTGGGGCGCCTGGGTGGCGCAGTCAGTTAAGCGTCCGGCTTCAGCCAGGTCACGATCTCGCGGTCTGTGACTTCGAGCCCCGCGTCAGGCTCTGGGCTGATGGCTCGGAGCCTGGAGCCTGTTTCCGATTCTGTGTCTCCCTCCCTCTCTGCCCCTCCCCCGTTCATGCTCTGTCTGTCTCTGTCCCAAAAATAAATAAACGTTTAAAAAAAAAAAGATATTCTTATTTAATTTTTATTACTATATTTTTTCCTTTTATGTAATTTTTTTCAAATTCTATCTTACTCCCATCATTTTATTTCAGTCTACTACAGTGTATTCACTTTTTCAAATTTTCAAACTATTTCTTTTTTGTCTTTTCCTTTTTTATTTTTTCTTTTTCTTTTTTCTTAAATACAGAAAATGAAAAAAATTCATTTCTTTTTAATTTTTATTAAAAATACTTTTCTATAATTTTTGCTACTATATTCTCTACTTTTGTGTATTTTAGCCTACTTTAGTGTATTCATTTTTTCAAATTCTCAAATGATTTCCTTTTTTTCTCTCCCCCCCCCTTTTTTCTTTGTTTGTTTCTCTAATCTGTCAAACCAGTTTCTACACCCAGACCAAAACATACCTAGGATCTAGCATCATCTATTCAATTTTTGTGTGGGTGTGTTTTTAATTTTTAATTTTAATATTTTTTTAATTTTAATTTTTTTAATTTCAATTTTTCTACTGCATTAATTCCTTTTCTCCTTTCAAAATGACAAAACGAAGGAATTCACCCCAAAAGAAAGAGCACGAAGAAATGAAAGCCAGGGATTTAACCAACACAGACACAAGCAAAATGTCTGAACCAGAATTTAGAATCACGATAATAAGAATACTAGCTGGAGTCGAAAATAGATTAGAATCCCTTTCTGCAGAGACAAAAGAAGTAAAAAAATAGCCAGAATGAAATTAAAAATGCTATAACTGAGTGGCAATCACGGCAGCAAAGATGGATGAGGCAGAACACAGAATCAGCGATATAGAGGACAAACTTATAGAGAATAAGGAAGCAGAGAAAAAGAGGTAGATTAAGGCAAAAGAGCATGATTTAAGAATTAGAGAAATCAGTGACTCATTAAAAAGGAACAACATCAGAATCATAGGGGTCCCAGAGGAGGAAGAGAGAAATAGGGGTAGAAGGGTTATGTGAGCAAATCATAGTGGAAAACTTTCCTAACCTGGGGAAAGACACAGACATCAAAATCCAGGCAACACAGAGGACTCCCATTAGATTCAACAAAAACCGACCATGAACAAGGCATATCATAGTCAAATTCACAAAATACTCAGGCAAGGAGAGAATCATGAAAGCAGCAAGGGAAAAAAAGTCCCTAACCTACAAGGGAAGACAGATCAGGTTTGCAGCAAACCTATCCACAAAAACCTGGCAGGCCAGAAAGGAGTGGTGGGATATATTCAGTGTGCTGAATCAGAAAAATATGCAGCCAAGAAGTCTTTATCCAGCAAGGCTGCCATTCAAAATAGAAGGGAAGATAAAAAGTTTCCCAGACAAACAAAAATTAAAGGAGTTTGTGACCACTAAACCAACCCGGCAAGAAATATTAAGGGGGACTCTCTGAGGGGACAAAGGTGAATATATATATATATTATATACATATACCAAAAGCAACAAAAGATTAGAAAGGACCAGAGAACACCACCAGAAACTCCAACTCTACAAGCACCATAATGGCAATGAATTCATATCTTTCAGTACTCACTCTAAACGTCAATGGACTCAACGCTCCAATCAAAAGACATAGGATAACAGAATGGACAAGAAAACAAGACCCATCTATATGCTGTTTACAAGAGACCCACTTTAGACCTAAAGACACCTACAGATTGAAAATAAGGGGATGGAGAACCATCTATCATGCTGATGGTCAACAGAAGAAAGCCGAAGTAGCCATACTTATACCAGACAATCTAGACTTTAAAATACTGTATATCAAGAGATGCAGAAGGGCATTATATCATAATCAAGGGGTCTATAGACCAAGAAGACCTAACATTGTAAACATTTATGTGCCAAATGTTGGAGCACCCAAACATATAAATCAATTAATCACAAACATCAAGAAACTCATTATAATAATAGGAGACTTCAACACCCCACTCACAGCAATGGACAGATCATCTAATCAAAAAATCAACAAGGAAACAATGGCTTTGAATGACACATTGGACCAGATGGACTTAACAGATATATTCAGAACATTTCATCCTAAAGCAGCAGAATATACATTCTTCTCCAGTACACATGGAACGTTCTCCAGAATAGACCATATACTGGGACACAAATCAGCCCTAAGCAAGTACAAAAAGATTGAGATCATACCATGCATATTTTCAGACCACAACGCTATGAAACTCGAAATCAACCACAAGAAAATATTTGGAAAGGTAACAAATACTTGGAGGCGGAAGAACATCCTACTAAAGAATGAATGGGCTAACCAAGCAGTTAAAAGAGAAATTAAAAAGTATATGGAAGTTAATGAAAATGATAGCACCACAACCCAAAACCTCTGGGATGCAGCAAAGGCGGTCATAAGAGGAAAGTATATAGCAATCCAGGCCTTCCTAAAGAAGGAAGAAAGATCTCAGATACACAACCTAACCTTACGCCTTAAGGAGGTGGAAAAAGAACAGCAAATAAAACCCCAAACCAGCAGAAGACAGGAAATAATAAAGATTAAAGCAGAAATTAATGTTATCAAAACCAAAAAAAACAAAAACAAAACAAAACAGTAGAACAGATCAATGAAACCAGAAGCTGGTTCTTTGAAAGAATTAAGAAAATTGATACCACTACCCAGTTTGATCAAGAAGAAAAAGGAAAGAACCCAAATAAGTAAATCAAGAATGAAAGAGAAGAAATCACAACCAACACAACAGAAAAAATAATAAGAGAATATTATGAGCAATTATATGTCAACAAAATAGGTAATCTGGAAGAAATGGACTAATTCCTAGAAACATATACACTACCAAAACTGAAACAGGAAGAAATAGAAAATTTGAACAGACCCATAACCAGTAAGGAAATCTAATTAGAATCAAAAATCTCACAAATAACAAGAGTCCAGGGCCAGACGGCTTTCCAGGGGAATTCTACCAAACATTTAAGGAAGAGTTAACACCTATTCTCTTGAAACTGTTCCAAAAAATAGAAATGGAAGGAAAACTTCCAAACTCTTTCTATGAAGCCAACATTACCCTGATTCCAAAACCAGACAGAGACCCCACTAAAAAGGAGAACTATAGACCAATTTCCCTGATGAACATGGATGCAAAAAACCTCAACAAGATATTAGCCAACTGGATCCAACAAGACATTAAAAAAATTATTCACCACTACCAAGTGGGATTTATACCTGGGATACAGGGCTGGTTCAACATCCGCAAAACAATAAACGTGATTCATCACATCAATAAAAGAAAGGACAAGAACTATATGATCCTCTCAATAGATGCAGAGAAAGCATTTGACAAAATACAGCATCTTTTCTTGATAAAAACCCTCAACAAAGTAGGGATAGAAGGAGCATACTTCGAGATCATAAAACCCATATACGAGCGACCCAACACTAATATCATCCTCAATGGGGAAAAACTGAGAGCTTTCCCCCTAAGGTCAGGAACAAGACAGGGATGTCCACTCTCACCACTGTTATTCAACATAGTATTGGAAGTCTTAGCCTCTGCAATCAGACAACACAAAGAAATAAAAGGCATCCAAAGCAGCCAAGAGGAGGTCAAGCTTTCACTCTCTGCAGATGACATGATACTCTATATGGAAAACCCAAAAGATTCCACCAAAAAACTGCTAGAACTGATTCATGAATTCAGCAAAGTTGCAGGATATAAAATCAATGCACAGAAATCGGTTGCATTCCTTTACACCAACGATGAAGCAACAGAAAGAGAAATCAAGGAATCGATCCCATTTACAGTTGCACCAAAACCCATAAAATACCTAGGAATAAATCTAACCAAAGAGGTGAAAAATGTATACACTGAAAACTGTAGAAAGCTGATGAAAGAAATTGAAGACGACACAAAGAAATGGAAAAAGATTCCATGCTCCTGGATAGGAAGAACAAATATTGTTAAAATGTCGATACTACCCAAAGCAATCTACGTATTCAATGCAACCCCTATCAAAGTAACACCAGCATTCTTCACAGAGCTACAACAAATAATCCTAAAATTTGTATGGAACCAGAAAAGACCACGAATAGCCAAAGCAATCTTGAAAAACAAAACCAAAGCAGGAGGCATCACAATCCCAGACTTCAAGCTATACTACAAAGCTGTAATCATCAAGACATATGGTACTGTTACAAAATCAGACACTCAGATCAATGGAATAGAGAACCCAGAAATGGACCCACAAACATATGGGCAACTAATCTTTGACAAAGCAGGAAAGAATATCCAATGCAATAAAGACAGTCTCTTCAGCAAGTGGTGCTGGGAAAACTGGACAGCAACATGCTGAAGAATGAACCGGGACCACTTTCTTACACCATACACAAAAAGAAACTCAAAGTGGATGAAGGACCTCAATGTAAGGCAGGAAGCCATCAAAATCCTCGGGAAGTAAGCAGGCAAAAACCTCTTTGATCTTGCCCGCAGCAATTTCCTACTCAACACATCTCCGGAGGCAAGGGAAACAAAAGCAAAAATGTACTGGGACCTTATCAAAATAAAAAGCTTCTGCACAGCAAAGGAAACAATCAACAAAACTCAAAGGCAACCAACAGAATGGGAGAAGATATTTGCAAATGACATATCAGATAAAGGGTCAGTATCCAAAATCTATGAAGAACTTATCAAACTCAACACCCAAAAAACAAATTAATCCAGTGAAGAAATGGGCAAAAGACATGAATAGACACTTCTCCAAAGAAGACATCCAGATGGCCAACCAACACATGAAAAAAATGCTCAACATCACTCATCAACAGGGAAATACAAATCAAAACCACAATGAGCTACCACCTTACATCTGTCAGAATGGCTAACATTAACAACTCAGGCAACAACAGATGTTGGTGAGGATGCAGAGAAAGAGGATCTCTTTTGCATTGTTGGTGGCAATGCAATCTGGTGCAGCCACTCTGGAAAACAGTATGGAGGTTCCTCAAAAAACTAAAAATAGAACTACCCTATGACCCAGCAATTGCACTACTAGGCATTTATCCACAGGATACAGGTGTGCTGTTTCGAAGGGACACATGCACCCCCATGTTTATAGCAGCACTATCAACATTAGCCAAAGTATGGAACGAGCCCAAATGTCCATCGATGGATGAATGGATAAAGACACGGTATATATACACAATGGAGTATTACTCGGCAATCAAAAGAATGAAATATTGCCATTTGCAACTACATGGATGGAACTTGAGGGTATTATGCTATGTGAAATTAGTCAGAGAAAGACTAAAATCATACAACTTAATCCATATGAGGACTTTAAGAGACAAAACAGATGAACATAAGGAAAGGGAAACAAAAATAATATAAAAACAGGGAGGGGGACAAAACAGAAGAGACTCATAAATATGGAGAACAAACTGAGGGTTGGTGGAGGAGTTGTGGGAGGGGGGATGGGCCAAATGGGTAAGGGGCATTAAGGAATCTACTGAAATCATTGCTTCACTATATACTAACTAATTTGGATGTAAATTTTAAAAAATAAAGTAAAAAAAAATGAATGAAGGTAATAATTATTTAAAAGAATATAAGATATACCTTCATGACTCATGTATATGCACGAAGACACTCATACGCCTAATTTAAAGAAAATATTATTACTTATAATAACTAATATTAATAAAATTAAAATGCTGTTAGAAATATATCAATATTATGAAAATTTTTCAATTCTATCAATTATCTGATAATGTACAAAATATTTTCACAATTTTTTATCATTGTAAAATTTTTTATGATTGCAAAAATATAAAAGAAGCCAAAACAATTTAAGGTAATTGGAAACAGCATAAGTATCCATACAGTGATATTTTACAATGGTGAAACTTTAGAAGCAGCATATGTTTACAATAGTGATAAAAGTTGGTTGAAACTTTCATGTTATTCAAACAGTGGACTAATAATAAATAGGTTTTAAATGATGCATATCACTGGACACCTGGGTGGCTCAGTCAGTTAAGCATTGGACTCTCAGTTTCAGCTTAGGTCATGATTCCACAGTTTGTGAGTTCGAGCTCCACATCGGGCTCCATGCTGACAGTGCAGAGCATGCTTGGGATTCTCTTTCTCTCTCTGACCCTCCCCCGCTTGCTCTCTCTCTCTCAAAAATAAACTTAAAAAAATGATGCATATCAATAATTATTGAGATACACCTAGGTTCACACATTTCTAAGAATAAAATAGCTGAGACAATCTGTATATCCCAACACAGAGGTATTTTTAATGTTTGTGCATTTGCAATTATTACACGTGACAAACATGGATATATTTATAAGAAAATATGGAAGGATATTTTCCAAAATATTAACTTTTGCTACCTCTAATTTGTCTTTATCTTTTTCACCGTGATTTTTTTTATTGTTACATAGTTAATCAAATGTTTTAATATATGATTTGTTCATCTTATAACTATTCAGAAAAGCAGACAGGGAGATCTATCATCTCTTAACTTCCTTACATAATAAGAATTTGTAAAAAGAAACTGGACTAGGTTAAGAGTTAGTGTTGTCCTACCAGTGTCCTAAATGATTCTATTGCTTTTCCTGTCTCCAAAGGCCACGTTCCCACTATTACTGTTAGGTATGTTTGTTTTTTTACCCTAAGGTCAGATGATACAAGATGATTACACAGATGATTCATTAGTGATTTTTGAATCTGGGTCACCAAGGACTCCGTTTATTAATTTTGTTGCAGATTTGGCAAATAAATATCAAGCTTGAAATTTGAAAATTCTCTCTCAGCAAAATAGTTCAGAACATCAACTCTTCCAAGGCTACTAGGAGTGCCCTTATACCTGCTTTTCTTCTCAATGATTAAAAGCTAAAAAAGACAAATAAAAATAAAAAACTATTCTCTAGGCTTGTGATGGCACTATAGCTATTGTGAGGGAACTGACACAATTGTTTGAAGATAAAAACTCAAGGAAATTATATATATTCCCAAGCACTATTACTGCAGGAGTGGCCAGATTAGATTCAACCAGTAGTGACCAGAAGTTTCTTGCTGGTTTTCAACATTATATTTGTTTTCAAGTTGTAGCTATAAGAACAGTTGCAGTTAAACAACTTACTAGAAAGAAGCTATGATTAACTTCCAGAGTGTAAGTATTATAAATTCTGTCATTTCAGTTCAATTTTTTTTGAGACTTGGGTCACATTCACCTCTGGTAAATGAATTTCCTGACAGTATAAAATTCAGCAGTGGAAGTTCTAATATGGGTTTTGAACATCATTTTTAGAGTATTTAATCTTGGATAGTGTATAGTCATTGATAGCATTAGTTTAAGCAACAATAAATAAGAGGTCACCTAAGAGTTGCATAATTTGAATGCCATGATGGAAGTGATACATCTCCCAAGCACAAATTCTGGGAACTCAAAATTAAAAACCAATGGCTAAATATGTGCATTCCCAGCAAAACTGGAGACTGAGATGGAATGGGGAAATACAGATCACTGGAGGGGAGATTACTCCAGATAGATAATCCATGTAAAGTGTTTCAGTATATAGCATATAGTAAAGGCTCAATAAATGTAATATACAAGTTATATTATAAAAAAAAAAAAACACGGGGAGAAATAGGATGAGAATGTGAGAGCTTCATTTTAGACTCTTTCTGTCTGGAGTGCATTTGGTTATGTGACTAAAGAGCAATCATTTTTAGAGATAAGGAGTTCAAGAAAATACTCAGAGTATGTGTGTTAAGAAGTATTAAGAACTATTTCAACATAAGAGAGACCAGTGAAAAAAGAAATAGAAATTAGAAAGCAAAAAGATGACAGGTAAACATGTAGGTGATATTAAGTTATGAGAGAATGCTGTGAATATTGTGTGGTTGAAAGTACACATTCTACTTAGAAATTTGCTAAACTTTAAAAACAAAAAAAGTGATAATTTTTGGCATAAATTATTTCATTAGATTCATGAAGACAAAACAGGACTACAGTATATTGGTGACTGGAAAATCATTCTGGACAAGGTCATTAAAATAGTTAAAATATATTTATTACTCATTATTAGCCATGTACTTTTTAAGTACCTTATGTACCAACATTTAACTTAGTATGTATATATGAAGGAAAATATTATTTCCATTCTGTAGGTGATAAAACTGAGTCACAGTGAAAGCAAGCCATGCTTGAAGAATATGTTTAATAATTCAATCTCAATTTTTTTGTAGTTAGTAATATTAGAAAGTTTTTCGGAATGTACTCCAACCTTAATTAAACAGTTTGAAAACTGAGAAAAATTGCAAGGATTTTTACATGCCTATATATTTTACACCCAATACCTACATATTATCATTCTATACAATATATTTGTCATCAAAACACTTCCTGTCTTCTGTACCACAGTGGAAAATGAGTGTGATTTTACACAGAAAATCATGAGAGTCAGGAAAATCAGTAAGGAAGAAGTTGTTTAAAGAAAACACGTATTTTTTAAATTATAATACTGGAGCTCAACATATCTGGTAGTGGATGTGGAGAACCTATACAGAGTGAGTCCCAAACTATTTGTGATATATTTGTTCTTTATCACAAGGATCAAACTTGGAAGAAATGCATGATGGTGGTAATGAAAGTTTAAGATTTAGCTTTAGGAATCAGTCTCTGAACAGGGACAAATTGATCTCACAAAGCACTAGCAGTCAAACCTACCTGTAGGGAAAATCAAATCCTAGGTCTAACTAAAATAAAATATAAATTGTGAATAAAATGTAATGATAAGGAAGCACCCAAAATATTTTGGAGTGTAATATAGACTTTTCTGATTTTTTTAAATCTCCCGTGAAATTACCAAAAATACACAATTGTGGAACTTAGGATACCAATGTATTGATAATATTTGTATATAAAAATTTTTTTAAGTGCATGTGCTTGTTTGCATAGTTTTTTCTTCCATTAATTACCACTCTGTGCATATCGAATATATCTGAATTCTAAATGCAGATTGAAGTCAGAAGTCAATGATGAGAAACCACACAGTAACAACTTTTATCCTACTGGGACTAACTGATGATCCACAACTGAAGATTATGATTTTCATCTTTCTATTTCTCACCTACATGTTGAGTATAACTGGGAACCTGATAATCATCTCCCTTACTTTCATAGATTCTCACCTTAAAAATGCTATGTACTTTTTCCTACAAAATTTCTCCTTCTTAGAAATCTCATTTACCTCTGCTTGTATTCCCAGATATTTGTACAACTTATCAACAGGAGACAAGACAATCACATATGACAACTGTGTCACTCAAATGTTTTTTACTGATCTTTTTGGTGTAACAGAATTTTTTCTCCTTGCCACCATGTCCTATGATCGGTATGTGGCCATCTGCAAACCCCTGCATTATGTGACCATCATGAACAACAGGGTCTGTAGAAGACTCATCGTTTGGTGCTGGACAACTGGCTTCTTGGTCATAATCCCACCGCTCAGCCTGGGCCTAAAGCTGGAATTCTGTGACTCTAATGTTATTGACCATTTTTTCTGTGATGTATCCCCCCTTCTAAAGATATCATGCTCAGAAACATGGCTCATAGAGCAGATGGTCATAGTCTGTGCTGTGTTGACCTTTATTATGACCCTTATATGTGTAGTTCTATCTTACATATACATCATCAAGGCCATTCTACAATTCTCTTCTGCCCACCAAAGAAAAAAGGCATTTTCTACATGTTCTTCCCACATGATTGTGGTCTCCATCACCTATGGAAGTTGCATTTTCATCTATGTTAAGCCTTCAGCAAAGGAATTAGTGGCTAGTAACAAGGGTGTGGTAGTCCTCATTACATCCATTGCTCCTATGCTGAACCCCTTCATTTACACCTTGAGAAACAAGCAAGTAAAACAAGCTCTCAAAGACTCAATCAAGAGAATTGCATTATTCTCAAGAAGTAATGGAATTTGCTAATGTAGAGAAATCATGTTTTCATAAAAAGTATACTCCTTTAGAGTTTTAAGTCATACCTCTCTCGGCAAGGAAACTATTTTAGGAAGCTCTTTTCAAAAGAAACTATAATACATTTCTAAGAAACAAAAGACAGACCTCACATCTTCACAAGACTTTACAAAACTGCAAACAAAATAAGACAAAATAAGCTGAACCAACAAGCCCATTGCATATTTTGGATAGAGTACTTGTGCTTATTGCCTTTTCCAGTTCTAGCTTTCAAGAGTATTTTTGATGCCAGACACCGTTTCAGCCCTGGAGATAGAATAGAAAACCTGAAAATTTCTTGCCCCTAATGCCTTACATTTTAGAAGGGATATGTGACCAGTGCATTAAATAAACCATTCACATCACTGTCAACCTAAAATTGACAGGAGGCAATAGTCAAGCCAAAGGGTGTATTTGGAATCAAAAATTTGCAATTCAAGTACACAGATTTGGGCATCAACCCAAGTAATATCCCGCTAGGCAGCAAAAGTCAGGGGGTTTTAAAACAAAAAGGGAAGGCTTGTAAAAATTGTCTTCAAAAAATTTTGATTGGTGTTGGCAGCAAAAAACTAATCTTCGCTAAGGCCATCACTAAGTAAAAATCCATTACTATAGCAAGTTACAAATGTTCTTGCAGAGTCCTTGAAGTATTTAGGGTTTGGCCCTGTTCAGAGTTCCTGGTTCTACCTGGTGAGGATATGCACATAGCCCACCTGCTTAATGGCCTTTCAGATTCATTTTGAAATGCCTTAACATAAATTACTCCATTTTATTTCACCTGTCACAATTACAAACAACAACAAAAATATCTTTAGGCGGAAAAAAAAAAAGGAAGCTATGACAAATGTTTGTATCTTAATGCAGAAGCTGAATTATAACATGGTAGGCTCCTACAATTTTGAATCCTGAAAGCAATCACAGACTAACAGGTTAATTTGAACTAAAAGTGCTAACAGTTCTTAAAAGACAAGTAAATTTGTAGGGAAAATGGTTATATATCTGCCTCTGTATTTGTTTCTATACCTTTATCTATAAATATATACACTGGATCTTGAGATACTGAAATGATTAGGAAGATTGTGAAAACAGGTAAATAACATGAAATGTATCTAAACTAGGCACAGAAATGACTACAACTCAAAGGAAAACTATGAAACCAGTACCTTCATCTATATTAAACAATAAGCACGGAAACAGTGGCCATTAATCAGGGCGTGATAGTTCTCATTGCTTCCTGTATTCGGAACTACTTCCTGAACTCCTTCATTTACACCTTGAGAAACAAGCAAGTATGAAACAAAATTATAATGACATTTCAAGGAACGTGATTGTGATACAGATCAAAAATAAATTTGTATTGATGACACATTGAAACAATATTTTGATATACTTGATTACATAAAAATATACCATTAATTTATTTATAATATGGCTACTAGAAAATTCTGAATTCGGGGCGCCTGGGTGGCGCAGTCGGTTAAGCGTCCGACTTCAGCCAGGTCACGATCTCGCGGTCCGGGAGTTCGAGCCCCGCGTCAGGCTCTGGGCTGATGGCTCGGAGCCTGGAGCCTGTTTCCGATTCTGTGTCTCCCTCTCTCTCTCTGCCCCTCCCCCGTTCATGCTCTGTCTCTCTCTGTCCCAAAAATAAATAAACGTTGGAAAAAAAAAAAAAAAAAAAAAAAAGAAAATTCTGAATTCAATATGTGGCTCACATCACATTTCAACTGGAATGCTTCAGATATTTAAGCAGTGCTGGTTAGTAATGGACTCAGAATTTAAATTCTGTTAATTAGACCCAAAATTCTGTTTTTGATTCAAGGAAGCCTCACCAGAGAAACACTTTCAGCAAAAAGGTATTTTCAAGAAAATAGGTAACTATGTTCCATAAATTTCACTCACAGTTTTTACAAATTAAGGTTAATGGCCTATCTGAAATTGTTTTTTTCAATGGTTTGAGATAGGAAACTATTCTTTTTTTTCATAAGAATATTAAATAACGATTATTTCTTGAAAAAATTGCCCTTTTCTCCTTGCATTCAGTGACAATTTTGTCATAATCAATCGTTATGTGAGTGAATCTTTTTCAGGTTTCATCATTTTTAACTCCATTGATATGCTTATCTCTGAATCAATAATATAATAATCTGTGTATAGCTTTATAATAAGTTTTCATATTGAGTAGTGTAATTCAAACTGTCTTCTACTTCCTCAAGTTTACCTTGCTCTTATCAACCCTTTGTTTCTCATAAAACTTTACAAACCTTGGCAATTTCCACAATTAAAAAATTCTCTTCAGTGATTTTAAGATTGCTTTGAACCGGTAGGTCAATTTGGGGGAAATTAATCTTTATAACATTGAGAATTCTAATCCATTAAAATATGGTATAGGCCAGTCCCAATTGTATATTTAATTACTTTCAAAAATACTTCGGTTTTAAGTGTATAGAGGTTTTACACATCATTGACAGAAATATTATTGGCATTTCTGGGGTGCTTGGATGGCTCAGTCAGTTGAGCATCTGACTTCAGCTCAGGTCATGATTCAACAGTTCCTGGGGTCAAGCCCCACATGGGGCTCACACTAACAGTGTGGTGCCTCTTGGGATTCTCTGTCTCTCCTCTCTCCCTGCCCTTCCCCACTCATGTTTTCTCCCTCTCTCAAAAATAAATTTACTTAAAAAAAATAACCAAAGGCTAAATTTTTTAAAAAGGAAATATTACTGGTATTTTGATAGATTCATTCCTCAGTGTTTGATAATATGTGGTTATTTTTCATCAATTTTTAAAATTTTTATTTTCTAATTGTTGCTAGTATTAGAGATAACTATTGTTTTTGAATATTGATTTTTGTCTAGCAACCTTCACAAATTTACCTGTAAGGTCTTTTAAATATGTCAACACATAATCAAATCATATGCAAATAATGACAAGTTATTATATTTATTTTCTTTTCTAGATTGCCTGTCTAGATCCCCTAATACAATGATAAATAGCAATAGAATGAGTGGACATCCTGTCAGATTCATCAACTAAACAGAAAAGTTTTCAATATTCAAAATAATACATGTAGGAATAAGTTTAAGCAAGGAGGTGAAAGATCTGTACTCTGAAAACTATAAAACACTGATGGAAGAAAATGAAGATGACACAAATAAATGGAAAACTATATCATGCTCATAGCTTGGAAAAATATTGTTAAAATGTCCATACTACTCAAAGCAATCCACAGATTAGATGTAATCCCCATTAAAATACCAATGGCATTTTTCAGAACTAGAACCAAGAATCCTAAAATTTGTATGGAACCTCAAAAGCCCCCAAGTAGCCAAAGCAATCTTGACCAAAAAAAAAAGGAAGAAAGAAAGAACAAAGCTGGAGGTATCAAACGCCCTGATTTCAAACTATATTACAAAGTTCTAATAATCAAAATAAGGTGGTACTGGCATGAAAACAGACACAAAGATCAATGGAATACAATAGAAAGCCCAGAAATAAACCCACACACATGGCTAATCAATCTATGACAAAGAGGCAAAAATATACTAGGGAAAAGATAGTCTTCATTAAATGGTGTTGGGAAAATTAGAGAGCATGTGCCAAAAAAAAAAGAAAAAGAAAAAAGAAACTGACCACTATCTTACACCAATTCCAAAACTAAATGCAAAATGGATTTAAGACTTAAATGTAAGACGTAAAATCATGCAACTCCTAGAGGAAAATTCCTGATATTGGTCTCAGCAACATTTCTGGGGGCGAAACCAGTCTTCTCAGGCAATAGCAACAAAAACTGAAATAAACAAATGGGATTACATCAAACTAAAAAGCGTCTGCATGGTGAGGGAAACCATCAACAAAACAAAAAGGCAACCTACAGAATGGGAGAAAATATTTGCAAACCATACATCTGATAAGGGGGTAATATCTAAAATATATAAAAAACTTACACAACTTAATATCAAAAAAAATAACCCTGTCAAAAAATGGACAGAGAACTTGAATAGACATTTTTCCAAAGACATACAGATGGCCAAAGACACATGCTCAACTTCACCAATTATCAGGGAAATGCAAACCAAAACCACATGAGATTATTACCTCATACCACTCAGGTTGCCTATCATTATCAAAAAGACAAAAAGTAACAACTGTTTGTGAGAATGTAGAGAAAAGGGAGTTCTTGTACACTGTTGGTGGAAATGTAAATTGGTCCGGCTGCTTTGGAAAACAGTATGCAGGTTCCTCAAAATATTAAAAATACAACTACCACATGATTCACCAATTTTCCTTCTGGTTATTTATCTGAAGAAAACAAAAACACCAATTTAAAGAAACAAATGCTGCACCCCTATGTTTACTGCAGCATTATTTACAACAGCCAAGATATGGAAGCAAGCTAAGTGTTCATCTATACAATTATTATATACACATATTCACTTAATATATATTATATATATTATAAATAATATCTATAATGGAATATTAGCCAGCCATGAAAAAGAATGAAATCTTGCCATTTGTGACAACATAGATGGACCTAGAGGGTATTATAAAACAGGAAATAAGAAAGACAGAGGAAGACAAATACTGTATGATTTCACTTATATGTGAAATCTAAAAAACAAAATAAATGGGGGTGCCTGGGTGGCTCGATCGGTTAAGCATCCAACTCTTATTTTGGCTTGGGTCATGATCTTGCAGAGAGGGGATCAAGCCCTACATTGGGCTCCTCACTGAACATGGAGCCTTCTTGGGATTCTCTTTCTCTCTCCCCCTCTGCCCCTCTCCTCTACTCACGTGCTCTTTCTCTCTGTAAAATAAAAATAATAAATAAATAAAAAACAAAATAAATGAACAAAAAAAACAAAACAGACTAACAGATATAGGAAACTATTGTTTACTATAGGGGTGGGGAGCTGGGTGACAGGTGAAATGGGTGAAGGAAATTAAGAGGTACAAATTTCCAGTAATAAGTCATGGGAATGTAATGTACAGCATAGGGAATATAGCCAATAATATTGTAATAAATTTGTATGGTAGCTAGACTTATCATGGGTATCATTTTATATGTGTAAGAATATTGAATCACTATGATATATATCTGAAAATAACAGGATATTGTATGTCAATTATACTTCAATAAAAAAATAAATAACATGTTTTCTAGATCCCCTTCATCAAACAAACTTTGTTTCCATTCCTACTTTGCTGAGAATACTTAATAACGAATGAGAACTGCAGTTTATCAAATATTTTTCCTGTATTGAGATGACCTTATTTTTCCCTTTTATTCCACTAATGTGGTAGATTATATTTATTTTCAATGGTTAAACCAACCTAAAATTTCTGTAACAAACCTCACATTATGGTTATATGTATCCTTTTCTGTATAATACTCTATTTAACTTGATAATTTATATTTAAGGATTTTTATGATTATTATGAAATAAAATCAACCTGTAATTTAACTTCTTGCAAAATCCCTTCCAATTTTGGCATGAAAGTTATAATGCCCCCATGACCAAGTTGAGCATTATCCTTCCTCTTACTTTTCTCTGTACTGGTTTATAGAAAATAAGTATAATTTTTTCTTTAATTTTTTGGAATAATTTACTACTGAAGCCATTTGGCCCTGAATTTTCTTTGTGAGAATATTACTAATTATGGATTCAATAATTTTGCCTTATATTGGAATATTTATATTTTTTTCCTGTCTCATATTTTCAGTTGTTTTAACAGAAATTAATAGGTTTATTTTATGTAAACTATTTTATTGGCCTAATGTTCTTTATGATGTACTTAATTATTCTTTTAATAATTGTTACATTTATTGAGGTTCCTGTTTTTCACTGTCACTTTGGATAATTGCCATTTTTTTCTCTTTCCCTTCTTGACTATACCTACAAGAAGTTTGTCTTTTTTAAAAAAAACCATTTTGTAGTTGTGTTTGTCTTATATTTATTCTCTATATAACTGATCTAAACTATTATTATGTTTCCCTTCTGTTTATTTTGTTTTAGTTTGTTCTTCTTGGGGTCTCTTAAAATGAATGCTTGGGTCACTGGTTTTTCAATATATTAAATTTTCTAAATTATATTTTTAAAATAAAATTTCCCTCTAAACAATGCTCTTGCTACATTGCACAAAATTTTTTTTTTAATTTTTTTTAACGTTTATTCATTTTTGAGAGACAGAGACAGAGTATAAGCAGTGGGGGGGCGGGGGGGGGGGTTGCAGAGAGAGAGGAAGACACAGAATCCGAAGCAGGCTCCAGGCTCTGAGCTGTCAGCACAGAGCCCCTTGCGGGGCTCAAACCCACAAACCGCGAGATCATGACCTGAGCTGAAGTTGGCCGCCTAACCGACTGAGCCACCCAGACGCCCCATATTGCATAAATTTTGATATGTCATATATTATTGTAAGATGAAAGAAAACTTACCATTACAATCCACATCTCAAGAAATTACTAGAGCATATACTATAAGTTTTTTTTTTTAAGTGCACAGGATTAATACAAGGAAATACTATGCAAAATGAAAAGCAGTAGTGAATGAGCAAACCAGGTGTGTATTGTGATAATAAAGTATACGTACCTTGGGGCACCTGGGTGGCTCAACTTATTAAGTGTCCAACTCGATTTTGGCTCAAGTCATGATCTCACAGTTCGTGAACTGAAGCCCCACCTCCAGTTCGGCAATGAGCATCTAGCCTGCTTGAGATTCTCTCTCTCCCTTTCTCTCTGCCCCTCCCCCACTGACACATGTGCTCTCCTTCTCCCTTTCAGAATAAACTTTTTAAAAAAGTATTTTGATGTAAAAACTATATATGATGACATGAACAATTAAGTTTATTGTGAAAAGAAAATATATCTTTACATGAATTAAAAGAAAACTATCTTTACATGAATCTACATACGATCACATCTAAAGAAGTGCCGAAACGTGAAGATGGAAATAGTATTTTTATTTTTTGAATATTCATATATATATATATATAGTTCCTTAAAATACTAAAAAGAATTAGTTGTTTTGTGTTTTCTAATATTTTCCTGTTTTATCCTTTTTAATGATTGAGAAAATTTGATTAATGGGATAGAGTTGTGATCTTCATCTTCTATACATTTTAGGGAAGAAACTCAGGAAAAGAAGCCTACTTCTTGACTATCTGGGTTTTTACTGTTGTTATGTTGACCTTTGCCTGTTGCTATTGTTGTCTTTGTATCTCTGAGGACACTGCCCTCACTGCTGCATCTTTTAGGATTTTTGCCCAAATTCATTACAAAGGCTAATTAGTGATGTTTGATCGTGGGTCACCAAGGACTCAGTTGTGTACTACTTAGTTTGAAGTTTAGCAAATAAATCAAATACAAATTTTAATACTGTAAAAGCCTCTTATCCTTTCCAGAGAAGTCATAATAACAATGACTTCAAAGCAAGTGGGGGAAATATCTTAACATTTTACTCTCAACCAAGAGAGAGCTAGACAATATTTCCTAGGCATAAAGGGGACCAAAATTCTTGGTCTGAAAATCTTCTCAGTGTGCTGAAAATGAAAAAACCCAAGGAGTTCTAAGCCTTCCCAAAGCATCAGAGTAAGTAGAGTCATAAGCTGAGAACCAAGTAAATTCCACAGAAACCTTTTCTACTAGATCCTCTTCATCAAAGTAGCCTTTAGGACTCATTGTTAAGTAACAAACTGAAGCTATTATTAACTCTCAGAGGGTAAGTAAAATGGCCATTTAATTTACTTTCATCTTTGATAAATCTGCATGTCACTTTTCTGAGAAGAAATGACGTGGTTTACCAAAATCAGATGTGATATTTGAATTATTATATAAAGACCCACAGATCTTTCTGACATATATTTTTAATGCTGCTTTTTGTAGTTTACATAAAGATAATATGCGGTGAAGTTATCTCTGCCACACACTCATTTTGCTCTTTAAAGAGAAACTGTATGTCTACATTAAAATCACTGATATGACAATTTATATAATAATACTGACAAAGTTAGTTATCCTAGCACTGTTTTGAAGTACAAAAGTCTTTGAAAGATGAAAACTACTTTCTTAAACCTTGACTCTTAAAAACAGCATTAAGGAATGGAATAAATGAAAAAATATTTTGGAACAAGAGCTACCCATGTAAAGCTTTAGGAGACGCTGGAGTGAGAAATAATGGATTAAGGACATTAGGAAGGCTAAAAAGAGTATCTTTTCACTTAATTATTTATTGTAGTTATTATAGTGTGTCCCTTCAGTTCCTAGGAATATCAAATCTCTTCAAAAAAAAAAGTCAATGTCATCTCTTCTTTCCAATGACAGGGATAGTAAACCTTGGGGTTTAATTGTGGAAAGTGGACATACAGTGAGGATGATTCTGCTCGAATCTCTGGAGAAAGTAAATATTTTATGGAACAAATGACAGTCAATCACAACACAAGTTGATTGATTTTTACCAGGATATTGAAAAGCACATTGCTTTCTATTCATTTTTATAAGAAATACTCAAATCCTGGAGATACCAGCTCAAAACTAATATATATATGTATGTGTGTATGTGTGTGTATATATATATGCAAAACAATATGTGTGTGTGTGTGTGTGTGTATATATGTAAAACAAAGTTTGATAGCTGAGGAAAAACTATAGAACTATGAAGCCAATGCAAACATTAGAGTTTTTAAACTCCAGTTTTAAAATATGAAAACATGCACTAAAGAGACATAAATGGAAAATTTAGGGGGAGAAATCTTTATCTGCAGAAGAATGAAAGTCTTAAATGGAAGCTGAAGGGGTGAATATTTCATGGTGTAAACTGTATAAATTAAGACCCAATGGCACCACAGCTTTTATAAAATAAAAGTGTCAATAATCTTGAAAAAAAAGCGTTTGATGCAATGTAGTAATTTTAGCATGGATTTAATTAAACAGTCACAGAGTGAGTTGAAGGAAACTAATACAAAGTTTATAGATGATACCTTGGTAAAAAAGCTGCTTTTCACAGACATTTTAACCTTTGTAGAAAACAAAGAGACACATAAGAGTGTTGGAAATTTATTTAAAATTTGTGGTACATTCATAAAGCTATTGAAATACAGGTAAATTTTTGAAATAACTTACAAAAATGAAGAGGTATTTAAAATTTGGAGTTGCACAAATAAAATAGATTGAAATTAAATAGAATTAAATTAAGTGCATTTACATCATAGAAATGTAAAAATATTTATAATATATTTTAATATAAAAAGTTTGTGAACATTATTCAAATATGTAAATTCCTTGACCTCCAGTTTCAATATCTTATTGACAGATTCTTCAAGAAAGCAAAACAGATACCAAGAAAAATACAACTATTTATCTGTTTGACAGCTAAAGCAAGGAAGAGATGTCAGTTAATAGTTTGGCCAGCATGGAAGGTAATAACATAAACAAAGAGGTGACAGTTTCATGGTATGCATGACTTCATTCATAAAAAAAAAAAAAAAAAAAAAAAAAAAAACTGTTCTAATTCAAAAAAAAAATCCTCAATGTTAAATACTAGGACATATAAAATTTACAAGATGAAACCCAAATATGAGAGAAGATAGCTTTGAATATGTAGTCAAATGATAAGATATATGTATTTATACAACAATGTCTCACCATTGACTATAAATCTAGGATTGTTAGTTTTGATAGCTATTCCATTAAAAAGACAACAATCCCAGGCCAGGGTACCTGAGTGGCTCAGTGGGGTAAGCATCCAACTTCAGCCCAGGGCATGATCTTGTGGTTGGTGAGTTTGACTCCAGCATCAGGCTCTGTGCTGACAGCTCAGAGCCTGGAGCCTGCTTCAGATTCCATGTCTCCCTTTCTCTCTGCCCCTCCCCAACTCACACTCTGTCGCTCTCAAAAATAAACAAACATTTTAAAAATCTGGAAAAAAAGACAACAGTCCCTGACTTCAACAAACTTACTTTCTCACCATAAGTGCTAAGATGGAAGTAACAATTATGTGTTATGGGAGCACAAATAAGGGTCAATTAACACAGAGTTTAGAAGACTTCTCATTAGAAGTGATGCTCCAAGTGAAAATCACAAATAAGTAGTTGAACCTGGGTAGTTTTAGAGGCTGGGAAGTAAAGACAAAGTGTAGAAGGAGAAAGGTGGGGAGCGGAGGGTAGATAGATAATCAACGTAAAGTGCTTATCACAAGACCTATCACATAGTAAATTCTCAGTAAATATAATCTATTCTTCTTACGATAAGGAATGCGGAGAAAGATGAGTTACACAGAGCATAATCCCACTTAGGATTTTGTGGTTTTGAGTTGTCACATGAATTATATACAGGAGTACAAAAAATAATAGCTGATACACATAAAGCTCATACCATGCATCAGACTTTATTATAAATTTATTATCTCTTCTAATCACTTTAACTGTATATGGTAGATACTCTTTTTTTGTTATTTGTTTATTTTTGAGAGACAGAGCAAGCAGTGGAGGGAGAGAGAGAGAGAGTGAGGATCCCAAGCAGACTCCACACTGTCAGCTCAGAGCCCAACATGGGGCTCCAACTTATGAACTGTGAGATCATGACCTGAGCTGAAATCAAGTGTTGGTTGCCTAAACAACTGAGCTGCCCAGGCGCCCCATGGTAGATACTCTTATTATCTCAATTTTATAAAGAACTGAAGGCCTGAGAAGTTGGGAAAATTGTCCAAGGTCATACAGACATAGACAGGAAAGGCAGATATTGAATGATAGAGATCTTGCTACATACAGAAGGTGTGCTCTTAATCAGCATGATGCTGCCACTACAGCTAAGGAAGAGAGTAAAGACAGGTGTGTGAAGAGTATATTTAGTATTTTATTTTTTTAATATTTGTTTATTTTTGAGAGAGCACAAGCAGGGGAGGGGAAGAGAGAGACAGAGACACAGAATCAGAAGCAGGCTCCAGGCTCTGAGCTGTCAACACAGAGCCCAATGCGGGGCTCAAACTCACAAACTATGAGATCATGACCTGATCAGAAGTCAGACGCTTAACTGACTGAGCCACCCAGGCACCCCAGTATTTTAAATTTGATTTTGAACTTAGTGATAATGATAACAAGGCATTAGAGTGTTTGCCATACTTAACTAAGCAGACCAAAATATGTTTTTTTTTCCAGCTGTATATCATTGGGCCAAACGTTTCTTCACATGTAGCAAATAAATTGTGCATTAAAATATTCTCTGTATCATGTATCCAGTGGACACTGAGTGTAAATTTTATACTACCAGAGAAACATAAGAGTCAGAGGAGTGACCCAACAACGTGTAATATGCATGTTAAAACACAAAACAAAACAGACATATGCTTGGTTATTGTGGCAACAAGCCACAGATGGATCAGCAATGCCTGATGGAACTGCGATTGGTTGTTATACATTTAAATTTTATCATGAGCAAATCCTCAAGAAAGACATAAAGCAAATTTTCAATTTAAATATTCACTTTTGAAATAAAGAAGAAATGTCAGATATAAGAGGAAATCATAGTTTTGTTCACCTACAATATGGGTCATATCTAATTACATGAGAAAATCCATTCTTGGCTACAGATTGAAACTGTAAAAGAAAGCAAAATGAGGTGGCAGAATAATTTTTTTAATGTTTAAAAATCAATCTCAAAACTGACAAAATAATAAAATAAAATAAATAAAATAAAATAAAATAAAATAAAGGCTTGGGGAGCCAGAGTATTAGCAATATCAGTTACTAATTTATAGAAGAAACGACATGTTAATTAGTATGCTCTAATAGTCACTGTTTATTCCCATCTAGCTTTGATCCCACTCTATTCAAATAAAATATCTCTAAATTTTACATGAAATTGAATGAAATTCAGTAGTCAATGATGAAAAATCATACAGTAACAATCTTCATCCTATTGGGCCTGACAGACGACCCTCAACTTCAAATTCCAATTTTTATGTTTCTATTTCTCACTTACATATTGAGTATAACTGGGAATCTGACCATCATATCCCTCACTTTAGTAGACTCTCACCTTAAAACACCCATGTACTTTTTCCTACAGAATTTTGCCTTATTAGAAATTTCTTTTACATCTGCTTGTATCCCTAGATATTTATACAACATAGCAACAGGTGACAGGTCAATTACATATAATATTTGTGTTATTCAAGTGTTTTTTACCGATGTTTTTGGAGTAACAGAATTTTTTCTCTTGGCTGCCATGTCTTATGACCGCTATGTGGCCATCTGCAAACCCCTGCAGTATGTAACCATCATGAACAACAGAGTGTGCAAGAGGCTCGTCCTCTGCTGTTGGATGGCTGGCTTGTTGATCATACTCCCGCCACTTACTTTGTTCCTCAATTTGAAATTCTGTGATTCAAATGTCATTGATTATTTTTTCTGTGATGCATCTCCAATCTTGAAGATTTCATGTTCAGACACATGGCTCATAGAGCAGTTGGTTATTGTCTGTGCTGTGCTGACCTTCATTCTGACCCTTGTGTGTGTTCTTCAATCTTACATTTCTATCATCAAGACCATTCTACAATTCCCCTCTACCCAACAAAGGAAAAGAGCCTTTTCCACCTGTTCTTCTCACATGATTGTGGTTTCCATCACCTATGGAAGTTGTATCTTCATCTATGTCAATCCTTCAGCAAAGGAATCAGTGACAATTAATAAGGGTGTGACAGTGCTAATGACGTCCATAGCTCCCATGTTGAACCCATTCATTTACACTCTGAGAAACAAGCAAGTGAGACAAGCTTTCAGTGATTCTTTCAAAAAAATTGCATTGGTATCGAAAAGTAAGAGAATATTCAAGCCCAGAAATAAAATAACAAGCTAAGCATAAACCATTAAGCTCTAAATCTGTTTGTCTCTTTTTTTTAAGTTAATGAGGGTTTTTTTGTTTTTTCAAGTTTTTTTGAAATTCAAGTTAGTTAACATAGAGTTTAGTAATGATTTTAGGAGAATTTAGGGATTCATCACTTACATACAACACCTAGTGCTCATCACAAGTGCCCTCCTTAATACCCATACCCCATTTAGCCCATCCCCCACCCACCTCCCCTCCAGCAAATCTCAGTTTGCTCTCTTACAGTTAAGAGGCTCTTATGGTTTTCCTCCCTCTCTGCTTTTATCTTACTTGTCCTTCCCTTCCCCTATGTTCATCTGTTTTGTTTCTTAAATTCCACATATGAGAGAAATCATATGGTATTTGTCTTTCTCTGACTGACTTATTTCGCTTAGCATAATACACTCCAGTAATCTGATCTCTATTTAGGTTAACTTTCTCGCACATATAATGCACCCAAAATTAATACCTTTCATCACATGAAATTACTCCTTTAACCTCCTTCCCCTCACACAAACCCCTTTCAGCGCAATATCCCAATCAGATAACATGATGATAATTTTCTATTAAATGTAAGCCTGACTTTACTTCTAATCTCACAAACAAAATTGAAATGCAGAAAAATAAAACAAATGCAAACCAAACAAGGAGATACATAGCTTATCTTCTATTTTCTTGGACTTGTAAAAAACAGTTGATTTTAAGTGTTCTCCCAATCTTCCAATCTAACTGCTGCTGGAAACTTCAATTGATTACATTAAAATTTATTGCGCACCTAGTTCTTGGCAGGCCAAGTTCTAGGCAGGAATTTTTATTTGGTAATATCCCTGAATGTATTTAGCTCACTAATAATCCTATATTACTAATTTTTAAAGCACCAATGGGAGGTGGTGGGCAGGGGGATGGTTTAAATGAGTGATAGGTATTAAGGAGGGCACTTGCTGTGATGAGCCCTGGGTGTTGTATGTCAGTGATGAATCACTAAATTCTACACCTGAAACTAAGATTACACTGTAATTTAACTAACTGGAATTTAAATAAAAACTTGAAAAAGAAAAAAAGTACTACTGGCAAAAAAATATATATATATATAATTGAAAAGTAAAGAAAACCAAAGTAAATACACATCCAAATAAATGTGTTTTAAATGGAAGTAGAATTTTATATCTAGGATCCTGGAGTTATTTATACGCGCGCGCGCACACACACACACACACACACACACACGAAATGCTGAAAATTTAAAAGTAAAAGGTTCATAGATTACACAGAATACATATGTTAAAAGTGAGGAAAAGCACTTTTCTAAAAGGATATGAAACTATAAGTGCAATGTCAAATGGTAATTGCAGTTGAGGGATTAAAGAAAAATACTCAATTGCTTAAATATAATATGAATATCAAACTCAAAATGTAGCTAAATTAACCATTAAGTTTAGCATATCATGGAAACAATTCCATAAGAAATCCAGAAAACAAACCATCGATATACCTGAAAAACAAAGAGACTTGAAAAGGAAGTCCAAATGAAATGCTGCAATTAAAATAATAAAGTTTTTCTATGAAGTAAATGGCATATAGATTAGAACACCAGAAAATGTACATCAATTTTTCTTAAAAGAGCTCATAAAACTACTAAGTAAATTTTCATATCGATAAGTTTTCTGCTGGCTTTCTGGCATCCAGGCCTAATGGCCATCCTTTTGGATTCTCTCCTGGTATCTCTAGGACATGGCACTTACAGTTGCCTCTCTTTAAAAATTAAAAAAAGAAAGAAAGAAAGAAAGAAAAAAAGCTCTCTCCCTTATTCTTTCCCTTCTACTTCCATTTTTCATTTAAGTCAATTTAAATGTCTTCCACTTACATGCTGTTTCTTTCTCTCCCACCACAAAAACATACAAACCAAGTCTACCTTACCTGCTGCTTTGACCTCAACTTTCTCTTCTATAGCACCAATTTCACTAAAATTTTGTTTATACTGTGTATCTAAAATCACCTATAAAGGTACTTTATTTTTATGCACACTTTATTACATATAAAACCTAGTAAACAAATGATATTGAATACATTATGTTCAAATATACTGAATGAAAAAGCCTCACAACTGAAAAAAATGTTACTTCTTGAAAAGAACTGCTGATTTCTGGCATAAAAAAATCATATGGGTAAAATATGCTACACATTTTTAAAGGACTTTAAAACAATTAACTACCCTGCTACATTTGATTTCTATTTTAAGACATGACAAAAATTAACAAAAGTTGTTGTTTACTGGGAGATCAATTTAGGCTAACTTCACCTATACTACAATATCAATCTGTCTGTCTGTGAGTTTACTTTAATACACACATACATATTTTTTCAATGGATAATCTTTGAAAGAACACTGGAGCTGGTTTTTAATCTTTGTTTCATAGATTGGTAAATTGAGATTTGAGATGTGAGAATATTAAGTAATGTTAATAAGAGTTGAAGCCAGGGGCGCCTGGGTGGCGCAGTTGGTTAAGCGTCCGACTTCAGCCAGGTCACGATCTCGTGGTCCGTGAGTTCGAGCCCCGCGTCAGGCTCTGGGCTGATGGCTCAGAGCCTGGAGCCTGTTTCCAATTCTGTGTCTCCCTCTCTCTCTGCCCCTCCCCCATTCATGCTCTGTCTCTCTCTGTCCCAAAAATAAATAAACGTTGAAAAAAAAAAATAATAAGAGTTGAAGCCAGGGTTCGGTCCTTTGTAATGTTATTATAGGTCTGTAATGTCTATATGTTATGGCACTGCCTCTTCAGGATTGTACACATAATAATCAAAATTACATCAAGGAACATCAAGAAAATTTATTTTCTCTAAAACAGCCAATGTTCAGACCAAGAAAGTGGAAGAAAATCTAAACAAATAGAGGTTGAATATTTTATAATTGGATGGAATTACTCAAAATCAAAAATATCATTATTTGATATAATTTATGATGCTAAAAATTTCAATTACTTATTGAAATGGCATTTGTATCCACTATCTTGCAAAAATGTGTAATTTTTACAATATGTAATTGAATTTTTAAAAAAGCTAATAGTTTAATATACAGTAATAAAGAAGAGGCAAATGTCCCTTAAAATGCAATTCAGAGACTTCCAGGGAAGATGGCAGAATAGGAGGATCCTAAGCTCACCCCACCCCATGGACACACTTAGATAACAGCCACATCAGTACAAATAAGCCAGAAATGACCTGAACACTGGCAGAACAGACTCTCCACAGCTAATGGTAGGGAAGAGGCCATATCAAAAGTGGTAGGAAGGGAAGACACTCAGGAACCAAACTGACCACAAGACTGTCTGTGGGAGGGAAGGACACACAAGCTTATAGAAGGGACAGGGCAGACCCCACGCCATGTATTCTAGGCATGGGGGACCTACAATGAGAAGATGAATCCCCATAACATTTGGCTTTGAAAATCAGAGTGTCATAACTTCATGAGTTTTTATAATCAATGGGGATTACCGCTTGGAACTTTAAAAATCAGCAGGCTTGGCTCTGGGAGAGCAGGAGGGCAATAGGAAACTGAGCCTCTGCCATTAAAGAGACAGAATAACAAACAGCCCCACTGAGACACAGCGTAAAAGTGGCAGTTTCAAAAATGTCTGGGGTGAAGTACAAAGAGATTTAATTACTAATCTTGGAATATGTGCTGGAAGGGCAGGGATCTTTAGGAGTCTTCTTCAAAAACAGGAGTGGGCAGGCACCGTTTCCCTTGCCCACCCATCACAGGTACCTGCAGAAACCAGTACAAACACCCTGTACTAGCTTGCTAACAGCATGCCTCACCCTTAAGTTTTCCTACAATCTGCCCCCTCCAACATGACTTTGGCAAGAGTTCAACAAAGCAGATCCAGGCCTCCTCCCACAGCAGACCAGCATAAACCTTTGCTAACACCATGTACCACACCCTTGCATTCTCCTCAAGACCTGAAGTCCATCCAAAGTGAACCCACAAGTGTGACACTGTGCAAGTAGCTCCAACAGTGGCCATCACCACTCTAAAGTGACTCCTGCCCAGGGAAGAGGGGAAGATGACCACACACACCAGTCCAACTGTGGCCCATCAGAGGGTTAGGGGAAGACATCTGGTACGACTGCAGGCCAGGCCCACCAATGACAGCCCCTCAGGGGACAACACAGGGAGGACATCCTGCAGTTTGGTGTGACCACAACTCTGGCAAATTCCTGGTCTGACCCAACTAAAGTCCAAGGTGGTCACAGACTGGCATATTAACAATATAGGGACCAAATCTCATCCACAGCAGACAAAGTGAGCCATTTTGGATGACTAGACTGAAGGCAAACGTGGCTCAGCCAGAACAATAGGGCACACGCAATACATATAGTTGACACCTCTGAAGTGCCAGGTTTTGGTGAACAGAGGCAACTGCACTGCAAGGCATTATAGGACCTCTTCTTCATAAGGCCACTACTTTCATGAACAGGAGATGCAGCTGACTTTCCCAACACATGGAAACAGACCCAGAGAGTTAGACAATGAGGATACAGAAGAATATGTCCCAAATGAAAGAATAGGACAAAATCATGCAAGAAAGATAAATGAAATAGAGATATACAATATGTTGATAGGGAAACTACTGGTAATTTCACAAGCTCAGCAAAATTAAAGTTCACTGAACTTGAAAAAAGAGTGAAGGACCTCAATGAGACCCTCAACAAAAAGATAGAAAATACAAAAAGTAACCAAGCAGAGATGAAGAATTCAATAACTAAAATTTGAAAATATACTAGAGGAAATAAATAGTAAACTAGAGGAAGCAGAAGAATGGATCAGCAACCTGAAAGAGTAATGGAAAGCAATCAAGATGAACAGGAGAAAGAAATAAAATTAATTTAAAAATGAGAATATATTAAGGAAAATCATTAAATCCATCAAGCATAATAACATTCACATTCTAAGAATCCCAGAAGGAAGAGAGCAAGAAAAGGGGGCAAAAAAAATTACTTGAAGAATAAAAGATGAAAACTTCCCATATCTGAGGAAGGAAACAGAAATCCAGGAGGCACAGAGAGCGCCCAACAAAATCAACACAAAGTCTACACAAAGACACATACTAAGTAAAATGGCAAAAGGTTGTGATAAATAATTTTAAAAGCAACAAGACAAAACAGTTATGTACAAGGGAAACCCCATAAGGCTATCACCTGATTTTTCAGCAGAAACTTTGCAGAGCAGAAGAGAGTGACATGATATATTCGAAGTGCTGAAAGGAAAAAAAAAAAAAAAAAAACCTACAACCAAGAATACTCTATCCAGCAAGCTTATCTTTCAGAATACAAGAAGAGATAAGAGTTTCCCAGATAAAACTTGATAGAATTCATCACAGCCTTACAAGAAATGTGAAAGGGATTCTTTAAATGCAAAACAAAGACCATGAGCAGGAATTAAAAAAAAAAAAAACTAAGAAGCACAAAAACAATAATTTTAAGGTATATCTATAAATATCAGTCAAAGGATTCACACCAAAAAAAGTATGTAAAGTATGACACTATATACATAAAATAGAGGGGTTGGGAGAGGAGTAAACATTTAGTGCTCTTAGAATGGGTTCAAACTTAAAGTGACCATCAACTTAATATAGACTGCTATATGCATAAAATGTTGCATATAAACCTAATGACAACCTCAAAATTAAAAGCCAGTAATAGGCAAAAAATTAAGAGAAAGGAATCCAAATATATCACTAAAGAAAGTCTTCAAACCCCAAGAGAAGAGAGCAAGAGAAGAAAGGAAGAGAGAACTACAAAACAACCATAAAACAAGTCCAAAAAGCTGGCAAGAAGTACATACCTATCAATAATTACTTTGAATGTAAATAGACTAAATGCTCCAATCAAAAGGCACAAAATGACAGCCTGGTTAAAAAAGCAAGACCCATCTACAGCTGCCTGCAAAGGACTCATTTCAGACCTAAAAACAAAGAGATTGAAAATGAAGGGATGGAGAAATATTTGTCATGAAATGGAAGTGAAAATAAAGCTGGGGTAGCAATACTCACATCAGAAAAAAAAATGGACTTTAAAACAAATAAAATAACAAAAGACAAAGAAGGAAAAAATACAATCATAAATGGGATGATCCAACAGGAAAATATAGTAACTATAAATATTTATGCACCCAATATCAGAGAACCCAAATAACATAAAATCATTAATAACAAACAAAGGAAATAATCAATAGTAATATAATAATAGGGGCCCTTAACACCCTATTTACATCAATGGACAGATTATCCAAACACATAATCAACGAGGCAACAGTGACTTTAAATGACATATTGGACCAGATGGATTTAACAGATATACAGAATATGCCATCCTAAGATAGAAGAATACACATTCTTTTGGAGCACATGGAACATTCTCCAAAATATATCATACATTAGGCCACAAAACAAGTCCCAACAAATTAAAAGGATCAAAGTCATACCATGCAACTTTTTTCAATCACAACACTATGAAAATAGAAATCAACCACAAGAAAAAATCTTGAAAGACCACAAATGCATGGGGGTTAAATAACATGCTACTAAACAATGAATGAGTCAACCAAGAAATAAGTAATATAGGATTATTAGTGAGCTAAATACATTCAGGGATATTACCAAATAAAAATTCCTGCCTAGAACTTCACCTGCCAAGATCTAGGTACTCAATAAGTTTTAATGTAATCAATTGAAGTTTTCAGCAACAGTTAGATTGGAAGATTGAGAGAACACTTAAAATCAACTATTTTTTACAAGTCCAAGAAAATAGAAGATAAGCTATGTATCTCCTTGTTTGGTTTGCATTTGTTTTATTTTTCTGCATTTCAATTTTGTTTGTGAGATTAGAAGTCAGGCTTACATTTAATAGAAAATTATTATCATGTTATCTGGTTGGAATCTTGCACTGAAAGGGGTTTGTTTGAGGGGAAGGAGGTTAAAGGAGTAATTTCATGTGATTAAAGGTATTAATTTTGGGTGCATTATATGTTTGAGAAAGTTAACCTAAATAGAGATCAGATTACTGGAGTGTATTATGCTAAGCGAAATAAGTCAGTCAGAGAAAGACAAATACCATATGATTTCACCCATATGTGGAATTTAAGAAACAAAACAGATGAGGGGTGCCTGGGTGGCTCAGTCGGTTAAGCAGCCGCTTCAGCTCAGGTCACCATCTCCCGGTCCGTGAGTTCCAGCCCTGCATCAGGCTCTGTGCTGACCGCTCAGAGCCTGGAGCCTGTTTCAGATTCTGTGTCTCCCTCTCTCTCTGACCCTCCCCCGTTCATGCTCTCTGTCTCAAAAATAAATAAACGTTAAAAAAATTAAAAAAAAAAGAAACAAAACAGATGAACATAGGGGAAGGGAAGGAAAAGTAAGATAAAAGCAGAGAGGGAGGAAAACCATAAGAGCCTCTTAACTGTAAGAGAGCAAACTGAGATTTGCTGGAGGGGAGGTGGGTGGGGGATGGGCTAAATGGGGTATGGGTATTAAGGAGGGCACTTGTGATGAGCACTAGGTGTTGTATGTAAGTGATGAATCCCTAAATTCTACTCCTTAAATCAATACTACACTGTATGTTAATTAACTTGTGTATGTTAACTAACTTGAATCTCACCGTTTGTGAGATCAAGCCCTCCATCAGGCTCTGTGTTGACAGCATGGAGCCTGCTGGGGATTTTCTCCCTCTCTCTGTCCCTCCCCAGCTCATGCACACATATGCTCTTTCTCTCTCTCTCTCAAAATAATAAAACTTTCATTTGTTTTTTAATTTTATTTTTAAATGTTTACTTATTTTTGAGAGAGAGATAGTACAAGCAGGGAAGGGACAGAGAGAGAGGGAAACAGAGGATCTAAACCAGGTTCTGTACTTACAACAGCAAGCCCCATGGGGCTCAAATTCATGAACCGTGAGATCATGACCTGAGCCAAGTCAGATGCTCAACCAACTGACTCACCCAGGTGCACCTCAAAATTAAAAAAATAAAAAAAAATTTAATCTATCATCTCTTAATTTTTTTTCCTTTGTAATTCTTCAGTGGTCACTGGTTTTATTTTTTTCTCTTTTGTATGTCTACTTTTGGTTTAAGTGAATTTTTTAAAGTTTTGATCTCCCTTGTTAGATTCCTTTTGCTGCTTAACAAATAACACAGTGGCTTGAAACAACACAAATTTACTAAGCATTCTTTAGGTTAAAAGTCCAACATGAGTGTCACAGACACCCTACTTATATCTGTGTTGATTAAGTCTCTGAATGTCATTTCTTCCTGTTCTTTTTCTCGGGGTCAATTTCTTTGTTTCATCATTTTGGAGGAAGAAAACAATAAAATAAAAATAAATATTAGGAAATTAAAAACAAAAAAAAATCAAATAAAGGAAGCTAGATCCTAGGTGTGTTTTGGTCTGTTGGAAGAAGCTTGATAGGGAAAAAGGGAAAGGAGAAAAAAGGCAAGAAAAAAACGTAAAAATTTAAAAAATTGTAAAGAAAATGAAACAGAATAAAAAAAATTAAAGATAAAAATAAGGTATAAAGATAAATTTTTCTCTTTCTGTATCCAAGAAAGGTAAAAAAAATTTAAGCAAAAACAAATTCAAAGAAAAGGAATAAATGAACCAGTAAACAGAATGAAACCCAAATGAATTTACATCCAGTTTCCCCTAGAACTGGATGTTCCCCTAGAACTGGAACCTAGAAACTTTGAAGCACACTGTAGTCCTTACATTAAGCATGTGGAGTGACTTGTGGTGGTCTTCTGGGGGGTGTGCTTGGAGGGCACAGTTGGGTGGGGCTTGGTGTAACAGCCCCGTTCTCTACTAGATGGCCCTGCTTAGCTACCAGGGTGGATCAGTGTGCGTGCGCACACACGCATTCATTGGAGACCTGGAAATTGCCTCACCCACCTCCCTAGTCTCTGGCACAAGAACTTCATGCTCTCACCAATCCACAATTCAAGCACCCCTTTTTTGTCTCAGTTCTCTGTCCACTCCCTGCCTCTACCCTGTCCACGTCCAAGCTGTCCACCAGCCAGCCAGCACCTCCCTCCAGAGTTTTATCTCAGACCAGGTTGTGTTTCAAAACCCCACATTTCAGAGACCTCTGAGGTTTGGATCAGCTCCAACTCTCTGGGGGAGGGTCTTGCCGAGCAACGGCCAGGTGCCAACTTTCCCCAGAAAACATTTGTGCAAATGCACAGCAGCAGAGACTCAGAGATTACGGTAAATTACAACACACAGCTGGCACCAGTTTTCACCCCACTCTGACATCTTTGTCCCACCACCAGCAAATGTGGCTGCTCTCCAGAGTCCACCAGGACTCTTGCCTGTGGGGAGAGACCATATGGCTTCTACCAAATGCAGTCCAAGCAGGGGAACTGCTTCTCCCCTTGTAGCACATGAACCCTTCAAATGGCACTGCCTGCTCCTGGGGATTTGTCCTACTTCCTCACCAGATCCCTGCCAGGCACTGAGCTCCAAACTTTGCACTCTGCACTCCACTGTTTATAGAATCCTGGTGGTATTGAAACCATCTCCTTTCTCCCCATCAAAGGCTTTGGGTAACAAATTTCTCGTTCAGTCCCCAGCAAGTGTTTTCACTCTGTCTTGCTCTTTCTCTCCAGCTACTCTTGAGGGGAATGATTTTCTTGCACGATCCTGATGCACCACACTCTCCCCCTTTCTCTCGCTCTGTCCTCTCTCCGCAAAAATGGCTCCCTGCCCTCCATGGCTTTTCTCTCCCTGAGTTCACATCGCTGCACAGAGTACCTGCCACGTTCTGTGGCACAAGTTATGCAGATTGTTGTGTTAATCCTCAGATCAATTTCTTAGGTGTTCAAAATAGTTTGATGCTGATCTAGTTGCATTTCAGGGATGAGACAAGCTCAGGGTCTCCATGCTGTTCTGCCATCTTAACTCCTTCCCCCTCTGCCTCAGAATGTATTTTAATTGAAAATCTACTTCTAAGAATTTGGATTATCATAAATATATAATTCTATAACAATGCTTTTTGTGACTTTTAAATAATTTTAAAATAAGAAAAATATCAATTTTAAAGGTTTATATAAACAGTTAGCTATTATAAAGCCCTCTCAATAATAGAGAAATTATCCTTAAATTTTAAATTTAGAATTATTTTTAAATGTGATGGAATAATCAAAAAGATATAAAACAACACTCAAAATGATGTATAGTCATAAATTCTTAAAAGTATGTCATATTTTTAAGGAAAAATGCAAGTAAATTCATTCTATATTTACATTGTATATAACTTATAAATACGTTGGATTACTTAGGTGTTCTATTTACATATAGTCATATATATGGTTGATTGGTTTTCTCCTTAAAGAAAGGCAATTATATTTTTTGAACTTATAAAGCAGTTTTATATTACAAAAAAATTATTGAAAACATATTCAAGAATATTAACAGTACACTACCTTATAATTATTTATGTTTCCTTATTTGATTACCTGTATTTTTACTTTTTAAGTAAATAAAAATAGTAAGGAAGAAAATGGTCTTTTATGATCATTTAGCTGCTATAAATGATGAAAACAAAATTTTAAGAAGTCCGTCTGGTCAGTTTTAGGTTATAACTGTAGGTCTGTATATCCATTTTTATAAAGTACCTGTGTTTGTTGTGGACAAGTTTCATTATTTTGTAACAACTAAGCTTTTTGGATGTCCTGAGATGACAACGTATGATACAATGTACAGCTAGCGAATTAACCAATTTATGTTTCTTTTTGTTATAATTGATAGGAGGGAAGCATCTTGGGCAAGGAAGTATTAAGCTGTCTCTGAGTAACCTACATTAGGACTTGCTCATTGGGCTGGCAGTAGAGGGCAGAAAGAGGTGTAGTGGGAGAGATGTGTGCAGATGTGTTCATATTTACATTTTAATGATAACCGTTAATGTGTGTGCATCTCTTTGGCTGTATCATAGGAATATAGTAAGTGATTCAGTGGAAACATACCTCCTTGCTAATATTTGAATAGCATAATAGATAATGAATTCTTTTAGAAGCATTATACATGTGTACTCTTGTTACTTTATGTCTCATTTTTAATTGAACATTAAGGAATGCAGTATTTTAACTGTGCCAAATCTTTATCTAGAGGCCTGTTGCCATTTTTGTCCATTATGAAATTTTTGTCCCCAAGAAAGGTAGGATTACATTTTTTTTCTTTCAGATGGAGTTGGTGTAGTGTATTCTTAGTTATCAAAATACTCATAGTTTTTGGAACTTTGAAATGGCAGATATTCATGGTGTGTAAAAAGGCATGATACATAACTGTATAGACTTAATCACATTAAAATTACATTAGTTGTGTAGGTACACACATGAGACCTAGAAGTCGAACTGTAAAATGCTTATGATTATGGATGACTGTTTTTTGCTTCTTGTGTTTTTCATTTTCCTTTTATGCACATGTGAACTTTTAAAAAATATTTTTAAAAACCTAAAATAATTTTAATTAAAAAATATAAAAAGTCTGTCTGGCTCCTTATCAGCTGATTGTCACTGTTTATTTAGTATTAGACTGTCTGATGTTACTGTTGAGCCTTCATTTCCCTAAGGAACCATCCCCAACATTGCATCTTTCAGGATTCTTGTTCAACACCTTACACAAGGGATTCATTAGTGATTTTTTATATCTGTAATGCCAAGAAACCTTTTGTTTATATACTTAGTTTCTGTCTTGTCAGCAGTGCCCCTTTCCCCCCCCCCCAAA
The DNA here is from genome assembly GCF_018350175.1 of Felis catus. Classification (NCBI taxonomy): domain Eukaryota; kingdom Metazoa; phylum Chordata; class Mammalia; order Carnivora; family Felidae; genus Felis; species Felis catus. The sequence continues at coordinate 81,975,090 of NC_058374.1, forward strand.
AAGGCAACCTTATTGGTATAAAATTAGAGTGCTGAGAATTCTAACTCTTCAAACCAAATAGAGTTCCTCATAGTCTGGAAGCTCCTGAATAGTATTTTAGTTTCAAGTGGGAAAGAACTAGAAGATATTTCCTACATTAGAAATGAAATGTTCTAAGTGAGAAAATATTGGCAATGAGAGAAGAAAAAAAATTCAGAGATGTATGTATGGCGCCATCTCAGAGCACCAGTGAATATGACAGGCCACGAGTAAGAGTGGCCAGAAACCCAGAGACAACCCATTGTTAACATTTTCTTCTTCATCTTTTTAACCATCAGGGCTATCTATCAACTGGAACTATTACCAGCACACAGAAAAGTAAGTATAATGTTTGTGATTTCACTTATTGTTTCCTTTGAGAGATTTAGATGACAATTTCTTTGGAGTAACAGATTGGATCTATTTTTACCAATGTTGTGATGAAAGGACTATTTAAATAAATGTAAAATGAATCATAGGATCTTTACCGATTGAAATGTTTTCGTCAAGGCTACATGATATTTGTGTAGATAGCTCACCAAATATTATAATTTTATTAGATACACACGTAGATGATATAGACTAGGTATAGATATTTAATGACATATTACCTGACACTGATTTATTTAGTGACCCATGAACTCTTTCAGATTGAAGAAAAAAATCCCTGAAAGTCAATAAAGCAAATATAACTCAATCAGTCACTGTTCAGGGTCAGTTAATTTCCCAAACATTGCCTCTCAAGAAATTTGAAAATACAAAAGAAGAAATGAAAAGAAGAAGAAAGATTTGTTGGATATTGCCCAGACTACTCAGGGCTGAGAATATTACTATAAGATGCTTTAGGAACATCTAGGTTGAGGAAAGGACAATGGAGAGAATTCAGGGGCTTGTAGAACTAATGCTTTCAAATATATCACACTAAGTGGCTGGTGAGTGTGACAGCTCAGCAGAAAACTATGGCCTAAGGTCAGTCTTCCCTCTCTAACAGAAGAGCAGTTTTAGCTGCGGGAAGTGGACACAGAGTGGGGGTTGGCAGAGCCAATAGCAATAGAAAGGCAATGTTTTAAATGAACCAATTACAATCATTCACATAACAAACTAAATGGGATCTCCAGGGGAAATATTCTTTAAAATGATCAATTTAAGAAAGCTGTAACCCCTGGAGATACTTATTCAAGACTAAAATTATTGACTAGCTGCTATTATAAATAATTGGTGGGGGAAAAATGGTGATAACTTAGGATCTATTATGGAGCAGCTATGGTCCAAAACCCAGATTTACAAAGCCCTTTTTGGCAGTATCTTACATAAAGATGAATTGATAAGCTATAATTGGCATCAACAAAGAGAAAATTCTCTAGGGAAAACTTTTTTGTTAAGATTTTATTTTTAAGCTATCTCCACACCCCACATGGGGTTTGAACTCACGACCCCAAGATCAAGAGTCACATGCTCTACTGATTCAGCCAGACAGGCACCCCTCTATGAAAACTTTATCTGCAGAAGGCAGAGAGAAAATTTTGTTTTGCTTTGTTTTATGTGATAATTTAATCATAGGCTGAATAGGTAAACATTACATGGGTGATTTCAGAGCCACTAACAATTCCCACACCGAAGTGCCAGTATCCTTTAAAATTTTTTAATGGAAAGCAATAGTGATTTTCGTGTGAGCAAAAAATATTCATGTAGTGGCCTTGAGGTGTAATATTGATCAAAACATTATGGATGTCACTTTGGTAACATTCAGAAGTGTTTAAAAAATAAGCACATCCTTGTCCTAGAAATGTCACTGATATTATGAAAAATGTGAGATTTTTCTACAAGGATGATATTGAAAACTGTTACAATTTTTTAGAAGCAAAAAACTAAGGGGAAATCTAAAAACTAATGAGTCATGGTTTAAAAATGAGGTGTATTGGAGCGCCTGGGTGGCGCAGTCGGTTAAGCGTCCGACTTCAGCCAGGTCACGATCTCGCGGTCCGGGAGTTCGAGCCCCGCGTCAGGCTCTGGGCTGATGGCTCGGAGCCTGGAGCCTGTTTCCGATTCTGTGTCTCCCTCTCTCTCTGCCCCTCCCCCGTTCATGCTCTGTCTCTCTCTGTCCCCAAAATAAATAAACATTAAAAAAAAATTTTTTTTAAATAAATAAATAAATAAAAAATAAAAATGAGGTGTATTGCCATATTAAAAATGGAGAATTCTTAGGGGAAAAAAAACAAAATCTTGACATCAGAGATGAGTTTTAAAATATGATAGACACAAAAACCTGAAGTGAAATAGATGCCTATCTCTAATTATTGAGATGGAAACAGGTGCACAAAATGTTTCAGGATGATAGCATATGAGACAAGTGGTTTATTCAATCATATGTCATGCATTTACTAATCCATTAGTATATAGTATTTCTGGGTAAAACCACAGAGAGTAAAGCTGGGGAAAATGTACTCCCAAATAACTGGATTAGTTATTTCTAACCTATGATACTTTATAATTTTTTTCTTTTGGCTTATCAGATTAAGCTTTTCAATAATATACATTGTTTCTATAACAAAATAATAAGAAAAAGAATGTCTTGTAATTTTTCAAATTCTTTACATGATAGAAAGAATAATCTAGACTTTTATCTTAAAATACGGTACTATTCCCACCAACAGTGCAAAAGGGTTCCCGTTTCTCCAAATCCTCGCCAGCATCTATAGTCTCCTGATGTGTTCATTTCAGCCACGCTGACCGGCGTGTGGTGGGGGAGAGATGAAAGTGGGTGATGGGCATTGAGGAGGCACTTGTTGGGATGAGCACTGGGTGTTGTATGGAAACCAATTTGACAACACATTTTTTTTTAAGTGGGGGTGCCTTGGTGGCTCAGTCACTTGAGTGTCTGACTTCAGCTCAGGTTATGATCCCACAGATCGTGAGTTAGAGCGGGCTCTGTGCTGACAGCTAAGAGCCTGGAGCCTGCTTCCAATTCTGTGTATGTTTATCTCTCTGCCCCTACCCTGCTCACACTCTATCTCTCAAAAATAAATAAACATTAAAAAATTAAATAAATAAAAAAAAGAAAAAGAAAATGACCTGCAGTTTCATTAGCCAATGAAATCGCTTTTTAGGGACCATTTAGGTAAATTTTAATGCAATATTTTAAAAAACAAAGTTGGGGCGCCTGGGTGGTGCAGTCGGTTAAGCGTCTGACTTCAGCCAGGTCACGATCTCGCGGTCCGGGAGTTCGAGCCCCGCATCGGGCTCTGGGCTGATGGCTCAGAGCCTGGAGCCTGTTTCTGATTCTGTGTCTCCCTCTCTCTCTGCCCCTCCCCCGTTCATGCTCTGTCTCTCTCTGTCCCAAAAAAATAAATAAACGTTGAAAAAAATTAAAAAAATAAAAAAATAAAAATAAAATAAAATAAAAAACAAAGTTAATGTTATAGGTGTGCGTGTGTATACACACATATATACACACAGTACTATTTTTGGCCTAGCAACTTGTGTCTGCTATTTCCATTACACCCTCTTGTCTCTGAAAGCTTTTTTCCAATATTGTTTCCTGTGAAACACAGAAAGATTTCTTCATGTCTTTGGTACCGGGGTCTCCAAAAACATACAAATAAAATCATTTTATTAATTTGCATATTTAGCAAATAAACCAAATGTTAAATTTGATACTGTAAGAATATCAGTATTTACAAATCAAGAAAATTTATGATGTTTATAAGGCCTTTGAAACAGACTTTCTTTTTGTTATTTGCTTTTGTTTTTTAATATGAAATTTATTTCAAATTGGTTTCCATACAACACCCAGTGCTCATCCCAACAGGTGCCTTCCTCAATGCCCATCACCCACCCTCCCCTCCTTCCCACCCGCCATCAACCCTCAATTTATTCTCAGTTTTTAAGAGTCTCTTATGGTTTGGCTCTCTCCCTAACTTTTTTTTTCCCTTCCCCTCTCCCATGGTCTTCTATTAAGTTTCTCAGGATCCACATAAAAGTGAAAACATATGGTATCTGTCTTTCTCTGTATGGCTTATTTCACTTAGCATAACACTCTTCAGGTCCATCCACATTGCTACAAAAGGCCAGATTTCATTCTTTCTCATTGCCAAGTAGTATTACATTGTGCATATAAACCACAATTTCTTTATCCATTCATCAGTTGATGGACATTTAGGCTCTTTCCATAATTTGGCTATTGTTGAGAGTGCTGCTATAAACATTGGAGTACAAGTGCCCCTATGCATCAGCCCTCCTATATCCCTTGGGTAAATTCCTAGCAGTGCCATGGCTAGGTCCTAGGGTAGATCTATTTTTATTTTTTGAGGAACCTCCACACTATTTTCCAGAGCAGCTACACCAGTATGCATTCCCACCAACAATGCAAGAGGGTTCCCATTTCTCCACATCCTCACCAGCATCTATAGTCTCCTGATTTGTTCATTTTAGCTACTCAGACTGGAGTGGGGTGATATCTGAGTGTGGTTTTGATTTGTATTTCCCTGATGAGGAGTGACGTTGAGCATCTTTTCATGTGCCTGTTGGCCGTCTGGATGTCTTCTTTAGAGAAGTGACTATTCATGTTTTCTGCCCATTTCTTCACTGGATTATTTATTTTTCGGGTGTGGAGTTTGGTGAGTTCTTTATAGGTTTTGGATACTAGCCCTCTGAAACAGACTTTCTTTTAAATGATGGACAGTCTAAGAAAATATTTATCCACTTATAATTGTACAAAATCAACCAAAGGAAAACTTTTGCAATTATGGAAGAAAGGTAACTCAGAAAGAGGTGGGAAATTATTACTATGCTCTTCAGTACCACACTCAATATTCAACATTTGAAGTAAATTATGTACTAAAATAATTTCTGTATCTAGTATATACTGTCACTGAAAATTAGAAATGAAGGAGGGAGTCTGGAAATTGGTATTCCTTTTCAACACACACACACACACACACACACACACACACACACACACACAAAAGAGAAACAAAGTTAGCTTTAGTTACAGTGGTTAAACAGAAACCTCACTTTAAAAGTAGATCTAGAAAGTCTTTTTAATGGTCATGTGCTATCATTTTGCAGCTATCATTAATGCAGCTTAATTTTATCAACTTTCAAAACTTCCAGCAAAAACATAAAAGTGATTATGAAGTTTAGAGTCAGCTAGTGAATAGAGAAGCTTTTGGGGTATAAATGCAAGTGTTATTACAGTACTTTTATGAGTCAATTCTAATAGTATAAACAAATTAAATCTAAGACACAGGTTAAGAATGTAAAGATACAGGGGCACCTGGGTGGCTCAGTTGGTTAAGTAAGCATCTGACTCTTGACTTCAGCTTGGGTCATCATCTCATGGTTCATGAGTTCAACCCCTGCATGGGGCTCTGAGCTGACAGCACTGAGCCTGCTTGGGATTCAGTCTCCCTCTCTCTGCCCTTCCCATGCTTGCTCTCTTTCTCAACATAGACATAAATAAAAATAAAGAATGTGAAAATACAAAGAGAAATATAGTGAAAGAACCCACATTTTTACCTTACAATATTTATAGTTAAAAATCTATAAAGATCTCTTCCCCGTAACTACAAAAAATTATGCAATTGAGGAATTATGTCAAACTATGTAGACAATATTTATTAGAAATTTAAAGAAGAAATGTCAAGGGAAAGTTTACTTATCTTTATTAATCATTGCTTATCATGTCTGGGCTTTTTAAAGTAATGTTTTGTTGAATTGTAATTCATATGCAGTAAAATGCAAATATCTTAAGTGTTCTGTAAGATTTGAGTATTGGGGCACCTGGTGGCTCAATCAGTTAAGTGTCCAACTCCTGATTTCAGCTCAGGTCATGATCTCATGGTTTGTGAGTTCAAGCTCTGCACTGGACTCTGCACTGACAGTGTGGAGCCTGTTTGGGATATTCTCTCTCTCTCTCTCCCCCTCCCCCGGTCTCTGCCCCTCCCCTGTTCATGCTCTCTTTCCCAAAATAAATAGAACTTTTTTAAAAATTAACAACAAATTGAGTATTGTAAACACTGAAGCAACCCACCATTCATTCAAAGAAACATGTAGACTTCTACCACAATGGAAGGTTCCCTAATGCCACCTGTTCCAACAACTGTTTCCCATATGCCCACAAGAGGCATGTGGGAACATGGCAATGACTGTCATCCATAGATATTTTGCCTGTTCATGAACTTCATACAAATAAAATCATATGACATTTTTCTGAGTCTTACTGTTTTACTTAGCATAACAGTATTAAGACTCATAATTTTTTAAATGTTTATTTTAAGAAAGAGTGGGGGGGGGGGGAGTGGGGGAGGAGCAGAGAGAGAGGGAGAGAATCCCAAGCAGGCTCCACAGCATCATCACAAGAGCCCTACATGGGCCTCAGTCCCACAAACCATGAGACCATGACCTGAGCCAAAAATCAAGATTTGGAGGCTTAACCAACTGAGCCACCTAAGCACCCCAAGATTCATCATTTTTGTTCCATGCATCAATAGCTTGTACTTTTTAATTTTATCAACATTTAGTATTGTCAGTCTTTAAGATTTTAACCATCCTAGGGACACCTGGGTGGTTCAATCAGTTAAGCATCTGACTCCTGCTCAGGTCATGACCTCATGATTAGTGGGTTGGAGGCCCCCCCCCACCCCCCTACCTCGGGCTCTGTGCTGACAGCTTGGAGCCTGGAGCCTACTTCGGATTCTGTTTCTCCCTCTCTCTCTGCCCTTCCCCCCACTTGTGCACTCTCTCAAGAATAAACATTAAAAAAATTTTTTTTAAGATTTTTAGCCATCCTAGAAAGTGTGAAAGGAAATTTCATTGTGATTTTAATTCATATTTCTCTGGTGACTTATGATGTTGACAATTTTTTATGTGCTTATGAGTCATTCATATATCATCTCTTGTGAAGTGCTCACATATTTTGCCCATTTGGATTGATTTATTTATCTTTTGATATTTGATAAATAGAAGTTCTTTATATATTCTCATTGTGAGTCATGTTTCAGATATATACAGTGCAAATATTTTCCTAGGTTTACTTGCTTATTTCTTTACTGGTGTATTTTTTGGAGAAAAAAATTATAATTTTGATATTACCTAATATATAAGGGTTTTTTTCTTGTATATGTGGCACCTTTTGTGTTCTGTCCAAGAAATTCTACTTTAAGGTCATGAAGATTTTCTGTTTTCTTACAGAAGCTGTATTGTTCCATGTTTTAGGTTTGGCTTTGTGATCCATCCTAAATTACTTTTTGGAAATGGAGTGTGATCAAAGTTTTTTCCCCTTATGGACATCTGATTTTTCTGGCACTATTTGTTCAAATTCATTTTTCTTTCCCTATTTAAATGGGAGACAATGAAATCAATTGACCACATTCATATGGGTATAAATGTGAACTCTCTTAAGATATTCCACTGTTCTATTTTCTATCTTCATGAAAATACCATATTGGCTTGGTTACTGTGATTTTACAATAAGTCTTGAAATAAAGTAATATAGGACAATTAATTCCCTTTTTTTTCCAATGTTATCCTAGCACTTATAAATGCATGCATTTTCATATAAAATTCTAAAATTAGTCTGTTCATCTCTTCAGAAACCCCTGCTGTAGGGGTGTATGGGTAGCTTAGTCAGTTGATCCTCTGACTCTTGGTTTTGGCTCAGGTCATGATCTCAGGATTCATGAATTTGAGCCCCACGTCAGGCTGTGTGCTGACCGTGAAGACCCTGTTTGGGATTCTCTCTCTCCCTTTCTGCCCCTCCCATGCTTGCTTGCTCATGCTCTTTCTCTCTCTCTCTCTCTCTCTCTCTCAAAATCCCCACTGTATTTTTCTAACATTGCACTGAATCTATGGAACAATACGGAGAAAACTGACATCTTAATATATTCAGGTTTCCAATTCACGAACGTTTCATATCTCTTTTAGGTATTTACTAATTTCTACAGTTAGGATTTAGCCTTCTACAGCTTTCATTTGATGTTACTTGATATTATTGATGCTATTTTTAAAAGACTTTTTTCATTTTCCAATTATTTGCTGCTGATGTATAGAAACAAAATTAGCATTGTTCATTGACCTTGCATCCTGGAATCTTGCTAAAGTCGCTAATTCAGAAAGGTTTTTAAAATATAGACTCCACAGGTTTTTTTTTTTTTAATTAAAAAAATGGTCTTATGTGTAGAAAATGACAATTGTATTTTTTATTTCTAATATTCATGTCAATTCTTTAAATAAATACACAGACGGATGGACAAATAGAGGATACATGGATAGATACATAGATATAAAGATTCTAAGAAAATCATGGATTTTTTATTTCCAAAATCTGGTACTCCTTATTTCTGCATACCTAGTTTCCATCTGGTATCATATTTTAACACGAAGAACTTTTAGCATTCTTTTCAGTGGAACTCTACTGGAAATAGTATGTCTCAGCTTTTTCTGTGTAAAAATGTCTTATTTTGCTTTCATATCTGATGGACTTTTCACTGAATAAGAATTTTAGGTTTCTGTTGTTGTTGTCTATTTCAGCATTACAAAGATGTCATTCCATTGTCTTCACACTGGTGAGTTTTCTTTGCTTTTCAGCCCATTCCCAGCTTTCTGGATCCTAGGAGATTCTTCTCTGCCCCATTACACTGCTCTCATTTGGGGAGATTAGCCTCCATGCATCTTGTGTAGACTAAGAATATATTAAAAGGGTTTCTCTTAGCTGTATGCCCCCCTTCCTCATTCTTCTGTATTTGAAAACTTGAAATGTATTCAGAAGACATTTGACTTGCATTTGGGACAATATCTGTTCCTTCCCCAAAGCACTGATATACTACCTTGATTGAGTACCTGGTATGGATTTGCGGGGAAGAGTTGCATAAGAAAAGTCACTCTGAGTAGAGAACCTTGAAATTCCAATCTGTTACAGGGGCTCTTACGCAGCCCAGTAAAATTACGTTAACATTTTGGCTGGTTTCTTTTTACTTCTACCTATGGCAAACCCCTCCATCTTTATCCTTTCTGCCTTTGATGGCAGTAGTTGAGATTTTTTTCTCTCCTATGAAAAATGTATTACTTTATGTAGTTTATTTCATTTAGGTTTTTTTTGGATCTTCAGATTTGAGATTTTTTAAAACTATGATTTTGTTATGAGTCTGGTTTGTTTTGATTATAAAGGTGGGAGCAACAGAGTGGGACTCTCTATACCCTAACAAAATAGGGTATTGTACCACTTGCCTTTGATACTACTCTATTCATTTGGAATCTCTTTGAACTTTTCTTGAAAATAATAAAGAAACTGGAGGTCAATGATGAGCAACCAGACAATAACAACCTTCATTCTCCTCGGACTGACAGATGACCCTCAATTTCAGATTCCAATTTTTATGTTTCTATTTCTCACTTACATGTTAAGTATAACTGGGAATCTGACCATTATATTCCTCACTTTGCTCGACTCCCACCTTAAAACACCCATGTACTTTTTCCTACAGAATTTTGCCTTATTAGAAATTTCATTTACATCTGCTTGTATTCCTAGATATTTATACAACATAGCAACAGGTGATAGATCAATAACTTACAATATTTGTGTCACTCAAGTGTTTTTTATTGATGCATTTGGGGTAACAGAATTTTATCTTTTGGCCATCATGTCTTATGATCGCTATGTGGCCATCTGCAAACCCCTGCATTATGTAACCATCATCAACAACAAAGTTTGCAGAAGGTTTGTCCTCTGCTGCTGGACAGCTGGTGTGTTGATCATACTCGCACCACTTATCATGATAGTAAATCTAGAATTCTGTGACTCGAATGTCATTGATTATTTCTTCTGTGATTCATATCCTATATTGAAGATATCATGCTCAGACACCTGGCTTTTAGAGCAGATGGTGATAACCTGTGCTGTACTGGCCTTCATCACAACCCTTCTGTGTGTTGTTCTGTCCTATATCTGCATTATCAAGACTATTCTACAATTCCCCTCTGCCCAGCAAAGAAAAAGGGCCTTTTCTACCTGTTCTTCTCACATGATTGTTGTTTCCATTACATATGGAAGCTGTATTTTCATCTATGTTAAACCTTCAGCAAAGGAATCAGTGGCTATTAATAAGAGTGTGACAGTGCTAATGACATCCATAGCTCCCATGTTGAACCCATTCATTTACACTCTGAGAAACAAACAAGTGAGACAAGCTTTCAGTGACTCATTCAAAAGAATTGCATTACCCTCAAAGAAGTAAGAGAATACTGAAAACTAAGAATCAAGTTTTCAAAAGATCAGAGACTCCTAAACATAGTTCTTTAAGTTAACAAGTCATTCTGTCTTCTTTACCTGTGCCCTAAATCAGGTTATCTTCCTCAAAACATCCTAAGGCCCCTGTTCATTCTTTACTCTTCTTATAAATGAACCTCTATCAAGATAACATACCTTAAAAGTAAACATGGCTTTGTTTGTAGGAAGTATATTAATTACTATACCTCTATCCAACTTAAGCAAAACTTACAAAATATTACAAAACTTATTACCAAAACTTAACCAAATATTACAAAAATTTTTAAGTGATAGAAAACAAATATAAAACAAAACCAAGTTAGTGCCTAATTTATGAGAGATGTGTTCAGAAAAAATTGACACTGCTCTATCATAAGGAAGTTGTATTCTGAATCTATAAAGAAAAAATAAACAGAAGACCAAGGACCACTGTCTCAGGCATATATATTGATACTTTAGGTTATCAACAGTTCAGTAGAACTAAGCCCTATCATAATCCTGACAATAAATATTGATGATTGAGGTTGGCCAAACATGCAACAGTCTAAAATGGACAAACATCCAAAATGTTTTGGATATTTTCTCTATGGCTATCCAGATGTATCTATTTCCATTGTTTCCATGCCCCCCATGAGACTCATCTTATAAATTTCATAAGTAGATTCCCTTGACCTCTGGCTTCAAGGAGAGTTTAACCAATGGGAAGATCTGATAAGAGATTAGAGTTTAGGGAGAGAGTGGAGCCAGTATCTATTTTGTCCATTTATTCCTGTTGGAGTGGCCTGTAGTTAGCTGAATCCTCCTACCCAAAGCTCTATCTCTGATGATACAGCTCTCCTACAACTAGAGTCACTTGCTCCACTTCCCAGTAACTCTTCCCGCATCTTTCCCTTCAGCAACAGGAGTATTAATGGTTCTCCACATTGCTATACTTACACACTACATCATCACTTTTTCACTTCCTTTAATAACAGATACGTTTTGTAAATAGTCTTTTAAAAACTTTGCTGTACATATATGTTCTATCTCTTTTCTGCTAGTACATTCTTATTCTTTAATACATGACTAAATTGACAAAACTTGATAATTCTTCTTGATGTTTGCGTCCTTGATATAAAAAAATTCACATCTAGGTTTTAAATTGATAAATAATTTGAGGCTTTGAAAAACAAATATACTTCAATCCCTATATAGTTTCCATGATCATGAAAAACATTGAAAATTTATGCAAATTTCTTCAGTCATCCCTGGAATCTCCTCTTATAATGTTGATTATTTCACATCAGAAAAATATAAACATTAAAATTCTTTCCCACATTAAACTCCTGGTAGTTTGTTTTGACATTAAAAATGTCTAAAGTTTCTCTCTTTTAATGAAAATATGTATTAAATATATGAACTTAAACACTATCTTTATAGTCTATATAATGGTTTATACTCCAGTAGACTATTTATAGGTAAAAAGCAGGGTAGTCTAATTCTTGCTTAAGATTCCCATAAGTGTTTAGACTCCCTGAAACTACAAGTCTACCACCATCCATAACAATATGCCATCTTTTTGGTTCAAGAGTTACTGAGAGATGTAGTTTATAGACCCATCTAATTAAAGGCAAAGGACCAAATACTGTGGAAAACTTCAGAAAATAAATTTGGCCGGGTCTTAATCTGTATTTATATCTCTACATTTTGAAGTCACTTATTCATTATTAAGAAGAAATGTGCTTGGGCAAGGAAGCAGGTGTGGGAAAAAAACAAAAAATATGATGAATTAATGATGAATATGTATTTCCTCAGTTTTGTCACTATCTAGCACTATCTAGCACTGTCACAAATACTGTCTGACAAATTATAACCATAATGCACATTTTTTGAACATATTCCAAGCTAGCAAATATATCAAATATGTAAAGGAGATAAATGGCATTTTATTTACTTCACAAATCTAGAAAAATAAAGAAATATAACCGGAAGTGAGATAAGAATTTATATATTGGCTTTGTTAATAGTAAAATATTGAAAAATAGAATGCTTTCATTCTAAGATCAGGGACAAGATAATAATATCCTTAGTCTACAAATCTCTAACATTCTACTGAAGATTCTAGTTCATGAAATAAGGCAGGGGGGAAAAAATCAAGCATCCAGAATGAACAAGAAGAAAAGAATCCCCTATCTTTATTTGCAGACTACATAGTTGTCTTTGTAGAAAATATTGTAGAATCTCTTTAACAACTACTAGAACTAATAAGTGATTTTAGAAAGTTTGCAACATACGAGATCAATATACAGAAATTAGTTTTCTTTCTATATACTAGCAACAATCAAAATTATAATTATAAAATAATATCATAATTTACAAGATTATAAAATTTTAAAATTATAAAATTATAAAATCAAAAAAAGACAAAAATATAAAATACTTAGGGATTAACCTGACAAAATACATGAAAATTTATACATAGGAATACAAAACTTGTCTATGATAAATTAAAGGAGACCGAAAAAATGTAGAAATATATCATGTTCAGAGATTGCAAGATTTACTATTGCTGAGATGTCAACTTTCCCCAAATTTTTCTACAGATTCAATATTATTCCTATCAAAACTCAGAAGATTTTTCTATAAAACTTGACAACCTTATTCTAAAATTTATACACAAAGGCAAAAGATGTAGAATATCTAGAACAGTTTTAGAACAAATACCAGAGAACAAAACTCCCTAAATTCAAGATTTATGAAGCTATAATAACCAAGATAGTATCTGTATCAAGATCAAGAATAAATGGAAAAGAGTACATAAATAAACACATACATTTTATTTTTTACAAAGTTCCAATTATCATGTCTACCACTACAGATTCTAGAGATATTAAGAAGAAATGAGGTGACATTCTAAATGATGTATGCCAATGAATTTTTACATGCATTTGAGCAGAAAATCTCCTAGAACTCATGAAAATGACACATGATTAATCAAATATTAGCATTCCCATATCTATAAAAGGCAAATGCATCTGTAAGAGAAATTTTCCCTTAATGTAAATGCCAAACCCAAATGGCAGTCCAAGCAGATTATTCCAAATATCACGAATCTTACACAAGCTTCTCAAAAAGTTGGGGGAGAAAAGCAAAACACATTCATTTTAAAAGCCCAGAATAATTTGATATTAAAGCCTGGTGAGAATATTAAAAGAAATAAAATTTACTAGATAATATTTCTCATGATGATAGACACAACAATCCTAAGTAAAACATTAATAAATTAGCAAATTGAAACAAACAATATATGAAAACAGTAATACATCATGATACATTACAATTTCTTCTGAGAAAAACCAAGCCAGAGAGGATGACATTAGAAGGAGGTCCCACTCAACAAATATATTCAGAACATTCCATCCTAAAGCAGAATACATATTCTTTTCAAATGCACATGGAACATTCTCCAGAACAGATCACGTACTGGGTCAAAAACAAGCCCTCTACAAATACAAAAGATTGACATTATACCATGCATATTTTCAAATCACAATGCTATGAAAATTAAAGTCAACAACAAGAAAATATTTGGAAAGACGACAAACACACAGAGGTTAAAGAACATGCTACTAAAGAATGAATGGCTTGACATTCATATGGAATGTGAAAAATATATGGAAGCAAATGAAAATGAAAACACAATAGTCCAAAACCTTTGGGATCCAGCAAAGGCAGCCCTAAGATGGAAGCATATTGTAATTCAGGCTTACTTCACAAAGCAAGAAAGGTCCTAAATATACAACCTAACCTTACACCTGAAGGAGCTAGAAAAGGAAAAGCAAATTAACCCCAATGCTAGTAGAAGTAGAGAAATAAAGATTAGAGCAATAATAAATGATATAGAAACAAACAAGCCAAAAAAAAAAAAAAACAGTTGAACAGATCAACAAAACTAAGAGCTGGTTCTTTGAATGAATTAAGAAAATTGATAAACCTCTAGCCAGACTCATCAAAAAGATAAAGGACCCAAATAAATAAAATCATGAATGAAAAAGGAGAGATAACAACACCACAGAAATATGAACAATTCTGAGAATATTATGAAAAATTACATGCCAACAAACTGGGAAAACTGAAAGAAATGGGAAAATCCCTAGAAACATACAAACTACCAAAATTGAAACAGGAAGAAATATAAAATGTGAACACACTCATTAACAGCAAAGAAATTGAATCAGTAATCAAACATCTCCCAACATATATGCAGAACCAGATGGCTTCCCAGGGGAATTCTACCAGACATTTAAAGAAGAGTTAACACCTACTCTTCTCAAACTATTCCAAAACAGAGAAATCAAAGGAAAACTTCTGAACTCATTCTACAAGGCCAGCATTACCTTGATACTAAAACCAAATAAAGACCACAGTAAAAAGGAGAATTACAGGCCAATATTCTGGATGACATGGATGTAAAAATTCTCAAAAAGATACCAGCAAATAAAATCCCACAGTACATTAAAAAAATTATTCACCATGATCAAGTGGGATTTATTCCTGGGCTGCAGGGGTGGTTCAATATCCGCAAATCAATGTGCTACACCACATTAATAAAAGAAAGGATAAGAACCATATGATCCTGAGGAGGGGCCAAAATGGCAGAACAGCACAGAAGTTGTTGTTGTTGTTTTTTTTGTATCTCTCGTCCGTGAAATGCAGCCAAATCATCACTAAACCATCTTGCACACCTAGAAAACTGATTTGAGTATTAACACAACAATCTGCACAACCTGAACCACAGAACTCAGCAGGTACACAGTGCAGAGAAGTGAACCGAGGGAGAGAAGCTGTGGAGGGCAGGGAGCTGTATTTGCTGGCAGAGAGAGGACAGAGGGAGGGGGGGAGAGTATGGGAAAAGCACTCTGGCCTTTGCCTGTGGGGTGGCCCTGCAGCCTCTACCAAGTGTCCTCCCAGCAGGGGAACCACCTCTCCCCATGTGGCCTGAGGACCACTTGGGCCTCACTCTCTGCTCCTGGGGATTCCTTCTTCCCACCAGAGCACCACCAGGTTACAAGCTACAGAGGTTCAGACCCTGAACTCCCTCAGGAGTGTTTCTTTTGGGGGAAAGCAGCTGGAGAGAATGAGGAAAAGTGGAAACAGCCATAGAGACTGAATAAAAAAGGGAGAAAGGAGAAAGGAGAGGATTTAATTCCATTAAGACTCTATAAACAGGGGAAGCACTTTCTAGTGCTTGACTTCTATGGGAAACCAGATGTAATTTCAATCGTACTTCATTCACTGGTCTTTTTATTCAATTTTTTTTCTTTTTCTTTTCTTATTCTTGATACAGAAAGAGGAAAAAAGTCTTTATTTTCCATTTTTATTAAAAAGGTTTTTCTTTTGGGGTGCCTGGGTGGCTCAGCCAGTTGAACATCTGACTTGGGCTCAGGTCATGATCTCACAACTCGTGAGTTTGAGACCCATGTCAGGCTCTGTGTCGGATTCTGTGTCTCCCTCTCTCTCTCTGCCCCCCCCCAACTCACACTCTGTCTCTGTCTCTCTCTCTCAAAAATAAATAAACATTAAAAAAATTTAAGATTTTTCTTTAATTTTTTTACTATATTTTTTACTTCTTTGTAAATTTTTAAAATTCTATTTCACTTTCATCATTTCATTTTATTCTATTTTATTGTATTCATTTTTTTCAAATTTTCAAATGTTTCCTTTTTTCCTTTTTCTTTTTTTCCCTTTTTTCTCTAATCTATCAAGCTTCTTTTAACAACCAGACCAAAACACACCCAAGATCTAGCATCCTTTATTTGATTTCTTTGTGATGTTTTTAATTTTTTAATTTTAACATTTACTTTATTAATTCCTTTTCTTCCTCCAAAGTGAGGAAATGAAGGAATTCACCCCAAAAGAAAGCATAGGAAGAAATGACACCCAGGGACTTAACCAACACAGATACAAGCAAGATGTCTGAACCAGAATTTAGAATCATGATAATAATAACACTAGCTGGGGTGGAAAATAGATTAGAATCCCTTTCTGTGGAGATAAAAGAAGTTAAAGTTAATCAGGATGAAATAAAAAATGCTATAACTACGCTGCATTCTCGAATGGTTTCATAGCAGCAAGGATGGATGAGGCAGAGCAGCGAATCAGCGATATAGAGGACAAATTTATGGAGAATAATGAAGCAGAAAAAAAGAGGGAGACTAAGGCAAAAGAGCACAAAAAAAAAAAATTAGAGAACTCAGTGACTTATTAAAAAGGAATAACATCAGAATCACAGGGGTCCCAGAAGATGAAGAGAGAAAAAGGGGTAGAAAATTTATGTCAGCAAATCATAGCAGAAAAAGTTCCTAACCTGGGGAAAGACACAGATATCAAAATCCAGGAAGCACAAAGCACATCAGATTCAACAAAAACTGACCATCAACAAGGCATATCACAGTTAAATTCACAAAATGCTCAGGAAAGGAAAGAATCATGAAAGCAGCAAAGGAAGACAGATCAGGTTTGCAGCAGACCTATCCACAGAAACTTGGCAGGCAAGAAAGGAGTAGCAGGATATATTCAATGTGCTGAATCAGAAAAATATGTAGCCAAGAATTCTTTATCCAGCAAGGCTGTCATTCAAAACAGAAGGAGAGATAAAAAGTTTCCCAGACAAATATTAAAGGAGTTCATGACCACTAAACCAGCCCTGCAATACATTTTAAGGGGGACTCGCTGAGGGGAGAAAAGAGGTGGGGCGGGAGGGGGGGGCGACAAAGCAACAAAGACTAGAAGGGACCAGAGAACACTACCAGAAACTCCAACTCTACAGGCAACATAATGGCAATAAATTCATATCTTTCAGTACTCACTCTAAACGTCAATGGTCTAAACACGCTAATCAAAAGACACAGGGTAGGGGCGCCTGGGTGGCGCAGTCGGTTAAGCGTCCGACTTCAGCCAGGTCATGATCTCGCGGTCCGTGAGTTCGAGCCCCGCGTCGGGCTCTGGGCTGATGGCTCGGAGCCTGGAGCCTGTTTCCGATTCTGTGTCTCCCTCTCTCTCTGCCCCTCCCCCATTCATGCTCTGTCTCTCTCTGTCCCAAAAATAAATAAACGTTGAAAAAAAAAAATTAAAAAAAAAAAAAAGACACAGGGTAACAGAATAGATAAGAAAACAAGATCCATCTATACACTGTTTACAAGAGACCCATTTTAGACCTAAAGACACCTTCAAATTGAAAATAAAGGGATGGAGAACCATCTATCAGGCTAGGTTGCCAAAATATAGCCAGAGTAGCCATACTTATATCAGACAATCTAGATTTCTTAAATAAAGACTGTAACAAGAGATAAAGAAGGGCATTATATCATAATTAAGGGGTCTATCCACCAAGAAGACCTAACAATTGCAAACATTTATGCTCCAAACATGAAAGCACCCAAATATATAAATCAATGAATCACAAACATGAACTCATTGATAGTAATGCCATAATAGTAGGAGACTTCAACATCCCACATACAACAATGCACAGACCATCTAAACAGAAAATCAGCAAGGAAACAATGGCTTTGAATGAAACACTGGACCAAAGGGACTTAACAGATATATTCACAACCTTTTATCCTAAAGCAGCAGAATACAAATTCTTCTTGAGTGCACAGGGAACATTCTCCAGAACAGATCACATAGTAGAACACAAATCAGCCTTCAACAAGTAAAAAGAGATCAAGATCATACTATGCATATTTTCAGACCATAATGCTATGAAACTCGAACTCAACCACAAGAAAAAATTTGTAAAGCTAACAAATACTTGGAAACTAAAGAATAGCCTACTAAAGAATGAAACCAGGAGATGGTTCTTTGAAAAAATTAACAAAGTTGATAAATCCCTAGCTAGTCTGATCAAAAAGAAAAAGGAAATGACCCAAATAAATAAAATCAAGAATGAAAGAGGAGACCACAACCAACACAGCAGAAATACAAATAATAAGAATATTATGAGCAATTACATGCCAATAAAATAGGCAATCTGGAAGAAATGGACAAATAGCTAGAAACACATAAATTACCAAACCTGAAACAGGAAGAAATAGAAAATTTGAACAGACCCATAACCAGTAGAGAAATCAAATTAGTAATCAAAAATCTCGCAAATAACAAGAGGGGCCAGATGGCTTTGCAGGGGAATTCTACCAAACATTTAAAGAAGAGTTAACATGTATTCTCTTCCATTCTCCCTTGACCTTCCAAGTGGAAGAATTCTGAAGCATGTGTTTTACCCTTGTCCCGAGTTTCCACAGTAGGATGGAAATGAGTAACTGTGCTTAAGAATCTTGAACCCCTAGATTCTCCTACACTCTCTGACTTAAAGAAGTGGTCCAGTCTTCCTTGCTAGAAAATAACAGCCTCCTCCTACTTAGAGTATATATAGTCCTCAACTGAAGCAAATGCATTGGAAGATGATACTTATTTTCCATAAAGTCTGCCCTCACCTCAAATCATGGCTTCTATAACAATATCTAAGACCAAGTTTCAACATGGCCTTCCTATGGAAGTACTTCCCCTTCTACAGAAGGAAAATAATTATTCATCAAAATAGCTAAAGTGTATTGCAGGAATCAAGATAGCACACCTAAGATGGACCATGAGAGTACTAGACTTGAGTAAGGGTTCAATAAAATGTTGAATAAGGCAGAGATTATGGATATAGAGGTCACTCTTTAGGGGCTCATAATTTGACATCCTGGCAAAAACACCTAGAGCTAATCCTAATGTACTGCTAGTCTGATTCCTTGAAACTTGGACACATTGGAGCCTACAGCAAATGAGGCTTTATACAGTGTTTATCAATGGTGCATAAGTCTCAAAAAGAAATATTAGATTGGATTTACCAACTAAAACCAGAGAACACACGAGCTGTGAAAAGCCAAAGGAAATTCTCTTCACAAAAAAAAATATGTTCTAGTAGAAGCAACAGCAGCATCATTGGGACCTCAGTAATGACTGTTCTTTGTAAATCAATGATTTGGGTGAGGGAACATGCTATTTGCCAATGACAAGATTCAGAGTATCAAAAGCCAGGGAGCAACACTTACTGTTAAAGGCAAGGTGGACTAATTTTTGTTTGTCTGGGAATGGAAATACAGGGTCACTGACCTACAGAGCTCTGAATAAGACTGAAATGGGAAGCAAAAGAGGGTATTATTTGATCTATGTAATCAAGAAGTTTCCAAAAGAAAGCTGAGGGAAGCCACCCCAATGGAAATTCAGTCTCTTACCCATTTTCCATGCCTGAGCCAGTTTCCAACTGTCAAACCTATCATTGAATGAGAGTCCAGGTCTTCTTGTGGAAGGATCCTGCAATGTCCCAGAAAATACTGACAAAAATTTTTTAGCCAATTCTTCCCCAAGAAGAGGTATGATCATTTATCAGAGTAATTCTAGACCTAGGAAAAACACTCCCAAATTCTTTCAAGGTGTGTTAAAACTGACCTTTCAATTTCTGTTGGAACTCTGATACCACAGGACACAAATGCAAACAGAGTTGGTGTGTTTCAAAGCCAAGTGATAGAATCCTATCTAACCATGGGTTAGATCCAATGGGTCCACAGTCCCACCTAGTAACCATTTCTCTGGATCCTGAGCATCTAAAAATCAAGGTGGACAAATTAGTAACTGTCAGATCTCTTTCATTCATTCATTGATCTATACATACAAGCCTGGCTAAAATAGGCAAAATTGTTTGGCTGTTTGTAGGCTAAAAAACAATTGTTTGCCAATGTGGTTCATAACCTGCCAGTTGGAGAGAAAATCAGTACAACCACTGTGGTAAACTTTCACTATATACAAAGGTGTAATGTAGGGGTTACATTTCATTCATTCTTCCCAAAGGAATATCCAGTTGACATGGCATTTATTGAATCTTTCCTTTCTTCTCACAGCTGGGAACTTGCTGTCATTCAGGTAATCAAATAAGTCTAGATCTGTTACTGGAATTTCTATTTTATTTTGCTGGCCAATTTCATTTTTTAATTTTTCTTGTACCAATATCACATCTTAATTGTTGTTGCTTTAGAAATCTTGATATTTGCAATAAGTCTTCCAACTTTGTTGTACTTCAAGAGTGTGTAGCTATGTTTTGTCCTTTGCATTTCCATCTAAACTTAGAATAAGCTTCTGAAATTTCTTAAAATTAAAATGCTGCAGGTTTTTGCATCACATTGACTCAAAAGATAAATTGGGAGAGAACGGACATTGTTATAATATTGAACTTTCAATACATGACTACATATAGCCATCCACATTTTTTATTCAGCAAAAGATACTTCTACTTTATCCTCAGTTATTACCATTACAAGTATTGGTTTCTGCAAGATCATAGTTAATCTCTTTGGTGTGGGATATCAATTTTACACATAAGGGCCAGATCAAAAAAATTAAAATTTGGGGTCTTCGACACAGTCTGAATTTTTTAAAAAATCTAAGTGATAAAAAGTTAAGATAGCTAAATATTCAATGATATGTCTACATTCTTTATCATAAAAATATAATTAAGAATTCAATTATTTTTAACGTTTATTTTTGAGAGACCGTGTGAGCAGGAGAGGTGGAGAGAGACGGGGAGGACAGAAGATCTGAAGCAGGCTCCACACTGCCTTCTAAATTTTTAACTCAAAGACAAATAAGAAGATTCAGTAAACTTTAATTTTCCAAATGTTCTCAGAAAGAGTTATGAGAAGTACCCACCACTTACAAAACACAGTTGGATAATCCATTTACCCCCAAGGAACTACCTGTGTGTGTTGTGGGGTGGCAATGACAGACTATGATCTCTGTGGAGATGGTCCCCTCTGTGAATAGGCAATCCCTCCTCAAAGGAGAAGTGTGAGAATCAAGAAGGGACAGAGTCACCCTTCATTATTTCATCAACTACTGGTGTTTTCATAGTGTTTTAAATGCCTGATTTCAGTTTTGTCTCTCTCTTTGTCACTCTAGTTTCTCATAATAAAGTGATTTTTTGTGTGTTTCCAAGGCAGCAGTTTTCCACATATTTTAATAGATATCTTCCTTGGTATTTAATTTTAAGTTTATTTATTTTGAGAGAGAAAGAAAGCATAAGTGGGGTAGGGGCAGAGAGAGAGGAGAGAGCAACAATCCCAAGCAGGCTCCACACCATCAGCACGGAGCCCCATGCAGGGCTTGGACCCACAAGCAGTGAGATCATGACCTGAGCCGCAGTCAGATGTTTAAGCAAATGAGCCAGTATTTAATATTTTTATGACACTGTAAGTAGTATCAGTATTTTATTTTCATTCCCTAATTCTTTGCTGTAAGTATAAATATACAATCTATATTTGTATGTGACCTGAGTGACTTTGCTAAAGTCAGTGTTTAATTTTAATGTTTTTTCTAGAATCATTTGGATTTCCTATATACATAATCTCTTATCTATAATCAATAACACTTATTTTTCCTTTTTCAATTGACTGACCTTTTCTTTCTTAATTTGGCCCCTTTAAACTGGCCAAAAATAGGAATACAACGTTGTGAATATAAATAATGAGAGTAGTATTTTTCTCATCTCAGAGGGATAGCTTTTAATATTTCACCACTAAATATGATATCTGCTAGAGAGTTTACTTTTCCTATTTAGGTTTTCTGAATCAAATTAAGGAAACTCCCTCTACTCCAAGGTTGTCAAGAATCTTGTGATAAATGAGTAGTGGATTTTATCAAATGCTGTTTTTAATCTATTGAGATTAACATATGATTTTCATCTGTTTATGTAACGAATCATTAATTTGTTTTCTAGTGCCAAATCAACCTCACATACCTAGAATTAATTCAAATTGGTCATGATGTAGTATCAATTTTATATATCATTAGATTTAATACTTTTTTTTTAATTTTCCATATGCCAAAGAGAGATTAGTTTATAATTTTAATTTACTTTAACTTGACAGGTACTGATATCAATGTTATGCTAGCTCTAGAAAACTAGAAAGGGAACTTCTTTTTATCTTTGCTCTGGAAATTGTTGTGTAAAATTTGATAATATTTTTTCCTTAAATTTTTCAGATTTTATCAGTGAAACTACTTGAGCCTGGAAATCAGCTTGTGAAAAGAGTTTATCAAATGCTGTATTTCCATAAACATTTACCTATTACAGTTAATATTCAATTATTTATACACTTCCATAACATACAAATTTAATGCAATTTATATCAAAATTCCAGCAAGATTTTTTACATATGTGGATGAAATTACTGTAAAATTTGTATGAAGAAGCAAAATGACCTCAACTGGCAAAACAATTTTGGAAAAAAAGTAGGCGGAGTTAGCCTACCAGACTTCAAGACTTTTTCTTTAGTTACCATGTTCTAAACTTTATGCTATTCACAAAGGATTGACACATAGATCAACAGGACAGAAGAGAAACTCAGAAGTAGGCACACATCAATATGCTCAACTTTTTATAAAGTGCAAAAGCAATTCAGTTGGAGAATTCAATTGAAAAGGATAGCCTTTCAACAAGTGGTACTAGAGAAGAGCACATCCACAGACCAAAACAAAAAAAAAAAGAACCTCAACCTAAACTTCACAGGTTATATAAAAAACAACTGAAGGTGGATCATAGATTTAAATGTATGTACTATTCACTCAAACGTGGATCATGAGAAACTAACAGAACCATGGGGGAAGGGAAGGGGGGAAAAAAGTTACAGAGAGGGAGGGAGGCAAACCATAAGAGACTCTTAAGTACTGAGAACAAACTGAGGGTTCATGGGGGGTGGGGGAGAGGGGAAAGTGGGTGATGGGCATTGAGGAGGGCACCTGTTGGGATGAACACTGGGTGTTGTATAAAAACCAATTTGACAATAAATTATATTTAATATAAAAAATTTAAAAATGTAAATTGTAAAACTATAAAAATTTTATTTTGAAAGGGTGCTTGGTGGGGCGCCTGGGTGGCGCAGTCGGTTAAGCGTCCGACTTCAGCCAGGTCACGATCTCGCGGTCCGTGAGTTCGAGCCCCACGTCAGGCTCTGGGCTGATGGCTCAGAGCCTGGAGCCTGTTTCCGATTCTGTGTCTCCCTCTCTCTCTGCCCCTCCCCCATTCATGCTCTGTCTCTCTCTGTCCCAAAAATAAATAAACGTTGAAAAAAAAAAAATTTAAAAAAAAAAAAAAAAAACTGTTGTAAATCCGTACCATATACTACTACTCAATTGCTGATACATGCAAAACTTGGATGAATTTCCAAAGAATTATACTATATGCTAATTATAATACTTTAGCATGGTAAATGACACACCCACAAGAGCCATGACAGTACTGACCAGAGCCATATTAGGAAGAAAAAGAGGTGACACCCCAGTTCCAGAAAAGTCATGCCCCTCTCCAGAAAAACTTATGCATAATTCTGCCCTCATTATCCTAACCCCACAAAATTGCTCTGAACACACCCCAAATGAGAAGTTGATCTGTGAATTTAGTTCCCTGTTTCTCCATTCTTTGGCCATTGAATAAAGTTCGTGCTGTCTGATGCTCAGTTTCGAATTCATTTTGGATTTGTGACACCCAAAGTTCTCAAAAAAGGATTCTCAAGGAAAGGCAGAAGGCTTCTCCAGGGGTCCCAACTCCTTTGTGGGGAAAGGGAAAATCAGTCACAGGTTTCACTTTGTCTGTATCACCCCTCCCCCAGGCTGAGTCGGCACTACACCAAGAGGGCTCTCCCCCTATGCCCTGGCCTATAGTTTCTCCAGTGAGAAAAAGCCCAAAGTGGACATCAAGCTTCCAAAACATTGTAAAATGCTTCCCAGGTGCCCCACTTGAGTCTTACTTCACAAGGATTATTAGGGGAATGTGTGGGACTAGACCACTGGGGATCAGACAGAAATGGAAGTGTGGAAGGGGATTTACAGTAACCATCCCTCAGATCTTGAAGACTGATAGTAGTGGCACTTAAGCATAAAGGAGGCCCATCTGCAGAGTGGTCCCATCTGGACAGAGAACCCAACTGGAAGTTCTGCCTGATTTATGTTCCCAGCCAACAGGTTGTACCAGCCACAGAACCCATTTAACAGTCCTTTTCCTGGGCAGGGAAGGAAGTTCAATACCCATCCAATAGTTCTGCCTCAACAGTTCTGCTTGGCTGGAGATGTCTGGCAACCACCAAGCACATTCTATTGCCCACCTAGGCAGGGAAGCAAGTTGGAAGCACCACCCAACTGCTGAACGTAGCTTCCAGTCCTATCCCACCAGAAATCCTGGCCAGAGAAAGTAGGCAGCTGCAGAGCCCATACTACAGCCCTGCTCAGGCAGGGACCCAGGCTTAGAAGCCCTTGCCCAACTGTTGAGCACAATCTCAGGCCTCACAAAACAAAAGAGCCTGAATAGAGACACTGGGGAGCCTGAGAGCCAAGTCTATAATAGTATCTAGCCCTAGAGCCCATCCTACGACCCCATCCAGCTACAAAGCCCAGCCTTTGGCCATGCCAAATCACATGCCTTTGGATGTGATTGCTGAGCACAGCCTTTGGACACATCCAGTCAGGGAGCACAGCCAGTGACCGACCCCTCTAATCCCAGAGCACAGTCTCCAGCCCCATCCAACTGTGTGGCACAGATGTAGGCCAGCCATCCAGCCAGAGTGCCCAGCCAGTGCCCTCCTCCAACAACAGAGCACAGCCATCTGCCTACCCAACCAGGACAACCAGCCTATAGCTCTGCCCAAATTCAGGCACAGCCTATGGCCCCATCCAGTCACAGAGGCCCCACTGGACAGCAAAGCCTTGTCTGTGGCCCCACCTGAACAAGGGCTCCAGCCAGCAGTACCAACCAGTTGGGGAGCACAGCCTGAGGCCCCACCCAACAAGGAGCATTTGTTGAACCCAGCCAGAGTCCTGCCCAATCATAGAGTACAAACAGCAGCACTGCCCTGCCAAGGAACATAGCCTATGACACTGTGCAACCAGAGGTGATTGCAAAGCCCAGCTGGTAGTCCCACCTGACTCAGAGACCACTCAGCAGCCCCACTTGACATGGAGCCCAGCCAGTAGTCCCACCAAACCACAGAGCACAGGCAGTGGCCTGACCCAACTATAACCCTCATAACAAGCCCTGCCTGCCCACCCCACTCAATACTCAGTGACCTGTCCACAAACCCAGGCTGGCCTGACTGGTGAAGGTCTTTTCCTGCCACACAGAACCGATAAAGCCTGGAAAATGAGACAATTTCCTCAAATGCACAGATATCGATACAAGGATACAAGGATTATGAAGAATCAGATAAACCTGATACCACTAAAGGAAACTAATACATCTCCAATAACTGACTTTAAAGAAATTGAAATAGGTGAGCTGGCTGATACGGAATTCAGAATAATCCTCCTGATGTAGTTTAGTGAACCGTAAGAACCACACAGAGAGATGACTCAACAAAATTAAGGAAATAACGCACTAACAAAATGCGATCAACAAAGAAATAGAAACCAACCAAAAAGAAAAACAAAAAAATCCAAAATCCTAGAGTTGAAGAATACAATAACAAAACTGAAGAATTCAATAAAAATCTTCAACATCAGACTAAACCAAGCAGAAGAAAAATCAATGAACTCACTTCTGGGTATATACCTAAAGAAAATGAAATCAGAATCTTGAAGGGCTACCTGCTCTTCCATGTTCATTACAGTTTTATTCACAATAGCCAAGATATGGAAACAACCTAAATGTCCATATATATATATATGAATGGATAAAGGAGATACGACTATACATGGAGGTGTGTATATGAATATATAGTGAATGTATATAATGGAATATTCTTCAGCCATGAAAAAGGGAATCCTGCCATTTGCAACTTCATGGATGGAACTTGAAGACATAATGCTAAATGAAATAAATGAGACAGAGAAAGACAAAATACTTTATAATCTCACTTATATGTGAAATTTGAAAAAGAAAAACTCTTAAAAACAGAGTTGAATGGTGCTTAGCAAGGGCTGGAGGTTTGGGGAAATGAAGAGATTTTGGCCAAAGGGTACAAACTTCCACTTATAAGACAATTAAGTTTTGGGGATCTAATATACAGTGTAGTTGTTATAGTTAATAATACTGTTTTATACACTAGAAAGTTGCTAACAGAGTAGCTCTTAAAGGATCTGACCCAAAAAAAGTAATGGTAATTATGTGACATAATAGAAGTATTAGCTATTATGTTGGTAATCATTTTGCAATATATAAGTGTATCAAATCAACACATTGTACACTTCAAACTTACACAATATTAGGGACGCCTGGGTGGCTCAGTCGGTTAGGCATCAGACTTTGGCTCAAGTCATGATCTCACGGTTTGTGAGTGCTGACAGCTCAGAGCCTGGAGCCTGCTTTGGATTCTGTGACCCCCTTCTCTCTGCCCCTCTCCTGCTCACAACCTGTCTCTGTCTCTCAAAAAATAAAAAAACGTTAAAAAAATGTTTAACTTACACAATGTTATATGTCAGTTATACTCAATAAATGCAGGAGAGAAAAACTTAAAACAATTCACTACCACTTTCTGCCGACCCACTCCTTGGATTTCAAAATTTGTTCAGAGAGGAGGGACTAGAAAATCTTTCATTTTGATTTTCTAAAACATAATAAATGCTGATATTTCAAAGACAACAAAAAATATGCCTTCATTTCTGTGCTATCATTATGAAAATTCATATTTTCCCTTTCCTATCCATACCTTTTACTTCATAGCTGGAATGCCTTCATTTATTCTTTGAACACAAATTATTCATTTCTCAATGTTTCCATATTCCTTACAATTAAATTTCATAAAAGAATATTTGCTCTTCTCAGATATTTCCTTTCCCTCTTACTATGACATAATATTTCCCTTTTCTCTCATGTTTTCTACAAAAGGGCTAGTTTATTCATTATTAAGAATTATGATGCCTTCTTTTAGATTTGTTTTATTGTAAGTTCAAATCTCTCAGGCTCAGTTAATGGAAGAACTTAAAGTTTGGGTTTATCAAATCTCTTCTTTATCACTGCAAGAATGCTACCATCAGGAGTAATTCAGAGCTGCAAGTAATCATGTAATGAGTTATATTTCAGTTTGTTCTATTAGGAATTAGCAGAAACAATGCCTATTATGTGCCTGGAAGAAAGCCATCATTATGAACAAGAACTCTATTTTCCTGATACAACTTTCCAACAGCACCATGGGCTTCATTTTCATTTGTGCCTCCTGATGGCCTCACTGTTCATGTAAATGTCCAACCCTTCCCATTCTGCGTTAAGGTATGTTAGCAGGTTAAGCTGGATTTCTTTTCCAGGTCACAGGTTTTCTATTTCTTATGCGGCAAGTCAAGAATTGGGGCACCCTTTCTGTTAATATTTTTATTTTTCTAACAAATTTAAGAGAAATACCTTAAAGTTACTAATGTCTGACTGTCATTCTTCCTTAATTTCTATGCCACTAGAAGTATCCTATGTTTTATACTTCTTGGATACAACTCTCATATCACCACTTAACCTCATATCTCATTTCATTTAGTAATGTTTCTTTTGGATCTTAGGATACTGCTCTCCACATTGTTTTGGACTTTATGTTCTCAGATAATGGATCCCCAAATCAGTTAACTTGAAGCATGCCACAACATATGATAAAATGAGTAACCTTGCAACCATTTCAACAAGGACTTTCTGAATGAAAGATTTTGTTAAGTGTGGTAAATCTAATGGGGTTATATACTTCCAACCTGAAATATTAAATTATGGAATAAAATGAATGTGGTCATGACCCACTAATTGTTCTTATTTGCTTTGTCATGGATACTGACCCTTCATATTCTATTACAATGTGCTATACAAGTTACTTTTATCATATATCATTAGTGTCTTCTGATTATTAATCCCTGGGTAATGGTTTCTTTGTATTGTTTTCTTTTTCCTTCTCAGAATCCCTTGAGTGTGCAATTAATTAAATGATATAAAAACACTCCTTTTTAGCATGTAAAATTAACAAGGAAATATCCCCTTACCTACTGGATATAACAACACTTTTATCAGATTTTCCTGGATTTTTTTTCCACTTCCATTTCCAAATGTAAAGAATATAAAAATGAATTTCACTTGAAATTCATTAGTATTAATAATAGATATAACCTAGATGTGTTCATAGTAAGGCTAGAGAATTTATCTTATCGAAAATAAAATCAAATATAGTAGTATCCAAATCTAGAACTGGTCTAAGTTCAAACTTACACACAAGGGTGAGGTGAAAAGTGGAAAATTTACAAAAACACACCATATATTCCACCTTTTTGCATTAAGTTACAACTTAATGTCCTTTTTCTTTCAATTTCTTACTAAAACAATATTGTCTAGGCTTTGAGTGCACTCATAATTCATTATTAGCTACTTTTTTTTTTTTTTGCCTTTTCACATCCTAGAAGAAAATACGAGAAAACACAGGAATTAAGGTAAATGCTTTAGAGTTTGGATGTTTTATTTTTAACTGGAAATTAAGGTAATTTTGTGATAATCAAAGGCAGATATTTATAAGAAGCTTGATTTTTTTCTTTCTGGTTAAACATTTTACTTTTTTGGTATAGAAATACAAAAATGTATAAAAGGTACCTATTTACAAAATGCACCTAAATCTGTCCACTGTTTTTATTAGTTATATAAATTTAATATAGCAATGTATAAGTTGAGGAAAAAAGACTAATGAAATGATCTTTAGAAAAATTCAGTCTATGACCATCATTTTACTACATTTTATGTATCAATTTTTTGTCTAATTATACCTTCCTAGAGAAATATTTTTCCATTCATTAATTTTAAAAAATAGTTATGAAGATGGTGATTACAAGAGAATAGATGTGAAAAGGAATACATTACTTCCATTTAACAGCCAATAAACACAAAGCAGCTTTAGACAGAAGGTATCATGAATTACATTAAATACTTTCTCACTTGATTCTGGAAATCACTGTGATATTCAGACAACCTTCTGAACTAGGTCAAATTTTATTTTATTTTTTTAAATCAAACTAGGAGAAAACTATTAAAGAAGCAATACACAATTTTTCTGGGCAGGCATAAATTTTGATATGAGAACCGTGAAAAAGAAATAAACATAAAATGGTAGAAATTTTAGGTATATAGTAGATATTAAAAGACAGTTGAAGAGTTGACTGTATTAGGAAAGAAAGTCATTACCAGCAGTCCAAAGTTTCACAGATAAAGATAATTCTGAAGAAAAGAAAATGCATTTTGTTTTTGCTTACTTGTGTTTTGTTTTTTGTTTCTTAGGGATCGTGTTTTTAATGGTAAATTCCATAAGGAAATAGCCCAACTGGTCTACAATCTGGCTAACAAAACATTCTAAAGGAGAAGGAGGAAGAGGACTCTTGATATAGATCTTATAAACAATATAGCTAATTTCTAAAATGTTTTAGGGTGTTGAAAGCCATTATTTAAAATGTGGTTGTTAAGAGTATGTTTTTGAATTTACAGAACAATTTCTCCCTTTATATTTGTTTGTGTTGCAAAGTTTTTCTTACTCTTCAAAGCTATCCATTATCATAATTACTGTGTTAAAAGTAAAATCTAAGTAACTACATACCTTCCTTAATTTTGTAGGGAGGATTTTAGCTTTATGTACAAGATTGGACAAATGATCTCTGAAGTTTCTTTTTAGTCTAAGAAGCTGTGACTATGTTCTATGATTTTCAGGCCCATCTGCAATTTTCCGATTTGCCACCCAAATGGCATAGGTTTTGAATTATGTTCTTATTGCTGCCATTTACGAAGCAATAACATATATTCTAGTGAGTCTTAAACATGTTGTGTCATGTGCCCTTTAAAAAAAAAGTGTGCCCTCTTTACACACAATTCTGTAGAATTAAAGTGCATTCGTGAATGTTCTGAAATCTATTCGTGTATTCGAGGCTAAGATCTTATACTGGATATTCAGTATGATAGAATTAAAAAGAACAAAGGTGTAGTATTTAAATGGTTTTGGATTCAGTTCCCAACTGAATTATTAACAATACTTCTCCACTTGGCTATGAACCTGTAAACTTCATAGAAACACAAATGCCTAGATCTCACCCAAATATTCAAATGAATTGCCTGGGTTGTGTGTTGGGTATTTATCTTTGTTAAAAAACTTACCAACTTTAGAAAGCTGGGATTTAGATACACATCCCAGACAAACTCTTTAATCTGAACCTTAATTTCCCTCTCTAAAAAATGAGGATTGTATATTCCACTCAAAGAAGGTTGCTGCAGATAAGAACATTTATGTAAATCTCCAAACAGTACATGGTATATTGTTGGTGATCAATGAATGTTAGCTTCTCATTCTCCTTGCTCTTTCTTACTGACTCAAATAGCTAATCTGGACCATTTTTTTTTAACTCTTTGTGTAGCTTTGTTAAAACCGTAAGAGAAATGAGGAATCATTCAATCCACATGGACTTCATTCTTTTGGGTCTGACAAATGACCCTGTACTGCAGGTTGTAATTTTCCTCTTTCTATTTTTTACCTACTTGTTGAGTGTGACAGGAAACTTAACCATCATCACTCTCACTCTGCTGGATTCCCACCTAAAGATACCAATGTACTTCTTCCTACGGAATTTCTCCTTTTTAGAAATCTCATTCACAACTGTTTGTATTCCAAGGTTCCTGGTGAGCCTTGTGACAAAGGACAGGACTATTTCCTACATGAGCTGTATGACTCAGTTATTTTTTTGTATCTTTTTGGGAGTAACTGAATTTTACCTTCTGGCTGCTATGTCCTTCGACCGTTATGTGGCTATATGTAAACCTCTGCATTACACCACCATCATGAGCAACAAAGTTTGCTACCAACTTGTACTCAGCTCTTGGGTAACTGGATTCTTGGTCATCTTTCCTCCAATAATCTTGGGACTCAAGTTGGAATTTTGTGCTTCCAATGTCATTGATCACTTTATTTGTGATTCTTCTCCCATCCTGCAGATCTCTTGTTCAGATACACATTTCCTAGAGCTAATGTCATTTTTCTTGGCCGTGATGACACTAATGGTCACACTGATGTTAGTGATTCTCTCCTACGGCTACATCATCAAGACAATTCTCAAATTCCCTTCTGTTCAGCAAAGGACTAAAGCCTTTTCTACCTGTTCCTCCCACATGATTGTAGTTTCCATCTCTTATGGTAGCTGCATCTTCATGTACATAAAACCATCAGCAAATGACAGAGTGACTTTAAGCAAAGGAGTAGCTGTGCTCAATACCTCAGTTGCCCCCTTATTGAATCCCTTCATTTATACACTAAGAAACCAACAAGTGAAACAGGCCTTTAAGGATATGGTCCAGAAAGTTTTATTTGCTTCAAACAAATGAGAAAATTCTAAAAAAGTATGAAGGGAAAAATGAATGAAAATGTTGCCCTTTTAATCTTAGGTTATTTTGTCTTACTCTGTACATATTTTCAAATTATATTAGCAATTTCAGCCCACTTTGGGACTCCTTCCATGCTATTATTTCTGGCTAGAAATTCTATTCCACAAATCTGTTTCTTTATTGATTTCAGAAATGCAGAATTTCAAATGTGATTATTTTTCACAGATCATACTGTATGAAACAAATGTCTAATGAGTCTCTGTATGAGCTTTCATGTTAGAAGCCTTTCCGGAATATGGCATGTAAATGGAATGTTTGTGATAGTAATCATATTTTTAGGACAAAAATGAATATTTGAAACAGATCACAAAATCAATTTTCAATCAAGAAAACAGTTCACTGATAATAGATAGCATTTTATGCTATGGAGAATATTATGTTTCATAAATGTCATTTTTTAATGTGTGAGCATAGTGCACAAATTATCAAGTCAAAGAAAATTTATAATAATTTTACAAAATGCTTTTATTTCTGTAAGATAATAAATTTTGATCCTTGTATATGTCATAAATGAGAAAATAATAATCAGATTCTATATGATCCCAACTGAAAATGTTCATTAAATTTCTAAAATTTTGAATTCCTGAAAGAGATGTTTACCTATGCCAGTGAATTGAATTACAATGTAAGAATTTATTTCATTGCCTTATTTTAGAGGTTAAAGTATATTCTACCCGTTCCACAGAATTTTCCTGATTAAATAAATCTATTTTCTGTATCAAAAACATTTCTTATTTGAATGTAATGATTATTTTCCCATAAATGCTAAATTGCCCTTTTTTTTTTTTTTTTAAGTAGGCTTCATGCCCAGCACGGAGCCCAATATGGGGCTTGAAGTCATGACCCTGAGATCAAGACCGGAGCTGAGATCAAGAGTCAGACACTTAACCAAATGAACCACCCAAGCACACCTAAAATGCACTTTAATATTCTATTCCAGTTAATTGAGCCTTTCTTTGGTGATGTTACTGGTAATAACAGCAATATAGAATAAATTCTCAGAAAAATCAGGAAATTCTTCTTCTTGTTAACCAAGTTGTTTTAATGTAAAGTATTGCTATACTTTGAAGAAACGTGAGAAAGAAAATGTGAAAACATTAATGCACATTCCCTAAGATAAAGACTGATGTGTATACCTTATTGAAGGAAAAAAATCAAATGAATGTCAGAGGTCAAATTTAGAGTCTCTGCAGAAGATAATTATATTGCCTCTAAAATTGGCTTATACAAAATATATTAATACTTGCATTTGAAGTTCTATTATTTCCTTTTTGGCATAATCTCCTATATTATTCTTTGGAATTTTTAATTGGTCTACAGGAGTATCTGAGAGTAGGGGAAAATATTTCTTAGATCCTATTCTCTTGGAAACTTATGTGAGGTTAACAATTTAGCTCTATTCATAAAACAAAAATGAAAGCATACATGACAACATGAGTTTGAAAATATGTTCTATACTATAACCCCATATGTCAATAATAAACATAAGGTGCAAAATATTTCTCTTTGACATATAGAATGCCTGTCAAAATCAAAACTAAATTTTAGTGTATTTATACCTAGATGCTCTGTGAAAAAATAGCTAAAATACTTAAGTATTTCCTAAAATTATTTCAAGATTGATTACTAAAATCATGAGAGGATGAAAATATAAAACACAATTTGATTAAAAAATATCTACCCAAGGCTATGTTGAAAATTAAGTCTAGGACAAATATGTATTTTATAGTAAGTAGATCTGAATGTCTGGCAAATGAACATTTCCACATACAGTAATAGTGGGGATAGTATTACAATGCAAGATATAAAGAAGTATTTACGATCTAGTATTGATTCCAAGATCAGTCTGTATTTGCAATCAAATAGTTGATTAACTCTGCATATAAAAATGTAATACAGGGGAACCTGGGCAGCTGTATCAGTTGAGTGTCTGACTCTTGAGTGTCAGACTCTTGATTTCAGCTCAGGTCATGATCCCAGGGTCATGGGATCAAGCCTCACGTGGAGCTCCACACTGAGTATGGAGCCTACTTAAGATTCTCCACCCCCCCACCCCGTCCCTCTCCTGCTCATACTTTCTCAAATAAACTTTTTAAAAAGTGTGATATAAACACTATATAGAAGTAGAATACTTAGATCTAAAGCAGTTTAAGCCTTACACAAGTTATTAAATGGATATATTCTTTAAATTTATGGAAAATATAGCAGCTATCAAGTTTTGCAAATATATGTAGTATATTGAGCCACTTATTAATAGGTAGAACTACGAAGATAGAATGCACTCAGAAAATGAACTCTAAGAACAGAAACTAAAACTGTTGAATTAAATGGTGTAAATTCTTTGGCACTAATTGGGGCCCATTATTCATGTTAGATTGCAAACAATGCTGGTAGCAAGGTGTAGTTTCTAAATACTATTTCCCACTGAAAGGAACCAGGTCTTCTTGGAGAAAGAACTCTTTCCACCTTAGGGGTAGGAAACATATGAACTGAGCCTGGAACATCTTTTTATGCCAGAAAAAAAGGAAGCAAATATATATATGTATATCATGAGGACACAGGAACCAATTTGGGCTGTACCTACTAGCCTAAAATGAGACAATTCGAGCATAAAAAAATATAATAGTGACTGTAACATATAGAAACCTATCAAATATATAAAAATCCCTGAGTGTATAGCATTATAAAAGGAAAACGACTGATCATCAGTGGAAGTTGCCAGGACATCAAATTACTACAACAAAACACCGATAGCCAAGGGGAGGAATCAAATGTTTATCCTCTCTGCCTGGATATAATGTACTTCAGATAATCAGTTTACCAAAAAAGTTATGAATTCCCAGAAATACAAAATAAAACAGTGGTTTGGACCTCTTTAACCCTCAGTCTTCCACTCTACCAGCTGTGCTATCAAAGGATACAACGGTTTGGACCTCTTAATGCAAGAATAGATCTAGACAATGTGTCAGTATGTACTAAAAATGATTTGTCAAATATTGATATTTATAATAGAGATATCAGGGTGCCAAGACTGATACACTGATCAATCTACGTATTACTGAAAGTAGGTCAAGCAGACATTACAAGTCTCATGATGTAATTCAATAAGAAGCATATAGCTTCCTCTATCAACTTTTTGCTAAAAATACAAATCTAGATGTAATCAATAAATATAATTAGCATATAAGAGGTAATTTGGTAATGAAAAAACAAGTCTATAAGGAAGCAATCATTTAACCAAAGACATTATACACTACAAATGCTGTCATTTATCCGTCAACGCAAGGGGGGAAAAATGAAAGGACTATAAGGGAATAAAAAAAAGTTGTAAGTAACAAAACAACAAAATATGATGTGTGGATTTTGATTCAAACACCTTAATTGTGAAAAAATACACACTGGATAGGAGAAACTATTACAATTTATTGATAATGCTGATATTGGCCTGATGGTAGGTAAAAGAAAATTTTCTTAGCAGTTAGATGCACCTACTGATAAACTTGGGCATAAAATGCAATGAATTTATGGGTGAAACAGAAGATGAAATGCCAACCAAAACATAGAAGAGTAAGGGGAAATAGAGAAAAATAATTTTAATATGTTTGTAATTATTATATCTTATCTCCTTATGTGGATCTTTAAAAGTTCCCATTCGAGAGTGACTTAAAACCTAGATTACTGGATCATTTTCTACAAAATTTATCTGCTCGTTGAGATTGGGGTAAAAATCATTGCTCGTGAGTGGCTACATATAAGACAAGCACACTGCCCTGTTTCCTCCATCTGCCACTGAGTTAGCTCACTTTGGTAATATGTCCTCACCTAGAGATTTCAGAAATGTTCAGGTTCTAATTTAGCAGGTAAATCAGACCAGTTCAAACAAACTCATCTTCTCCATGTTCTTCAATCTACTTTTATCATGAATGAAGCAAATTTTTATACTCGTCCGACTTCTGTGCCTATTTCCCAATTTGTTTGGAACACATATTGAGGAAACATGTGATTAATACCAACTAGCAGCCATGTTATGGTTTGGAAAACTAATATCATGGACAACATTTACATATATGACCAGGTTGAGAGAGAGCCCAGAAGATTAACCAGACTTGTATAGAAAATGATGTCTCACCTTTGGTTAAACAAGTCAGAAATCACGATGTGACAGCACTTATATAAATTTAGATACTGAGCTCTTGCTATTCAGAAGTTAAACTCTATTCCCCCATCTTAGTGTTGTAGGTAGGCTAAGAAACTCCCATGTGGTTGGAGCGCCTGGGTGGTGCAGTCGGTTAAGCGTCCGGCTTCAGCCAGGTCACGATCTCGCGGTCGGTGAGTTCGAGCCCCACATCAGGCTCTGGGCTGATGGCTCGGAGCCTGGAGCCTGTTTCCGATTCTGTGTCTCCCTCTCTCTCTGCCCCTCCCCCGTTCATGCTCTGTCTCTCTCTGTCCCAAAAATAAATAAACGTTAAAAAAAAAAAATTTTTTTAAAACACACCATAGGGAGAGCCAGTTACGTGGTAGTCATCTTACATGGACTACCTGCCTGGAAAAAACATTGTCATCTAATCATCTATGGTTTTCCCCTCCCCATTTCTCCATCTGTTTGCTGATTCTGACCTGTAACTGGCTCTTAGTGACTCATTCCTGTATCCTGCTTGGATCTTCAAAGGAGTTTTTCCAAATTACAACAAACCACATTTATGACCTTTCTATGTGGTTTGTTACTCCCTATGCTTAATAGACGATGTTAAAAAAAAAGTGTCAGAAATACGATTTCTATGTTGTTTAATGTAATAACCACAAAATTAAAGGAGTCTGATATAGAGTTAAAGATGATATTTGCCCTCAGACCTAGATCATGTTATATTGTTTATTATGTTGACTCAATTTTAAAACTAATCTGACACCTCTTACTTTTTCCAGATCCCTGACTCTAATTTAGGGAATTCTTTTTGGCTTTTATGTTTGGTGGGGAAAATATTCTGAGTGGCATTTAAATCACACCATGCCCGATCTGTCAGCCCATATATAATACCTACATTAAGGCAAAAAGTGTTATCACTGTGTTTGACACAGAAATAGCTTTCCTTTCACGGTTTCCACTCATGCCTCCTCAATATACTTATCAGAAACATTAACACCAGAGATTAAAGAAACTTAAATTCTGGATTTGGACCAAAAGCTGTTCTGGGATTGTTCCTTAGCCAACATCAACTAACTACATTAACACCAGCTGAAATTATTTCAGTCTCCAAGGCTTGTTTAAAGCCATCAATAAATTGGGAGGAAAAAACCCCATAATTTCTTTTGGAAATTCCAAGTAACTGATTATGTGAAGGCTTCATTTGATTGCTTTAAAGTATTCTTTTCTTCCAGAAGTGGGAGATACTGTCTATACACCACCCGCCCATTTCCCAGAGTAAATCTCCCAGTGTTTAGACTCCATTAAAGAGATGAAGGACTGCTGTAATGTTTTAGGAGGAGCTGAAAGCACTCCCAAGAATGTGAGTATCACACAAGTAACAAATTAAATTAATATTAACAGTAGATTTAGTAAGTGAATAATACACTCCAGATATAGAAAAGGATTACATATATAGTCCACCAGCCCCTCTTTTCCTCATACTTGAGGCATGTAATTGATGCCTGACACAACTCTGGAAGCTAGATCATGTCCTTGCTCCTAAATATCTTGAAAAATAAATTTACACCCTTGTTTGATTCACACCTATTTACTTCTTAGGTCTTTTAGAGAACTGAGCATCTTAGAGTGAAGGGTAACCTTACTTATATCGGCAGATAATCTGCAATTCAGGGCTGCTTCTTGAAGTCCTTTATTTCACATATTTTTAGGTGACCTGATATTCAATGCTGCACAAACCCAGACTTATCAATATCTTCAATCAACTAAAAAATTATGAACTCTTGTTTCTTTTAACTATAATTCAATTAACTATTCCATCTAATTTTGGCAAGACATATGAAACTGTTTCTAAGAGAAAATAATTTTCTAAGTCTCTCAAAAACCATAGACATAATGGTTTTAGTTATTTATCCCTGAGTATCGTGAGGATTAGAAAAATGAAGATTATGTTTGTATGGGCTTTTATGTGGACTTCTGGTCACTCTTACTCATGGACCCAGACTCACCTCACAGACAGCTCTGGGATGGTATTGATTATCCAATCATTTCATTTCTAACATGTGGCCAAGACCTTCCTACCAAGGTATTTGTGCTATTTCGAAAGGTAATTGCTACTCCAAAGTCTGGGAGAATAAACCAAGAATTCCCTCTGGTTTACATAGCCCTGATATTTGAACCTTCCAAAATCAATAAAAATGAGAATTTTATCAAGATTGATGTTTGTTTTATGTGCCAAACATGAGTGAATAAACACAAGTCCCAGGTGAATTGGGTTCCAATGTTATTAATGAATCTTTTGTGTAATCTTTTGGCAAAGATCCTGAAACATGTAGGACTGGGGACCATGTCCTCAGAGACCTGAAGATTCGACAATGATATTCAACACAGGACTTTTACACAAAATAAAAACCAAATTAAAAAGAGCAAGTCTACCATTTCTTCCTTTTATTCAATAACATCTATAGCTGCTAATAGCTGCTGACAGAATACAGTTACCCCTTTTCTCCTTCTGTAACATTACCTTAAATGACTCATTATAAACAAATATAGACAAGTTAAACTTACTGTAATAAGCACCCTAATATCTCAGATTACAGCCTTCAAGAAATTTCCTATGTAAATATATTCATATTGTTATATTTTAAAATATGAAACACTCTTTACATATTTTTCAGATTACTTGATAATTAAAAACTTAAAACTTTTTATCTCAATAATTACAAATTTGTATCATTTAGGTACCATGTAATATTTCTTTTTGGAGAATTCCATCATAATTAGAAATCAATCCTAACAGTTGAAACTTTGTAATTTCTAAAAAGTTTTTTTCACCATTATAAAAAATAACTACTTTGAACTGATCAAATGGTTCTACAATTTTTATTATAACTTCATGTTGTCTCTTTTTAAATCAACTATCAGCTGTGATGCAAAATGCATTCTTGAACATCTTTGTCTATTTACAGGATTTCCTAGTAGTGGGCATTACTACTTGTATGCATATTAACAATTTGTTATGTGTGTTGCAAATATTTTCCCCACTCTTTTGTTGGTCTTTAATTGTGTTTATGCCACGATTTTTTTAGCATAGAATCTCATGATATATTCAGAAAAAGTGTATATTTATCTGAATCTTACATATTTTTCATATATATTCTTCTCACTTTATACTTTTAAAATGAACCATGCTGTTCTATTTTTCAAATTTGTTTATTAACAGATTTAACTATGTTTTTGTATGATTTGTGGTTACCCTCAATATTTTTATTTTTGTTTTGTTTATGCTTTTACTTTTTATAATTTTAGTAAAATATATATAACAAAATTTACCATCTCAACGACTTTCAGAGTATAGTTCATAAGTGTTAAGTACATGACACATCTCCAAAGGCAAGGGAATTAAAAGCAAAAATGAACTATTGGGACCTCATGAACATAAAAAGCTGCACTGCAAAGGAAACAATCAACAAAACTAAAAGGCAACCAACAGAATGGGAAAAG
This sequence comes from Felis catus, assembly GCF_018350175.1. NCBI lineage: Eukaryota > Metazoa > Chordata > Mammalia > Carnivora > Felidae > Felis > Felis catus. The sequence continues at coordinate 82,014,456 of NC_058374.1, forward strand.
ATATTTGCAAATGACATATCGGACAAAGGGCTAGTATCCAAAATCTATAAAGAACTCACCAAACTCCACACCCGAAATGCAAATAATCCATTGAAGAAGTGGGCAGAAGGGATACTTTTCCAAAGAAGACATCCAGATGGCCAACTGACATGAAAAGATGCTCAATGTCACTCCTCATCAGGGAAATACAAATCAAAGCCACACTGAGATACTACCTCACACCAGTCAGAGTGGCTAAAATGAACACATCAGGAAACTATAGATGCTGGTGAGGATGTGGAGAAACAGGAACCCTCTTGCACTGTTGGTGGGAATGCAAACTGGTGCAGCCACTCTGGAAAACAGTGTGGAGGTTCCTCAAAAAAATTAAAAATAGAACTACCCTATGACCCAGCAATAGCACTGCCAGGAATTTACCCAAGGGCTACAGGAGTGCTGATGCATAGGGGCACATGTACCCTAATGTTTATAGCAGCACTCTCAACAATAGCCAAATTATGGAAAGAGCCTAAATGTCCATCAACTGAGAATGGATATAGATGTAGTTTATATATACAATGGAATACTACTTGACAATAAGAATGAAATCATGCCATTTGCAGCAACGTGGATGCAACTGGAGGGTATTATGCTAAATGAAATAAGTCAGTCAGAGAAAGACAGATATATGTTTTCACTCATATGTGGAACCCAAGAAACTTAACACAAGACCATGGGGGAAGGGAGGAGAGAAAAAATATTTGCAAACAGAGGGAGAGAGGCAAACCATAAGAGACTCTTAAATACAGAGAACAAACTGAGGGTTGATGGGGGGTGGGGGAGAGGGGAAAGTGGGTGATGGGCATTGAGAAGGGCCCTTGTTGGGATGGGCACTGGTGTTGTATGTAAGCCAACTTGACAATAAATTATATTTCAAAAAATTCATCATGAAAATATAAGTTTTAAATATATATGTGCCCAAATACATAAATCAAATATTAACAAAACTGAGGGGAAAATAGACAGACATACAATAGGAAATTTCAATACCCTAACTTCTTGGATAAAACATCCAGGCAGAAAATCAATAAGGAAACAAATGATCTAAATAGCGTTACAAAGCAAATGGATCTAACAGACTTCTACAGAACATTCTACCCAACAGCAACAGAATACACATTCCTCTTGGGGGGCATACAGCATATTCTGCAGGATAGTTCCCATTTTAGGTCACACTACAACAAAAATATCCTAAAATTGACTATGGTGATAGTGGCACAATATACTAAAAACCATTGAATCGTACACTTTAAATGGGTAAATTGCATGGTATATGAGTTACATATCAATAAAACTTTCTTAAAAAAACTGTCAATTACATTACAAGAAGGGAATATTTAGGATAATCTCACTCATGATCAAACACAAAATTCTCAAACAAGATGTTAACAAAATTAATCCAATGATATATAAAAAGGATGATATGATGGGCATTGAGGAAGGCACCTGTTGGGATGAGCACTGGGTGTTGTATGGAAACCAATTTGACAATAAATTTCATATTAAATAAATAAATAAATAATAAAAATAAGATGATAAGCCAAGATAAATTTTTATTAATTCTTAAGATCCAAGGCTGATTTGAGATCTGAAAATTAATGTAATTTACCACATTAATAGAATATAAAACTCATATGATTCAATAAATTTCAAAAAAGTTTCATAAAATTCCGTATTTTTCATGATAAAACCCTTTCACAAATAAAAAATGAACTTCTCTAATCTGATAAACTATACCCATATTCCCACAAATATCTAACAAACATCATACTTAACGTTGAAATGTTTATAGTTTATTTCTGAAATCAGGAATAACACAAGGATATTTGATATCATCACTTCTACTTAGCAGCGTCCTGGAAGCTTTAGCCAGAACAATAAATCGAGAGAAAGGAATAAATAGAAGAACTTAAAAGAAATTCACAAAACTAAGTTTACTTAGAAATGAAATTGTTTTTATGTAGAAAATCCAAAATAATCTAAGGAAAAAAATTCAGAATTTATAAGGCAACTTAAAGTTCATGAATACAAAATTAGTACTCACTAAACATGTTTGCTTCTTATATAGGAATGAAAACTGGGAAGATAAAAGCTTTTAATGATTTCCTTTATAGCAGTACCCAAAAGAACGAATACTTATAAATAAATCTAATGAGTCATGTGCAATTCTAAACACACAGACACATATGCACCCAAAAGAAAAAACTTTAAAATACTGAAATTTTAAAATAACCAAATAAATGAATGGGGATACCATGTTAATGAATTGGAACAGTCAGTACTCTAAAAATGTAAATTGACGACTGTATGCTACCATATATGAGAGACAAAGAAGCAAAAATTGTACAATAGGCAACCTCCCACCCTGCTATGCTCGGGGCTTAGCCCGATAGGCCTGTGCCAGCAGGAAGAAAGCTGCCTCCTGGAAAGAAAAGCCTAAATGTCCCGACTCTCTGTGTGTGACTCACCGCTACAGTACCACAACCTTAGCGTTTAAAACAACACAAACTTGGGGCATCTGGGTGGCGCAGTCGGTTAAGCGTCCGACTTCAGCCAGGTCACGATCTCGCGGTCCGTGAGTTCGAGCCCTGCGTCAGGCTCTGGGCTGATGGCTCAGAGCCTGGAGCCTGTTTCCGATTCTGTGTCTCCCTCTCTCTCTGCCCCTCCCCCATTCATGCTCTGTCTCTCTCTGTCCCAAAAATAAATAAACGTTGAAAAAAAAAAAAAACACACAAACTTGTTCTCTTACGGTTCTGGAGCTTCCAAAGACCTCCCGTGTTCCGTGGCTCATGGCTGCTTCCTTGCAACGCTCCAACCCACGCACTTACATCCAACCGCACACCTACCCACTCCCGGCTTCCAGCCTCACTCTTATAAGGATCCTTGTGATTACATTGGGCCCACCTGGATAACCGAAAACCATCTTCCCATCTCAAGACCCTTAACCTAATCACATAGGTAAAGACTTTTTTTTTCCAGCCAAACAATGTAATATATGCACCAGTTCTGGGTAATATATGCACCGGTTAGGACATGAACATCTTTGGGGGCCATTATTATGTCTACCAAAGTTACCAATATTTATATTTTTTTAAATTAAGACAAAATTTTAAAATTAATTAGAGAGCATTTGAACCTCTTTGTAAACACCTGTGTCCAATTCCCAATTAATTTGTTGTTTTCAGGTGCTGACTTTCAGGGCTAAGTAATGATTTTTTTTTTCTTTTAGTTGGAAACTTTCTGGAGCATGTGAGTGTGATGACTGTGGTATTGTCTGGGTTACTAAGCAGCTTGGATGAGCATCTGTGTAGGAATCACTCTGGTAGGTTATATTTAAAAACTGTTTCTTCCAAATGTTCAGAACAGGGCCAGGTCTCTACTAAGAAGCGGCCTTAAATCTGCTACAGGAAAAAAGAAAGAAAAAAGGTAGAGCTTATAAAATGCAGAAGGTGATTAAATCACTTTGTTTAATATTAACAGCTGTCTAATAACCAGTGAGGAAGCAAGGAGGATTAAAGGAGAGAGGAAAAACCTGCAGCGCAGCTTCTTGACTGATCATTGAACCAGTTAATCACATTCTGATTAGAAGTGAGTGGAGGAAGAAAACATGGGCACCATATTCCTGTGAGTTTTCTCTTCTAGGCGTGGAAAAGAGGAACCATAGTGCTGAGATGCCCTTGGACTGGAGCTGGAGACCAAAAAACAAACAACAACCAAAGACAAAAATAAAAGACCTCAGTAAAATCTGGGTAGGGCAAGCCTGTGCTGAAATGTATTTGCTTTTGTTTTGTTTCTTCCTTGAATTGGTAATTGCAGAACATTCACCCCCTTAATGCCCGGGGGAGAGGTGTGAAGTCTCCTGGTCTCTCAGTCTAATGAGAAAAACTCCCTACCACCAGTTGCTACACAGAGCTCTGGGTTTTGAAGGTTCAAGTTGCTACTGCTAAAACAATCAAGTAAAATTGAAAGCACACTTGTAAACAGATTAACACAGCTCTAAAACGAGGAAGTTCAATGTTTACCTAAATGGTTCCCCCCCTCCCTGCTCCCCGCTTGCTTCTCATAACATTTTATGTGTATTTTCATCTCCTGGGAGGGCATTAACTAATACATAATGTTACTTTATTAAAAAATTATTGATGAGGGAGGATAAGGCAAGCTGACAGGATGCAACCCCCCACCAATGGGATATTGTGATACTCCTCAGGCACTCCTGGCTGCCCAAGAACAAAGGGAAAAACAAATGGTTAACTGATAGAGATCACAGTCCTGCAAGACCTAAGTCTCCATCACCCCTCCATAGTGATATGGGAAACAAAGACAGAAAGAAATTGCAGATAGAACCAAATTTCCTTATAACCTGCAGCCCATTGACAGATACTAGAGGCAGGCAAAGTAAAACATTTCTCCAGTAACTCCTTACTGTCTTAATGTTAATGCTTTGCTAGAGGGAAAAACCACCTTAGTTTGACAATAGCTAGGCCTCCAGCATCCTATGAGTCTTCTTTAGCATATGGAAATTTCACTGGAAACTTCCCCTGGACTTTACCTCCCCAACTCCATAGTATATAACCAGTCTCTCCTCATGGTCCTGGGGCAGCTCTTCCTGCCCACAGATCATGTCCGTGCTTTAATAAACCACATTTTTGCACCAAAAATAAATATATACATACATAAATAATAAATAATAAATAATAAAATAAAAATGTAAATTGTTAGGCTACCTGGGTGGCTCAGTCAGTCATGATCTCATAGTTCATAGGATGGAGCCCCACATCAGGGTCTGTACTGTCAGCTTGGGATCCTCTCTTTTGCTCTCTCTCTGCCCCTCCTCTGCTCATGCTCTCTCTCTCTCTCTCTCTTTCTCTCAAACTTTAAAAAATTTTTTAATTAAAAACTAAAAATGTAAATTATTCCCAAATTGACCCTTCAATTTAAAACAAATTCCATTAGAATCCTAGCAAATTATTTTCCTATAAATTGATCATCTGATTCTAAAATTTATATGAAAATTCAGAGAACGAAAACCAGACAAACACCCCTGAAAAAGAACAGAATTATATTGGCAATAGTACAGAAAAATAGACCAATAGAATAGAAAAGGAAGTGCAGAAAGAGACCCATGTGAATGTTTCCCTGCCTCCATTTCCCAAGCCTGTCTTACCTCCCGTGGACCCTCCTTCCCCACCTCAGCCCCTATTTCCTCCTTCCCAATAGAAGGAAGCTCTAATATTGTTGTGAGGGCTTGCCCTTCTCTCTTGATAACTGACCCACATTTGTAAAAGATCTGAAGGCATTTCTACAGTACGTGTGACTTCTACAATTCTATAGGGATATACAGAATTTTTTTTTTTATTATTTTGGGTGGAGAGAGGGGCTACGAGCCAGCAAGTCACTTACATGCACATGTGGATTCTCTGATGCCAGCTCAGATTTCTCAAGTTCTCAGCTACTGAGCTTTATGAAAAGCTGGCCCTGCTGAGCATTGTGGAAGGCTGAGGGGTGATCTCTGGACTTGGGATAAAATGATGGTTACTTAGCACAACATACCCAGATCCTGTATTCTTGGTAAGCTGAATGACATCTTTGGGTCTAGCAAGTTCCCTGCACGTTTTGAGTTTGAAATAGCAGCAGTTGACTTATAAATTAGCAGTGATTAATGAATATATGAATGATAATTAGTTCTGCTTTAATAGGACCCATGGAGCCACCTGGGTGGCTCAGTCAGTTAAACGTCTGACTCTTGGTTTTGGCTCAGGACATGATCTCACAGGTTCAGAAATTGAGTCCCCTGTCAGACTCTGGGCTGATAGTGTGGAGCTTGTTTAAGATTCTCTGTCTCCCGGTCTCTCTGCCCCTTTCCTGCTCATGCTCTCTCTCCCTCTCTGAAAAGTAAAATAAATATATTTAAAAAACAAAAATTAATAATCAGATGGGGAAGAGTGACTTGAGTAGATCATATGAGTATGTCCTACAACAGAACTCATCAGATGATTCCCAGCATTTCAACAGGGTAAAAAGAACATGGTGAGAATAATTTCATCATCTGACTTTTTTTTTTTTTTTTTTTTTTTTTTTTTGCTGCCACTGATACTATTATGATTACATTTCTTACCTCTGTGGACACTGCCCCACAGGTGCTGGTTAAGTTTTTTTCTTTGTTTTTCTTTGTTTTGTTTTGTTTGCCAAAGTTAATTTCACCATAGATTCATTAGTGGTTTGAATAGTCACCAAGGACATTTTCATTTTTCCACTTAGTTGTTCCCTGTGCACTTGAGCAGATAAAACCAATAAAGTACATGTCATTTCTATTAATGAAAATTTATAGAGCAACCCATTTCTTTGCAGAGAGGTCAGGCCATGTTCACTTCCACAGCCAGGCAGAGTTACTAACATTTACTTAGCATTGTTTGTCCATTCTTTCAGTCACAGAATTCAGGAAAAATATTATTTGATAGTTTAAAGAGAGATAGGAACTCTCATCAGATCCATTTTAGACTTAGTGATGATAAGAGCAAAGGGTGCCATTCCCTATGCCACTGCATATTATCTTGCATTTGCAGGCACTCTTACCTGGAAGACTATGTGGGGCTTCAAAGTATGCCAAAGTTAACTCAAAATTATAGCCACGAGTACCCAGTGTTTCTCAGACCCAAGAAGGAACTTAGGGTTAAATTTCCCAAAAAATGATGGGGAACCACCAGAAAGTAAGTATGAAACATTTGTAATTTTGTGGCTAAATGTTCAGGAACTGGAATCATAGAAGGTGTAGAAAAGCTGTCCCTGGGTAAAGACAGTGAATTTAGGGGTGCCTGGGTGGCTCAGTTGGTTAGGCGACCGACTTCAGCTCAGGTCATGATCTCATAGTTTGTGAGTTTGAGCCCCGCATCAGGCTCTGTGCTGACAGCTCAGAGCCTGGAGCCTACTTCAGATTCTGTGGCTCCCCCTCTCTCTACCCCTCCCCTGCTCATGTTCTATGTCTCTCTGTCTCTCAATAATAAAAAAATACACATGAATGGTTCCATGTGTACTTAAAAAAAAAAAGGCAGTGAATTTAGATATTTCTGCTAAAAAATCTGAGTACAAAAGTACTTTCATATGCAGAAAGGATCTGAAAAGTAATCTCTGGGCTGCCATTTGTTTATTATAACATAGTAATGAATCTGAACATGATTCTTGAGCAGTGTTCTTGGAAAAGATCAGAGTTAAGGATAAGACCAGCCAGCCACACACACAACTGGTGGGGGGGGGGGGGGGGGGGTGTAGTCACTGCTGTGCTATAATGGGAAAGACCAAAAAAAGGCTATCAAAAATTCTCTCTCCCTTTTTCATAGATTCTTAGAACACAAGAGCTAGAAATAATTTCAAAGGGGCAACCACCCACCTAAGACATCCTGCTAAATGGTTAAATTATCCTTGAACATTTCCAGCCCATCTCTTGGGCTCCCTCAATCCTAAAAGAACTCATAGTAATTAATGTCATGTTAATTAGGTTAAACATCATTGTAAGATTTGGAGCCTCTTATGTTCATTGTTTTTTTTACTGGTGAATTCAGTCAAATAACAAAACATTTAAAATAATACATTTATTATTAATTTAAAACATTAAAAGATCAGTGAAATGTAATGATGATTTTTTACTGAAATAACCATTTAGAATAAAGTGGTGTACCTCCCTATAAGAAAAATGCCAGTGAAACAATTATCAGGATTATCATGTTAGGAAAAAATATTAAAAATAAATAATACTCAAAATAATAATTCCCAAATCCCCAAGGCTTTGGAAAATAGAGATTCTCATTTACAAATGGTGGGAGTATACACAGAGACACATTTTCCAAAGGACTGGATTGGGAATAAGTATGAGAAGTATTTTATTCCATTTTTTTTTACCAGTTCTTATTTTTTTTTAATATCAAATTTATTGTCAATTTGGTTTCCATACAACACCCAGTGCTCATCCCAACAGGTGCCCTCCTCAGCCATCACCCACCCTCCCCTCCCTCCCACCCCCCATCTACCCTCAGTTTTTTCTCAGTTATTAAGAGTCTCTTATGCTTTGGCTCTCTCCCTCTCTAACGTCTTTTTTTTTTCCTTCCCCTCCCCCATGGGTTTCTGTTAAGTTTCTCAGGATCCACATAAGAGTGAAAACATATGGTATCTGTCTTTCTCTGTATGACTTATTTCACTTAGCATAACACTCTCCAGTTCCATCCACGTTGCTACAAAAGGTCATATTTCATTGTTTCTCATTGCCATGTAGTATTCCATTATGTATATAAACCACAATTTCTTTATCCATTCGTCACTTGGTGGACATTTAGGCTCCTTCCATAATTTGGCTATTGTTGAGAGTGCTGCTATAAACATTGGGGTACAAGTGCCCCTATGCATCAGCCCTCCTGTAGCCCTTGGGTAAATTCCTAGGAGTGCTATTGCTGGGTCATAGAGTAGGTCTGTTTTTAATTTTTTGAGGAACCTCCACACTGTTTTCCAGAGCAGCTGCACCAGTTTGCATTCCCACCAACAGTGCAAGAGGGTTCCCGTTTCTCCACATCCTCGCCAGCATCTATAGTCTCCTGATTTGTTCATTTTAGCCACTCTGACTGGCGTGAGGTGATATCTGAGTGTGGTTCTGATTTGTATTTCCCTGATGAGGAGCGATGTTGAGCATCTTTTCATATGCCTGTTGGCCATCTGGATGTCTTCTTTACAGAAGTGTCTATTCATGTTTTCTACCCATCACTTCACTGGATCATGTTTTTCGGGTGTGGAGTTTGGTGAGCTCTTTATAGATTTTGGATACTAGCCCTTTGCCTGATATGTCACTTGCAAATATCTTTTCCCATTCTGTTGGTTGCCTTTTAGTTTTGTAGATTGTTTCCTTGCTGTGCAGAAGCTTTTTATGTTCATGAGGTCCCAATAGTTCATTTTTGTTTTTAATTCCCTTGCCTTTGGGGATGTGTCAAGTAAGAAATTGCTACAGCTGAGGTCAGAGAGGTCTTTTCCTGCTTTCTCCTCTAGGGTTTTGATGGTTTCCTGTCTCACATTCAGGTCCTTTATCCATTTTGAGTTTATTTTTGTGAATGCTGTAAGAAATTGGTCTAGTTTCATCCTTCTACATGTTGCTGTCCAGTTCTCCCAGCACCATTTGTTAAAGAGACTGTCTTTTTTCCATTGGATATTCTTTCCTGCTTTGTCAAAGATTAGTTGACCATACATTTGTGGGTCTAGTTCTGGGGTTTCTATTCTATTCCATTGGTCTACGTGTCTGTTTTTGTGCCAATACCATGCTATCTTGATGATTACAGCTTTGTAGTAGAGGCTAAAGTCTGGGATTGTGATGTCTCATGCTTTGGTCTTCTTCTTCAAAATTACTTTGGCTATTTGGGGCCCTTTATGGTTCCATACAAATTTTAGGATTGCTTGTACTAGCTTCGAGAAGAATGCTGGTGCAATTTTGATTGGGATTGCATTGAATGTGTAGATAGTTTTGGGTAGTATTGACATTTTGGCAATATTTATTCTTCCAACCCAGGAGCACGGAATGTTTTGCCATTTCTTTATATCTTCTTCAATTTCCTTCATAAGCTTTCTATAGTTTTCAGCATACAGATCTTTTACATCTTTGGTTAGGTTTATTCCTAGGTATTTTATGCTTCTTGGTGCAATTGTGAATGGGATCAGTTTCTTTATTTGTCTTTCTGTTGCTTCATTATTAGTGTGTAAGAATGCAACTGATTTCTGTACATTGATTTTGTATCCTGCAACTTTGCTTAATTCATGTATCAGTTCTAGCAGACTTTTGGTGGAGTCTATCGGGTTTCCCATGTATAACATCATGTCGTCTGCAAAAAGTGAAAGCTTGACTTCATGTTTGCCAATTTTGATGCCTTTGATTTCCTTTTGTGGTCTTATTGCTGTAGCTAGAACTTCCAGCACTATGTTAAGCAACAGCAATGAGAGTGGACATCCCTGTCGTGTTCCTGAACTCAGGGAGAAAGCTCTCAGTTTTTCCCCATTGTGGATGATATTAGCTGTGGGCTTTTCATAAATGGCTTTTATGATGTTTAAATATGTTCCTTCTATCCCGACTTTCTTGAGGGTTTTTATTAAGAAATGATGCTGAATTTTGTCAAATGCTTTTTCTGCATCGATTGACGGGATCATATGGTTCTTATCTTTTCTTTTATTAAGGTGATGTATCACGTTGATTGATTTGCGAATGTTGAACCAGCCCTGCATCCCAGGAATGAATCCCACTTGATCATGGTGAATAATTCTTTTTATATGCTATTGAATTCGATTTGCTAGTATCTTATTGAGAATTTTTACATCCATATTCATCAGGGATATTGGCCTGTAGTTCTCCTTTTTTACTGGGTCTCTGTCTGGATAGCAATCAAAGTAATGCTGGCTTCATAGAATGAGTCTGGAAGTTTTCCTTCCCTTTCTATTTTTTGGAATAGCTTGAGAAGGATAGGTATTATCTCTGCTTTAAATGTCTGGTAGAATTCCCCTGGGAAGCCATCTGGTCCTGGACTCTTATTTTTGGGAGATTTTTGATAACTGATTCAATTTCTTCACTGGTTATGGGTCTGTTCAAGCTTTGTATTTCCTCCTGATTGAGTTTTGGAAGTGTGTGGGTGTTTAGGAATGTGTCCATTTCTTCCAGCTTGTCCAGTTTGTTGGCATACAATTTTTTATAGTATTCCCTGGTAATTGCTTGTATTTCTGAGGGATTGGTTGTAATAATTCTATTTTCATTCATGATTTTATCTATTTGGGTCATCTCCATTTTCTTTTTGAGAAGCCTGGCTAGAGGTTTATCAATTTTGTTTATTTTTTTTAAAAATCAATTCTTGGTTTCATTGATCTGCTCTACAGTTTTTTTAGATTCTATATTGTTTATTTCTGCTCTAATATTTATTATTTCTCTTCTTCTGCAGGGTTTGGTGTGTCTTTGCTGTTCTGCTTCTATTTCCTTTAGGTGTGCTGTTAGATTTTGTATTTGGGATTTTTCTTGTTTCTTGAGATAGGCCTGGATTGCAATGTATTTTCCTCTCAGGACTGCCTTTGCTGCATCCCAAAGTGTTGGATTGTTGTATTCTCATTTTCATTTGTTTCCATATGTTTCTTAATTTCTTCTCTAATTGCCTGGTTGACCCATTCATACTTTAGTAGGGTGTTCTTTAACCTCCATGCTTTTGGAGGTTTTCCAGACTTTTTCCTATGGTTGATTTCAAGCTTCATAGCATTGTGGTCTGAAAGTATGCATGGTATGATCTCAATTCTTGTATACTTATCAAGGGCTGTTTTGTGACCCAGTATATGATCTATCTTGGAGAACGTTCCATGTGCAGTCGAGAAGAAAGTATATAATATTGCTTTGGGATGCAGAGTTCTAAATATATCTGTCAAGTCCATCTGATCCAATGTATCATTCAGGGCCCTTGTTTCTTTATTGACCACGTGTCTAGATGATCTATCCATTGTTGTAAGTGGCGTATTAAAGTCCCCTGCAATTACCACATTCTTATCAATAAGGTTGCTTATGTTTGTGAGTAATTGTTTTACATATTTGGGGGCTCCCGTATTCGACGCATAGACATTTATAATTGTCAGTTCTTCCTGATGGATAGTCCCTGTAATGATTATATAATGCCCTTCTTCATCTCTTGTTACAGCCTTTAATTTAAAGTCTAGTTTGTCTGAAATAAGTATGGCCACTCCAGCTTTCTTTTGACTTCCAGTAGCATGATAGATAGTTCTCCATCCCCTCACTTTCAATCTGAAGGTGTCCTCAGGTCTAAAATGAGTCTCTTGTAGATAGCAAATAGATGGGTCTTGTTTTTTTTATCCATTCTGATACCCTATGTCTTTTGGTTGGAGCATTTAATCCATTTACATTCAGTGTTATAGAAAGATATGAGTTTCGAGTCATTGTGATGTCCATAGGTTTCATGCTTGTAGCGATGTCTCTGGTACTTTGTCTCACAGGATCCCCCTTAGGATCTCTTGTAGGGCTGGTTTAGTGGTGATGAATTCCTTCAGTTTTTGTTTGTTTGGGAAGACCTTTATCTCTCCTTCTATTCTAAATGACAGACTTGCTGGATAAAGGATTCTCCGCTGCATATTTTTTTCTGTTCATCACATTGAAGGTTTCCTGCCATTCTTTTCTGGCCTGCCAAGTATTAGTAGAGAGATCCGTCACGAGTCTTATCGGTCTCCCTTTATATGTTAGAGCACGTTTATCCCTTGCTGCTTTCAGAATTTTCTCTTTATCCTTGTATTTGCCAGTTTCACTATGATATGCCATGCAGAAGATTGATTCAAGTTATGTCTGAAGGGAGTTCTCTGTGCCTCTTGGATTTCAATGCCTTTTTCCTTCCCCAGATCAGGGAAGTTCTCAGCTATTATTTCTTCAAATACACCTTCAGCACCTTTCCCTCTCTCTTCCTCCTCTGGAATACCAATTATGCGTAGATTATTTCTCTTTAGTGCATCACTTAGTTCTCTAATTTTCCCCTCATACTCCTGGATTTTTTTATCTCTCTTTTTCTCAGCTTCCTCTTTTTCCATAATTTTATCTTCTAATTCACTTATTCTCTCCTCTGCCACTTTAATCCAAGCTGTGGTCAACTCCATTTTATTTTGCAGCTCATTTATAGCATTTTTTAGCTCCTCATGACTGTTTCTTAGTCCCTTGATCTCTGTAGTAATAGATTCTCTGCTATCCTCTATACTTTTATCAAGCCCAGCAATTAATTTTATGACTATTGTTTTAAATTCATTTTCTGTTACATTGCTTAAATCGTTTTTGATCAGTTCGTTAGCTGTCGCTGCTTCCTGGAGTTCCTTTTGAGGAGAATACTTCTGTGTCATCATTTTGGATAGTCCCTGAGGTGGTGCAGAACTACAGGGCTCTTCCTCTGTGCTGTCTGGAGTAACTTGCGTTGGTGGGCGCGGCCGCAGTCAGACCCGATGTCTGCCCCCGGCCCACCACTGGGGCCACACTCAGACTGGTGTGTACCTTATCTTCCCCTCGTCAGGGGCAGGACTCACTGTAGAGTGGTGTGGCCCCTGTCTGGGCTACCTGCACACTGCCAGGCTTGTGGTGCTGGTTCATTGGGATCTGACAAATTAGCCAGGGTGAATTTGCAAGGTGCAGGGGGTGGGAGGGGCAGACTCAGCTTGCTTTGCCTTTAGTGGTCTGCTTCAGGAGGGGACCTGTGGCACTGGGAGGGAGGCAGACCCATTGGAGGGATGGATCCACAGAAGCACAGCATTGGGTGTTTGCACAGTACAAGCAAGTTCCCTGATGGGAACTGGTTCCCTTTGGGATTTTGGCTGGGGGATGGGCTAGGGATATGGCACTGGTGAGTGCCTTTGTTCCCCGCCAAGCTGAACTCTGTCCTCTGGGGCTCAACAACTGTCCTTCCCGGTGTCCTCTCACCCTCCCACTCTCCGAGCAGAGCTGTTGACTTATAACATTCCAGACGTTAAGTCCCACTGGCTGTCAGAACTCATGCAGTACGGCCCCTCCGCTTTTGCAAGACAGACTCAGGGATTCCGCCTTGCCAGGAGGGCTGCCCCTCCACCGCCTGGGCTCCCTCCCACCAGTCCGTGTAGTGTGCACCACCTCTCTGCCCTTGCTACCCTCTTCCCTGGGCCTGTCGTCTATGCTTGGTTCTGGAGAGTCTGCTCTGCTAGTCTTCTGGCAGTTTTCTGGGTTATTTAGGCAGATATGGGTGGAATCTAAGTGGTCAGTAGGACGCAGTGAGCCCAGTGTCCACCTACACCGCCATCTTCCTCTGTATCCACCAGTTCTTAAATGTGAAATTAACCTGATGAGGATAAAAAGATTTATATACAGAATGTCCACTAAAACATTAGACAACAGATGGAAGCAATCTTAATGTTCAATATTAGAACTACTAATTTTATGATTTACTTCCTTATATGATGAGACAGGACAAGCAAATAAAATTGTATTTGAAGAATATTTAATCACATGAGGAAAATACATCATAAGTGCTTTGAAAATAACTGAATGGATAATGTGAGGTTGAGAGAGGAAAGAACGAAATGTTATTTTCAATATAATATTATTTTTATAAAATATAAGTAACTTCAAAACACAATTATATGTACAAACAGGTTGTAGATAAATACAAGATAATAATGATGGACTGTGGGTGTTGTCATTATAGGAGATTTTCCTTTCTTTATTACACTTTTTTATTGGTTGTAGATGAATATAGTAAATGAATATCTACTCATTTTAATATGGAGGATTCAAACAAGTAACGTTATTATCTTTAAAGAGACAAATAATAACAATCTCCATAATTTAAAATTATCCCTGACGTCAGGAAATGAAACAATCATGGTTTAAAACTTCAGTATTTAATTTCTTCATCCTGATCTTTTCCTCTTAAAGTATCATCCAATGATGTGAAGTTATTTACAAATCTCATTTCAGCCATTTCCACCGAATTGATGACACATGTTATGATATATAATAGTGTATAATCTAGTGATATTAACTGGGGTCAGTGTATTGGCCAACATGAATGCACTGGGTGATGCAGGTAGAAGAAAATGAAGAGAAGAACATTAGTGGCACTAAGTGAAAAGATGTGGCTCTTAAGAAACCTTCATGTCTTGGTTTAGGAAAGCAATCTCTGCATGAGATTCATCTGCTGACACTCAGGCAAACCCTTTATCCCATAAGCCTAGGTCATCAGCCTTTTCCTATGATGGCATCTGTAACCCCTAACACACTGCAGCAACTCTCCTCAATAGAAAAGAAATGATGACTTCCCTACACATGGAAGGGAAAAAACACTTAAAGTATTTTATAGGGAATATCTTAAAGCAACATTAAAAAATATTCATGTTACAAAATAATTGCTGCCTCATGAACAGATTTCATTCTAGTCATTTATTTTTTAATGTTGATTTATTTTTGGGAGAGAGAGAGCATGAGCAAGGGAGGGGCAGAGAGAGAAGGGGACAGAAGTTCTGAAGCAGGCTCCCTGCTGACAGCAGAGAGCCTGATGCGGGGCTTGAACTCAGGAACCATGAGCTGAAGTCGGCCACTTAACTAACTGAGCCACCTAGGTGCCCCTCATTCTAGTCATTCACTGAAGAAATACAGATGCTCCAGACATACTGTTTGTGGTTAGGAAACATTTGAAAAGCTAACATTTTAATGAATTTGTGATTATTAGAATTGAGTAAGGATAAGCAATTGCCCCAAATCCTAAAATTACAGATTTCCTGAAAACACTTAAACTTTAATCCAGTTTCTGGTTCAAATTCCAACTCTGGTACTTCTTAGAAGAACAGTATTGCTACAATTGCTGGGAAGGGTACATGAATAGGTAGGAAATGTGAGAAATGAAAAAATACTCAACAGCTTCATGGAGGATGGTGACAATGGTTTCTTTGACAGGATCCTCAGAAGAAGCAACACACGGAGATAGTCTTGTAGGGAAATTCATAAGAATGGATTGTGATTTTTCAGCTTTTAAGAATATCCATACCTAATAACCAGGTTCATGTATTCTCCATGTCATATTTAATTTGTGTTAAGTATTAACACCTGATAATAACTGTTCTTTGGGGAAATAAGCACAGGCTGAGCCTATCTTTGGGCCAGAGTGCTGAGGAGCATTGATAAGGGCAGCAAGATTAGTGACATTACCAAAGGCAAAGTGAGTCTTCAGAGAATGGAATCACGGCAAAGAAGGCACTCCTTACCCAAGTGGTATTCCCCTATGTCTGCCCACCTAGGAGGATCTAGATGTTACGTTATTAATGGAGATGGCAAGTAGCCTTAGAAGGCATTTGGAAACTGAAATATCTATGCGCTAAACTACAGAACTCCAATACGGATCATGGAAACCTAAGGACAGAATTCTCTTTTCTAGGAAGGATATCAGAACATCCTACTTGTCAGTGTTCTGGGAGGGCTTGGGAAGGGTGGGATTCTAGGCAACAGATGGATGTTTAAATGGGAATTCAGAAAAGGAAACAAAACAGAGGCCAATAAAACTGATATATTGGAGAGCCAAAAACTCAAATATTTCAGCCTATTATAAAAGGAAAGCAAAGAAGAAATACTGTAGTAGTGTGGGACTCAAGAAATTTCATGTAATTCTCCCAGTTCACCCACACAGTAAAGGCTTTTCTAGGATGCTGGGGAGATTAAGGAATTACTTGAAGGGAACAAGTGTTGCAAAGCATGGAAAATAATACAACCAAGCCACTGATAGTATTATATTATGATAGGATATGAAAATGATTTGCTGATATGCTGTCCTGACAAATGGTGAAATAAAAATTTTATACATATTTTTTCTATTTATTAACATTCATGGATCTCCTGCTCTACACTGAGGATTGGGGATACTGCCTTAATCCCCGAGGCTGCCCTAATCCCAGAGAACTGTGAAATCCTTGTGGTATTTTCTATCTACTTTAAAATTGGTCCTTGGGGCACCTGGGTGGCTCAGTCTGTTAAGCATTCAACTTCAGCTCAGGTCATGATCTCACAGTTCATGAGTTCAAGCCTTACATTGGGTTCTGTGCTGACAGCTCAGCGCCTGGAACCTGCTTTGGATTCTGTGTCTCCCTCTCTCTCTGCCCCTCCCTCACTCACGCTCTGTCTCTCTCTCTCTCAAAAATAAATAAACATTAAAAAAAAAAAAAACTTTCACTCCTGTAACTGGAGTGGAAATGAAACTCCAGAGGGATCTATTCTATAAACCACATTCTGAAGCCCAAGGTAAAGCAGAGTCCAGGGAAATGAAGCACAATGCAATCACTTCTAACATCAGATTACTGACAAATAAAAGTGTCAAATGTGCTTCTACTGGCCTGCTGGGCTACTTTTCACTATATAGCTATTGAAATATTATTTTTATGTTCTATTCCTCAGATTCAAGGTTTGTGATTTATTAATACAGACTCATTATATATCTGAAGACAGTGATGAAAAATCATTCTGCAATAACATTCATTCTACTAGGATTGACAGATAACCCACTACTACAGGTTTTTCTTTCAGTATTTCTGTTTTTCACCTACATTTTCACTGTTACTGGAAATCTAATCATTATTCTCCTCACTCTGGTTGACTCTCACCTCAAAACACCCATGTACTTTTTCCTTTGGAATTTTTCCATTTTAGAAATAATATTTACAACTGCCTGTGTTCCTAGATTCCTGTACAGCCTGACAACTGGGGACAAAAGTGTTACCTATAATGCTTGTGCCATCCAATTCTTTTTTGCCATCCTCATCGGAGCAACAGAATTTTTTCTTCTAACTGTATGTGCTATGATCACTATGTGGCCATCTGCAAACCCCTGCACTACAGTACCATCATGAGTGAAAGAGTATGCATCATGTTTGTCCTTTGTTGTTGGCTGATTGGGTTGTCATACTCCCACCGCTTAGCCTGGGAGTCCAGCTAGATTTCAGTAACTCTAATCTCATTGACCATTTTGGCTGTGATGCATCTCCTCTTCTGAAGATTGTATGCTCAGACACCAATTTGTAGAGCAACTTATTTTAATCATGGCTGTGCTGACCCTCATAGTCACATTATTCTGTGTAATTATGTCCTACACATACATCATCAAGACTATTTTAAGACTCCCTTCAGCTCAGCAAAGAAAAAAGCCTTTCTTCACTTGTTCTTCCCACATGATCATAGTCTCCATCTGCCTATGGAAGATGCATCTTCATCTATATCAGACCAGCAAAGGAAGGAGTTGCCATTAATAAGGTGGTGTCATTGCTCAAAACCTCAGTTATCCCATTGATAAACTCTTTCATTTACACACTACAGAATAAGCAAGTCAAACAAGCCTTCAAATACTCAATTAAAAAGATGGCATTTCTTTCAAAGGATTAGAAAACTAAAAAGATTTTTAAATTAAAAAAAATAGATATCTAATGTCACTTCTCACTTTATCCTGATTCTAAAACATTTGTAATCTATTCCCATAGATATTCCACAGGTTTTTGTTGATACAAATTTACTGTCTCCAAATTTTTTTGGTGTATATATTACCTTTTTCTAGGTCATAGTGTGTTTACAATACCCTGGAGTCTGTTTGAACTTGAGTCTGTTGTTGGACACCAAGCAATGAGATAAAGTGGGGTGAGGCTTGAATAAGTTTAAATGACCTCAAAAAAGGTCATTACATGTTTTTCAGACAAGAAGAGATCAAACCCTTGAACAGGATAATAAGTGTCTGCTTCTCTGGGGCTTCAGTAAAATCTACTAACCTGTGTCCTCTAGTAACCCCTGGAGATTGTGAATTCAATTTGCATCAAAATTAACTCATCCACAAGATTAGACTTGCTTGGGTTTCCAAAAGTTTCAATCCTATAGTTACAGGAGATACAGGTTTTTGGTTTTTTTTTTTTTTTTTTTTTTTTTTAGGGAAGTCATAGTTTCCTAACTCCTTTTTCATACCTTGAGATGGAAATTTAAAATCCTGAGATAATCACTTTTCTTTTTGCAAGGTCTCCAGATACTTCAAAATAAACAACCAAAGTTACAGTTCTTATATTCCTCATTTTCCACTAAAATATTCCATGATAGCAGCCACTTGGTAAAAGCAAGCCATAATGGCAGCCAACATTCAAGGGGTGACAAAACCCATCTACTTATAGGAAGACTGCAAAGTATTATGGATATTTCTACAAATCAACATTTAATGGGTGCTTGACTCATGTCTAAGCTAGATGGCAAGATCTTATATGGTATCTCATCTCCTACCTTCCCTGCTATTCCTACCACCAAAATTCACCCCAAATGATAATAAAATTCTATTAGGTAACAAAGAGTGCTACTCATTTTCATTGTTTTTTTTTTAAGTTTTTATTAAATTCCAGTTAGTTAACACACAGAGATCAACGGAACACAATAGAGAGTCCAGAAATAAACTCACACCTTAAGTAAATTAATCTATAACAAAAGAGGTAAGAATAAAGAAAAGACAGTCTCTTCAACAAATGGTGCTGGGAAAACTGAACAGCTACCTGTAAAAGAATGAGACTGGACCACTTTCTAAAACCATACACAAATATAAACTTAGAATGGATTAAAGACCTAAGTGTGAGAACTGAAACCATAAAAATCCTAGAAAAGAACACAGTGATTTCTCTAATATCATTGGTAGCAACATTTTTCTCCAGAAGTTTTTCATCTTTCCAAACTTTATTCTGCACCCATTAAACAATAACACCACATCACCCCTATATCCAGCCTCTGGCAACCACTGTTCTACTTTCTGTCTCCACCAATTTGACTATACTAGGTAGTTCATTTAAGTGGAATTATACAACAATTTACCTTTGTGTCCAGCTTATTTCACTTAGCATAATGTCTTTAATTTCATCCATGTTGTAGCATGTGTCAGAATTATATTACTTTTTAATGCTGAATAACATTTCCTTGCATGTATATACTACATTTTCTTTATCCATTCGTCAGTAGACATTTTGGTGCTTCTATCTTTTGATTATAGTGAATAACACTGTTATGAGTATTGGTGTACAAATATTGGTTTAATCTGCTGCTTTCAATTTTTTTTAGGTATATACTGAGAAGTAGAATTGTTGGATCATATGGTAATTCCATGTTTAATTTTTTGAAGCATCTCTATAATGTTTTCCACAATGGTTGCACCATTTTACATTCCTACCAAAAAGTCACAAGACTTGCAATTTCTCCACTATTTTGTGGAGTTCATATGTAAAAGTGAATGTATGAGGGCAGTAGCATAAAGGCAGAAGAGTAAACATAGAAGTCACACTTGTATGACTTGTGTATATATTGTATGTATATAATTATATGAAGTGATATATCTTCAAATGAAGGTAGATTGTGATAGGTTTAATATGTATACTATCAAGAAACCGGGGATGCCTGGGTGGCTCAGCTGGTTGAGCATAGGACTTCGGCTCAGGTCATGATCTCAGTTTGTGAGTTCGAGCCTGGACTGGGCTTGCTGCTGTCAGTACAGAGCCCACTTGGGATCTTCTGTTCCCCTCTCTCTCTGCCCCTTCCCCGCTCCCATTCATGCTCTCTCTCAAAAATAATAAAACATTTTTAAATAACTAAAAAAAATAAATCCAAAAATAACATAACACATGTTTATAACAAATAGGTTGACAAATGGAATCAAAGGGAATTAATCTCAAAGAAAGCACAAAATTAGAAAAAAGAAACAAAGAAAAAGTACTAATAAGAAACAAATAGTAAATTATATTTAATTCCAAGCATATCAACAATCATATCAAATGTAAATTCTGTCAACATCAAACTTCAAAGGCAGAAATTGTCACAATGGGACATCATCATGCCTCCAAACCAGATACCGACCCCCAGCAACAGGCTGCCTTTGGCTCCTCCAGCATGCAGCCAGCAAAGATTTATTGACCAATTGGTATGTCCCAGGCACTGAGCTCGCTCTGGTGGGTAACAAAAGCAGACCCAGAACTGTTTGCACTCAAACCAAAAATGTAAAATTACACCTGTGATGAGTCACTGCAAACGAGGTGATCTCGCTGACGTCCGGGAAGTCTGGCTTCTGGAGTCTGACACCTGCTCTGCTACAGCTCCCTCAGCATGTTCATCGGAGCAGCCAGCGATGAGGCCAAGAGGCAAATCTCTGCTGTGACACAGCCTCAGGTCCCATCTCCTCCACAGGGAATAAGCTCCTCCTCCAGCTCATCTCTGACCTCAATGTCATGGCCAACAGCTTCTCCATCTCTTACAAGACACTTGCCTCTTTGTGCTGCCAAAGAAGGGCAGGCCCAGGGCCGGGGGAGGATGCCCCACTCCCCACCTCTGACTCCAAGCCAAGACTCCCACTGAGGAGAAACTGAAAGTCCTCGTCTGAGACCCAGGCAGCTCCAGGGGAGCCCCAATGCACCCCGTGTCCCCTGTCCAAAGCAGTGCTGATAGATAGGCACCTTGCAGAGCAACTTTTGAACCAGCAACCTGGTGGTGACTGCCAACAGCACAGTCCATGGTTCGGTGCCCAGGGGAGGGCCTCACTTCTCTGTCAGTCTCATTGGTGCTGACAAAACTGGAGGCCTGAACATGCCCTCAGCACTCACTGACAC
Source organism: Felis catus (assembly GCF_018350175.1). Classification (NCBI taxonomy): domain Eukaryota; kingdom Metazoa; phylum Chordata; class Mammalia; order Carnivora; family Felidae; genus Felis; species Felis catus. Next base: position 82,035,651 of record NC_058374.1, read on the forward strand.
TCCCCTCAAGTTTTGCCTGCCCTGCAAGCAGTGCCCCCGGCATGAAGAAAGGAGCCAGTTATCTGACGATGGGCCAGGTGGAAGAGAACAGAGGTCCTATCCTTCCTCCAGAGAACTTCATGGCTCTCTACTGATCCAACCAGGCCCAGACCCTCACCAACCTCAGCAAGAAAAAGTGCCTCTCCCAGCCTGTTCAGGCTGCTGGGTCCCAGGCCTGAAACCCAGGCCAGTCCTCCAGACCCTAGTGCTGGGGATTCCTTTCTTACCCAAATAAATGCTTGACTTAAAGAAAGAAAGAAAGAAAGAAAGAAAGAAAGAAAGAAAGAAAGAAAGAAAGAAAGAAATTGTCACATTGGGAGGAAAAAAACGAGGCAACTCTTGGCTGTCTAAAGAAAACTAACTTTTAAAATAAAGGCAGAAATGGGGGGGGGTTAAAAGTGGGAAAATATATGCAATGATAACACTAATCAAAAAAAGTTGGAGTGGCTATATTAACATCAATGTAGATTAAAGCAAAGAATATTAATGAGGATAAAAGTGTAGTTTTTTTTCAATGACAAAGGGGTTTATTCTTCAAGAAACCTTAACTACCCTAAAAACTTATGCATATAATGAAGAGCCTCAGGGCGCCTGGGTGCCAGTCGATTAAGCCTCCGACTTCAGCTCAGGTCATGATCTCATGGTTCACAAGTTCAAGCCCTGAGTGGGGTTCTGTGCTGACAGCTCAGAGCCTGGTGCCTGCTTCGGATTCTGTCTCCCTCTCTCTCTCTGCCCCTTCCCCACTCGTGCTCTGTCTCTCTCTCTCTCTCAAAAAAAAAAATAAATAAGTAAATAAATAAACATTGAAAAACATTTTTAATAAATAAAGAGCTTCAAAAATACATGACACAAAAGCTGATAAAACTGCCAGGCAAGAAGGAAAAAAACAGAATTATAGTAATAAATGTCAGCACGCATGTCTCAATTAGCTGAATCATAACCCAGAAATTCATTAAGTATACAGAAGTCTTAGCTCCATCAACATGATCTGTCATCTATAGAACACCCTAAGAACGAAAAGAGTAGAACTGTTTTAAAATTCCCAGGTAATATTTATCAAGTTAGACAATATTTTGGGCTCTAAAACAAGCCTCATTAAATTTTAAATGATTCAAATGATACAAAGTATATTATCTAGCCAAATGGAATTAAATAAGAAATCAGTAACAAATTTTCCTGAGAAACACCCCTAACTGGAAAACGAATATCAAAATTTGTGGGATGCACCTAAAGCACTATTTGTAGGGAAATTAATGGCTCTATAGCAACAATAGTGATTAAAATCATTGTAATGTGTATCATTGGCCATAATCTTAGCCATAGCTGTATAGAATTTCATCCAGGCACTTTGCCCCCTGTATAAAATTGAGGTTCAGTTGCTGTGGATATGGGAAGAAAAATACCAGACCGGATATCTCCAGTCTCTGCCACAGCCCATCAGGATGTTCTTCAAAAACTCTAAATATAGAGAGAGATCTCCTTTCTCCCCAGCCTATCCCCCGTGCCAGGGAAGATTTTGAATCGCTCTCTGCCAACCATGGGATGACAAAAGTGTGATCTGATGTGGCTAGTCAGTGTGACAAACCTCAGCAGAGGAGCAATGGGTGGATCGAGTACAGGGACAGCAAAGACACCTGCTTCTGTGGGGACAGGAAGAACACACCTCTGTTCCATCATGTGACACCAGGATCAATAGGAACAGCAACAGAAGTGACAGCAAAGAGAGTCAAAGAAAAAGCTCTATTCAAGTTCGCTGGGCAGTAATAAACTATAGCAAAATCAAAAACATATCCTGGAACCAGGCGATTTTTTTATCCAGTATTTGGGATGCAAAACTCCAGTGCTTCAACCTCCAAGAGTAGTTTCATTGGCTACCTGAAAAGTCTTACGTAGAAGGAGAAGCGATGAAAAGAAAGGCCAGGTAGCACTAAGAGAACATCAAGTTTGACATTTAAATATGGGTAAGTCTCTTAAATATTAGGACAAGTAGTTAGAGTAGCATGAGGAAAGAAGGATATTTGTATTCAGATAAACTTTTATCCAAAACCTGCACCACCACTGTGGGACATTCTGACCAGTCATTTTTTGTTTGGTTGATTTTGTTTTTTTTAATTTTGTTTGTCTTTGAGAGACAGTGAGAAAGCAGGGTAGAGAGAGGGAGAGAGAATCTTAAGCAGATGGAGCCCGATGCAGGCTCAATGCAGGGCTCAATCCCACCACCCTAGGATCATGACCTGAGTCGAAATCATGAGTCAGATGCTCAACTGACTGAGCCACCCAGGCACTCCTGACCAATCATTTGTCTGCTCTTCAGTTACTTCTGTAAAATGAGGATAGCTTCTTTTTACTTTAAGATTTATATCAAAAATAATACATAATATATATATATAAAGTGCCAGAGTGTCTAGTTCTAGGAGAAATACAAAGATTCAACAAAGAAATCAAAATGGAATTCAGATGACATCAGACCATCTTCAAGGTCTCTGAGGACATTGTTCCCATTGCTGCATGTGTTTTTACATTGTTGATTATACTGCCACCAATTCATTAGTAATTTTTAAAACTGGGTCACCAAGGACTATCTTGTTCACTCAGATGTTCCCTGTGCACTGGTAACATACTAACATATAAAAGAAATGATGCTACTATAGAATTTGCAGGGAAGCCTGCCTCCCTGCCCAGGAAGATCAAATGTGCCCCTCTGACAAAACTAGAGAGAAACTTCCTTTACCTCTGCATCTTTTCTTCCTTTAAACTAACAGAATGACTGGGAAATCTGGTATCTGGTGCCATTTTAGACTTGGTGAGAGAAGAGGAGGCTGAAACTGGGCTCCTAATATCAGAAGCCATGGTAGTCTAGGAGAGGTCAGTCAATTGCCAGGCTTGCCTGTGAGAGAGTGCATGTGTGCGCACACACTTGTGTGGAAGGTGAGGCTGGGGGTTGTGACAGGTGGAATATGAGAGTGGGAACAGAAGTACACACAGAACCCTTCACCAACTGAATGCAACTCAAACTGTGGTTCCCTCAAGGGTCTCAGATAAAGAACTACTGGAAAAGTAAGTGCGTAACTGCCATGCCATATTTCTCCAAATTCTCCAAACATGAGCAGAGGGTGAACACAGTTTTAAAATCTGGAATTCAGTTCATCATAATTGATAGTGCAGAAAAGTAGTCAACAATCATTTCTGATATGCTGTTATTTTGAAGGAACATGAAGTTAGAATTTTCTTCCCATGGTTAATTTATAACTATGAGTTGAGGAAGCTCTTAATAAAGAGAAAAATAAGAGGCAACGGAAAAGACACTGCCACCCAATAATACCCTAATGTCATAGAAATAAAATAATGGCAGTATTATAAATTAACTTACAGGGAACCTCCCCTTATTCTCTGTTATTTGGGTCCTTTTTGCCACTTTTCTCTTTTTTTACTCTTCTTGAATCTCTACTCTCTAGTACATGGGCAGCCTCCGTCCCAAAGGAAGACTCAGTGAGGTTTGTTCCAAACATAAGGAGCATCAAAGTCTCTCAAATATAGTCACCTGTAATAGGCAGTCAATGAAGGAATAAACTGACTCTCAGTCACTCATCCAACTTCCAAAGTGACTGAGAGTAGGTAGTTTTGCATAGGTAAGTCCTCAAGGCCTAACTGAGAACATTAATTAAAACACTACTTATGGGAAGAGGGTGATAAATTGTATTATTTGTTTAATGAAACTGTTTCAAATGTTAATTGATCTGAATTCAAACTAAATAAATAACTTTTAGTCTCCCAGAGAAATTTTCCCAATATAACAGAGAGTGTTGGTATGATTGATTTCTGGGAAAAACCAAAATGTAGCAGTCTTAGATCCAAAGGATCTGCTCCCACAGGCTTAACTGCATTATTAAAAGTCACAACAAGCTTCATGACTTAAAACAGTGTCGTTGAAGGTTAACACATATCATATTAGGCATTTTAAACATTAAATTCATGATCAGTCAAATGCTAATATGACTGAGTTCGTCAGTCTTTCTTATCAATGTAGAAGAATTAACATTTTGATAATAGAGGAATAATTTTAGATCCTAAGAACTTCCTAAGAGAAAGAGAAATGGAATTACAATGTCAATAGCCAGTATAAAGATTTAAACTCTTCTACAGTGGAAGGGAGGGAGGGAGAAAAATTAGGAATGGAGAAATGAACCTGACCCATCATTCTGTTTGACCTATCAGAGTCTTCTCCTGGCAAGTACATGGCAAGATACCATCCCTCCAGTAAGTCATTTCTCCTATGAGCTAAGGAGGGGAGAGGTTGTCTCTGTTCCAAAATCCTGTGAATCCTGAGCAATACGCCTTGCTAACTCAGTTTATGATGACAGATGTCACAGCCAACTTCATAAAAAGAAAAAAAAACTAGAAAAACTGAGTGAATATAGGAAAATATAAATAGCTACCAATATAACTAAGAGTGATTGCCAAGGAACAAGCATGGAGTAGTTATCATCCCAAATCCAAAGCTGCATTTTCACTGTTATCTTGTGTTACGATATCACTGAGTATGCACCAAAATGAAATATTGTCTCCTACTGGTAGCCTGAAATCTCCTTGGGGAAGCAACGTATTAATGACTGGAGCTCCAGTCTCGGTTATGATGTTCTTTAAATAACAGAGGCTCAGGAAGGGAAAAAAAATAGTTACAGACAAAGAGGAGGGGAGGTTAACCATAAGGGACTCTTAAATATAGAGAAAAAATTGAGGGTGAATGGGGGAGGGGGGGAGGGGGAAAGGGTAAAATGGGTGATGGACATTGAGGAGGGCACTTGTTGGGATGATCACTCGGTATTGTATGTAAGTGATACATCATGGGAATCTACCTCCGAAACCAAGAGCACACTGTATACACTGTATGTTAGCCAACTTGACAATAAATTGTAATAAATAAATAAATAAATAGCAGAGGCTCATTAGATATTTATTTGAATAAATAAATGTAGATGATTTATTTGAGCAATGCAGGAGTAACCTAATGCAATTTTGATTCTCTGTTCAGAAAACATACACTGGGTATAACTGGGACAATTGTTTAAAACATGAGAAATTCGTTTTTGCTCTCGTGTAAAAGTGTATAGGATTTCCCTACAAACACTTAAATTATGCCCAAATTTGCTCATTTAACAATTCCCCCTATTAAAACACAAAGACATATTATAGGCTCATATATCAAGTTATTATTAACTATTGATATCCTCAATGAGAATGCATTTACTGGATCTTCCTTTACAGAACAGATACCTGAGAGCAGCTGAGAGAGAAATATGAATCTCAATGAGACTAAGTTTTGACATGAAGGAGGGGGAATTTCCTGAGCACCTCTCTAATGGGATTTCTGGATAAAAAATGTAAGTTGGAGTACAGGGAGGCTTAACACTCCTGGGAGGTGCAGAAATGGACAGTGACAAGTGTCATTGAGAAAGGTAGGGTACTTTATAACTTGTTTACGAAGATTGGTTCATTATGTGTCTATTTGTTTCTGGATGTTGCTTGGGCAAGTCACAAACATCAACACTCAGAGAACAGAAGCAGTAGGGTTAGAGAGCTGGTTGGTAAATTAGCAAGGAAAGTTGATTTGAAGCTGGGAGCAGCAGAAATTGCTCAAAGAAGAGATCACTAAGATAAACCCTAATGCAGATTCTGAACGCTGAGTGCACAGGGCTGCTCAGGCTGAGCAGGCTGGCAAAGAAATAAATACCACAGATCATTCCCTCTGAGCTCTATCCATGACCCAAAGCACCACAACTGGACTTATACATAAAGTATATGTAAATTGGATTTATATTCAAGTTCCAGAAAAAGTTTCTTTATACTACTTCAGGAAACCTCTGCCTAAGCAGTCCCAACCTGGCTTAAAAATACTTTCATTGCCTAGGACACAGGGTGAAAAACAAAACTACATTTTGTATTTTAAACTTTTTATCTCCCTATTCAGAAACAATTCAAAGTGCAAAGAGCAGAACTATGCTTTTAAATGCTTTTAAATGAATGTGCTATTGTTAAAATTCAGCATAACAGAAGATGATCAACATAAAATACTAGTTAAACAATTGTCTAAACCTATAAAATGTACAACGCCAAGGGTGAACCATAATGTAAATTATGGACTCTGATGTGTCAATGTAGATTCACCAATCATGACAAAGGTACCACTCTGATGCGGATGCTGATAATGCAGGAGGTTATGCATTTGTGAAGGCAGGAGGTGTGTGGGAAATCTCTGTATCTTCCCCTCAATCTTCTTGTGATCCTAAGATTACTCTAAAAAAATAAGTTTTAATTTTAAAACACACAAAAAAATACTAAGTAACAGATCCTTCTTGGTTTTGAAAATGGAGCATTTCAACATGGTGTGGAAAAAACAAAGGAAGATAAGGATGGGGTGGGGGCTCAAAACTAACATAATTGCCTCCAGTATAAAGACAAATAAAATCTGTACAACAAGGCAATATTGTTGAGAAACTGCATATCAGACATGATTTATGTTTCATTTTGTTTTTATTTGACATTTTTGTAAATATGCTTTCTAATTAGAGAGTTATAAGCACAAGATCCATATTGGATATTTCCTATAAATGTTCTCTCTGTTAACAAATTGATTATTAAGTAAAAGAAGAAAGTGCATGTGAGTAGGCTTGCCAGGATGTTTTCCTTCAGGTTCCAATACTAGCTTCTTATGATACTTCTCTCTCCAGGTGGAATCCCTCTTGACTTGGTGCAAGGCAGTGATGAGAAATTGCACAGCAGTAACAACATTCATCCTTCTGGGATTAACAGATGACCCCAAAATACAAGTTCTGCTTTTTGTATTTTTGTTTCTCACCTACATGTTGAGTGTGGCTGGAAACCTCATCATTATCACCCTCACACTTTTGGATTCCCATCTTAAAACTCCTATGTATCTTTTCCTCCGGAATTTCTCTTTCTTAGAAGTCTCATTCACCACTGTCTGTATTCCCAGATTCCTGTATATGATGACAACTGGAGACAATACTGTTACCTACAATGCTTGCGCCACCCAATTATTTTTTATTGTCCTCTTTGGAGCAACAGAATTTTTTCTCCTTGCTGCCATGTCGTATGACCGCTATGTGGCCATTTGTAAGCCCCTGCACTACACAACCATCATGAACAACAGAGTCTGTACTACCCTCATTCTCTGCTGTTGGTTCGCTGGCCTGTTAATCATCCTCCCACCTCTTGGCATGGGCCTCCAGCTGGAATTCTGTGACTCAAATGTGATTGATCATTTTGGTTGTGATGCATCTCCTATTTTGCAGATAACCTGCTCAGACACAGTGTTAATAGAGAGAATTGTTTTGAGTTTTGCTGTGCTGACACTCATTATTACTTTAGTGTGTGTAGTCCTCTCCTACACATACATCATTAAGACCATTCTACAATTCCCTTCTGCCCAACAAAGGAAAAAGGCCTTTTCCACCTGCTCTTCCCATATGATTGTGGTTTCCATCACTTATGGCAGCTGTATCTTCATCTACATCAAACCTTCAGCAAAGGAAGGGGTAGCTACTAATAAAGTAGTGTCTGTGCTCACTACTTCAGTTGCCCCTTTGCTTAACCCATTCATTTATACACTTCGAAACAAACAAGTGAAAGATGCCTTCAAAGACACAGTAAAACGGATTGTATTTCTCACCAAGAAGTAAGAGGCTATTGTTCTTTGAGGCTACATTGAATTAAGTTTGAATCCAAATAACCCATGAGCAACATTCATAAATTTGCCAAATAAATGGTTTAAGTTAACTAGATTCTTTCCTTTAAGCCAATTTACCTCAAAAATCTTCTGCCCATTCTGGAAATTTTTTGAGTGTACTGTATCCTGAAACATGATATGACTACAGAAGAAAAGAACAAGACTTCCAAGTACTGAATGTGTTCTACTGACATTGTCGTTGATGGTGTTTAAACATAAACTCGAGGAGAACAAGACTGGATTTAGGGATACAACAACTAAGTCCTGGTCAGATAACTTCTTCAATATCCAGACTTACATTATCCCTTGATTTAAGAAGAATGTTAGTGAGAGGTAGGCGAAATGGGTGAAGGGGGTCAAGTGTATGGTGGTGGGTAGTAATTAGACTGGTGGTGGTGATCCCTTCATAATGTATACAGATGTCAATTATAATGATATAGACCTGAAACTTATATAATGTTACATATCAACTTTACCTCAGTTTTTAAAAAAGATAAATGTTACAGATTAGGAGGCCTGATCAAAAATCAAAAATGTTACTAATTTGAGAAGGGGCATTTGGTTGCTTAGCATAAACTGACTACTGAAGATAAAATCCAAGTATCACGAAAAAAAAATAATAGAAAAAGGAGGAGACATGGGGGAGGGGCGAGTAACAGTTATTTAGGGACCTTGGACCAAATAGTTGGAATTCTTTCTCTTAAAGGGTAAAAAACAGTAATTGTGACAGTAAAGTTGTATGCTCTCATAGTACATATACAACCATTATCTATGTTTATTAAATATCATCCAGTTGCACAAATGTATTTTTTATTGTGTACCCTTTATTTTCAATTGTTCATACAAGGTAATGGCTATCATATTGAAAGGGCGGGCCTACGCCAGCCGACTCCATCTTGTTCTGTGTCCTTCACCTTGACCACACCTCCTCCCCTTGAGTAAACCCTCCCTCACCTGCCTAACAGGACTCGGACCCTTCCCCAGGACCCTTCCCCAGCCAATCGGCTGAGGCCATAGCCATTACCTCACCAACTGCCCCCAGGCCCCAATAAAACCTTTGTCCTTTTGAAACTCGCTCTTTTTCCCTGGTATCTCACCGCTGCGTCGGTGCAGGTTGGGGATTGAGCTCGAGCTAGCTCGAATAAAGGCTCTTTGCTTTTGCATCGGACTCGGCTCCCTAGTGGTCTTTGGGGATCATGAATTCTGGGCATAACAATATAAGTTTCTTTTACATTTCAAAAATATTCAGGGAAAATGGAACTCCATTCTCCAAGGCCTTTCTTCTTTTTTCATTTGAAATTTCTAAAAAGCCAACAAAATCCCACTAAGTGTTGCCTAACTTCCCTTCTGATAATTAATTTAAGCCTGAATCTATATGATGTATGTATTTACTTAATGGTTGGGTTGATCACTTCACCTGATATGTGAATTTTTTTTTTAATGTTTATTTATTTTTGAGACAGAGAGAGACAGAGCATGAACGGGGAGGGGCAGAAAGAGAGGGAGACACAGAATTTGAAACAGGCTGCAGGCTCTGAGCTGTCAGCACAGAGCCCGACGTGGGGCTCGAACTCACGGACCCTGAGATCATGATCTGAGCCGAAGTCGGACACTTAACCGACCAAGCCACCCAGGCGCCCTGATTTGTGAATCTTTAGCAAGCAAAGTTTGTATATGAATTTCATTGTTTGCTTTGAATGATAATGAAAAAAGTTAAGAATATTGTAGATTTGGGGCACCTGGGTGGTTCAGTAAGTTAAGCATCCGACTTCTGTTGTGGTCATGATCTCACAGTTCATGAGTTCAAGCCCCATGTCGGGCTCTGTGTTGACAGCTCAAAGTCTGGAGCCTGCTTCAGATTCTGTGTCTCCCTCCCTCCATCCTCCCTTCCCCCCACCCCCGCTCAAAAATAAATTAACATGAAGGAGAAGGAGGAGGAGGAGAGGAGGAGGAGGGGAAGGGGAAGGGGAAAGGGAAGGGGAAGGGGAAGGGGAAGAATATTGTAGATTGAAAAAAATACCCTGCCTAACTGCCTAACTTCCCATTTAAGAACCAAGTGCAGGGCTCCTGCGTGGCTCATTCAGATGAGCGTCTGACTTCAATTCAGGTGGTCATGATCTCACAATTCCTGAGTTCCAGCCCCGCGTCAGGCTCTGTGCTGACAGCTCAGAGCCTGGAGCCTGTTTCAGATTCTGTGTCTCCCTCTCTCTGCCCCTCCCCCACTCATGCTGTCTCTCTCTGTTAAAAATTAATAAACATTAAAAAAATTTTAATAAATAAACATTAAAAATTAAAAAAAAAAGAACCAAGTGCATCTGGATAGGTTCAATATTGGAAATTCAGTAGGTTCATGAAACAGATACTCTCCTCTTGTTCACTTACTCACTAAGAGGAAATGAAAAAGGGTTGCATTATATCAGGTCTTTGGAGCTGAGGGTAGTAAGTACATCAAACAAATGACGTCAGGGGCGCCTGGGTGGCGCAGTCGGTTAAGCGTCCGACTTCAGCTCAGGTCACGATCTCACGGTCCATGAGTTCGAGCCCCGCGTCGGCTGATGATGGCCCAGAGCCTGGAGCCTGTTTCCGATTCCGTGTCTCCCTCTCTCTCTGCCCCTCCCCCGTTCATGCTCTGTCTCTCTCTGTCCCAAAAATAAAATAAACGTTAAAAAAAAATTAAAAAAAAAAAAAAAAAAAATGACGTCATGCTTGGACCCAACTCTAGTTCCTAAACAAAGCTCAAATATTACCGAAATTGATCATGACTTTTCACTTTGCCCAGTTTGAATAATGAAAATATTCAGAACTTTCTTGAACTTAATTTTATGTGTAAGTTCCCTTCACATGGAAGGGGCACATTTTAGAGCCAGACTGCTCTCCCTCAGCTCTTCCTTCTAGATACCCATTTCAGTCACTCAGTATTATCAGTTTCTTCTATGAAAAATCCTTGTTTACATCTCAGAAAAAAGTTTCTTGTTTACATCTCATATTCCCATCATATTTCTAATCTAAAATTTTATCTCTCAACCAGAATTATCTTGACAACTGCCCAATGATATCCTATTTTTAATCTCTGTATTAGTCATCCTAAGCAATATTACAATACATAGTATCCTAAAACACTATTTTAATTAGTTTACTTCTTGCTTTAAATCTTCTAGAACCTTCTAGATCTTAGTTTTGAAATTCATTCTCTTAGCAGTCAGGAATTGCCAAAATCTATGTTCAACCGCACTAAATATTTGCTGCAATTCCTCAACATTAACCCTAATCCAAAATCTAAGCTTTTCACATGATAGTCACCTACATGAAATACCCTTAAATTTCCCCTATTCAAATCTATTTATACCCCATTCAAACATAAGTAATTTTTCAGAGCCCAGCTCAAATCCATCTTCTATTTCCCTCCTCTCATCCTTTCTTCCTCAAATGATTTCCCATTTGCATACACCCCATTCTTGTTAATTCCACATATTTTGTCATTATTCCCCAACTGGTTTGCATTGTTTATGTTCTATACGTTTAATCTTGTCTCTATAATTCTCCAAGAGCAAATACCTTTAACAAAGGAAGTATTTTAAAATTTTCTTAATAATAAATGCCAGTTTATCACTTCTATACTAGGTGTCAATTGTACAGATCTGACTGCCTAATCTGAACTCTTTTTATAAGAGGCCTCATATAGTTAAATAATACATGATAGTAGATGTTTTTAATATTTATACATTATTTCCTCAGAGTTTGACTTAACTTTGCTCCAACAATTCTAATGAAACCACATTCTCCCTTCCTGATTAGATACAATCTAATTTGGTATCACTTAATATCACTTAAACCTCACACTATAATTACTCATACTATTTCTTCTGCTTCCATCCAAGACCTGTCATCATTCTTTCATTTATTCATTCAACAATTACTGAGTAACTACTATGTGCCAGGTACTCTTTATGAACAGATAGGACAAAATTTCTGGCCTCATGGAAGTTGTATTCCACCCTCAAAAAGTAAAAAGATGATGCTTATATGTAAATAGGACCTCCAAAATTCACTCTTTCCCTTAGTCTCTAGAACCCTTCTTTAAGTATGGACTTCCTGGAAAATAAAAATAATCACATTGATGACATATGTCAAAGGAACAGAGAAAACAACTGAAAGAGCTTCCAATAGCCAAAATTGGAACAATTTAGTTAACAAAATAAATAAAAATTAGATAATAACCCAAAGTATAAAATAAATATCCAAGAATTCCTACTGATATAAATAAATGATTAAATTAATAAATAAGGGAGAAGAGATAAATCTTCTGTGCAGAAGTACTCCAAATAATTTATGTAGATACTCCATAACTTAACAGTGGAAAAACTGACAATCTCTTAGGCAATCTAGATCAATAGCAACCATCATGTCATGTTGACAGTATATCTACTTGACATGATGTGATAAAAATGCCACTTTACCTCTGTAGTCTTCTTCCCAATAGCATCAGACAAATTCCTATGGTGGGGAATCCTATAAAATATCTGACCAACAATCCTTACAACTGTCAAGGTCTTCAAATATAAGGAAAATCTGAGAAACTGTCACAGTCAAGAGGACCCTAAAGATAACATGACAACTAAATGGAATGTGGTATCCTAAATGGGATCCTGGAATCGAAAAAAGATATTGAAAGGTGAAAACTCAGAAAATATGAATAAACTATGGATTTCATTTAATAATAATATATCAATATTGGTTCATTAATTGTAACAAATACATCATATTTATGTTTGTGTATAATATTTATTTAAGATATTAATAATAGGGGAAACTGGACATATGATATATGGGAACCAGCTATATTACCTACTCAATTTTTCTGTAAATCTAAAACTGTTCTAAAAAAATAAGGTCTATTAAAAAATAAATATAATCCTTAAGTTAAATTACAACTATTTTCCATACTTTGGCTATTGTCGATAATGCTGCTATAAACATCAGTTGATGAATGGATAAAGAAGATGTGGTATACCATGGAGTATTACTTGGCAATCAAAAAGAATGAAATCTTGCCATTTGCAACTACATGGCTGGAACTAGAGGGTATTATGCTAAGCGAAATTAGTCAGAGAAAGACAAATATTATATGACTTCACTCATATGAGGACTTTAAGATACAAAACAGATGAACATAAGGGAAGGGAAGCAAAAATAATATAAAAACAGGGAGGGGGACAAAACATAAGAGACTCATAAATATGAAGAACAAATAGAGTGTTCCTGGAGGGATTGTGGGAGGGGGTATGGGCTAAATGGGTAAGGGGCATTAAGGAATCTACTCCTGAAATCATTTTTGCGTTATATGCTAACTAACTTGAATGTAAATTAAAAAATAAATAAATAGGGACACCTGGGTGGCTCAGTCGGTTAAGCGTCCGACTTCAGTTCAGGTCACGATCTCACAGTCCATGAGTTCGAGCCCCGCGTCGGCTGATGATGGCCCAGAGCCTGGAGCCTGCTTCCGATTCTGTGTCTCCCTCTCTCTCTGACCCCGCCCCCCCGTTCATGCTCTGCCTCTCTCTGTCTCAAAAATAAATAAACGTTAAAAAAAATTTTTTTTAATAAATAAATAAATAAATAAAATAAATAAATAAATAAAATATTTTTTTAAATGACAACTATTTTCTCCATGCTGGAAAAATGCACAGCTACTTAAATGATGGATTTGAAAGAAAATTTAAACATCTCTTTTACAGGCCATTCAACACAGGATGCCATTCTACACCATTGTTCCATTTCTCTCATTCTTTTCTTTAGCTTGCTGATGACCTGTGTTCAATCTCCTGTTGCAATTTCTTCACCATCTTCACCAATCTTTCTGGGATGACTTCTCTTAAACAGCTATTAAACTTTTGTTCTTGAAGATAGCAAAAAAGGATCTTTATTAGTCTCTCAGAACCAGGACCCCCAGGGAATGTATTGTTTGTCAGCACAATTGATCCCAAGTGGCTGCTCTGAAGAGAGAAAAATGTTTGTTACTTTGAATGTTAAAAAAAAAAAAAACCTAAAAAAAAAAAAAAAAAAAAGCTCCCAGAAAGCTAATGTCTCTTGCTCAAGTCATCATTTCTCCTAAGAGAAAAAGCTCTAGAAATTCTCTGGCCTCCAACACATGTTTTTTATACAATTTAGTAAATATTTGAGTATATGTATGTCCAACATTTTGCTATGCAATATACAAAATAAACAAAGTAAATCTACCCCAGGACAACAAAACAATATATAAAATATACAGCTGTGAAAAGTTAACAATACAAGAAACTGCACAAGCCAACATATATTGAAGTACACAGATCATGTGTACTTTGAATACAGAAGGGAGCTCCCTGTAGTCAAGCGAAATAGTAATTGCATTTCTGCTATTTACTATGTGTCAGGCATAATTCTAAGAAATATGTACAGTAATAACAGAATCTATTAAAACTCATATACTATATCTTATCATCAATATAGTATTATTATTATTATTATTATTACAACCACCATTATCATTCTTGTATTGCAAATAAGGGAACTCAGAAACAGACCCTAAAACACACAACTAATAGATAGAAAAACTGAGATCTGGGGGCACCTAGGTAGCTTCAACTCAGGTCATGATCTAACAGTTTGTGAGTTTAAGCCCACATTAGGCTCTCTGCTGTCAGCACAGAGCCCACTTTGGATCCTCTGTCCCCCTCTTTCTCTGCTCCTCCTCCACTCATGCCCTCTCTCTCTCAAAAATAAACATTTTTTTAAAAAACAATAAAAAAAAAAGCTGAGCTCTGAACCCAGGTAATCTGGATCCAGATTCCATAAATGACCAGAACACAATACTGTTATCCATTCTGGCAGGCCCTGTGAAGAGACAGAACTCTCTTTACACCCAGAAAAAGAACTAAAAAGGCAAAAAATTAAGCACAGAGCATTTCTTACATCATCATCAACAACAACAACAAAACCTGTATTAAACAAATTAATGAGAATATGTTTCAAAACTCTTGGGTAAATCTTTCTACCTCAGCAAAATCCCTAAGCAAAATGTTAAGGCAGATACAAAAATTAGAAATAATTAATGATATTTACTGATTGATTAATATGAAGTGAGAGGAAAGAAAAGTCTAAGTCACTTGTAGAGTTTAAATCTAGATGACTGGAGATTACAAGCACTGAGAGCGGGAAGATGGCGGCATAGGAGGACACTGGGCCCACCTCCTCCTGCTGATAGCTTAGATTCCACTCACATCTGCCTAAATAACCCAGAAAACCACCAGAAGACTAGCAGAACAGACTCTCTGGAGCCAAGTGTAGATGAGAGGCCTACGGAAGAGGGTAGGAAGGGCAGAGAGGCGGTGTGTGGTACACGCCATGCTACACAGCGGGAGGGAGCCCAGGCAGTGGAGGGGCAGCCCACTCAGCAAGAAAGAATCCCCAAGTCTGGCTTGCAAAAGCAGAGAGGCTGGACTGTGTGAGTTCTGACAGCTAGGGGGACTTAACATCTAGAATGTTAAAAGTGAACAGCTCTGCTCTCGGAGAGTGGGGAGGGCGAGAGGACACCAGGAGGGAGAGTTGCTGAGCCCAGGAACACAGAGCTCAGCTTGGTGGGGAACAAAGGCGCTGGCCAGCACCATCTCCCTCTCCCACTCCCCAGCCGAAATCCGAAAGGGAACCAGTTCCCCTCAACGAACTTGCTTACACCATGCAAACACCCAACGCTGTGCTTCTGTGGATCCATCCCTCCAATGGGTCTGCCTCCCTCCCGGTAATGCAGGGCCCCTCCCACAGGGGACCACTGATGGCAAAGCAAGCTAAGCCTGACCCTCCCGCCTCTGTGCACCTTGTGGATCCACCCTGCCTAATATGCCAGATCCCATCAAAGCAGCACCACAAGCCTGGCAGTGTGGAAGTAGCCCAGGCAGGGGCCACACCACTCCACAGTGAGTCCTGCTCCTGGGAGAGGGGAAGATAAGGTACACACCAGTCTGACTGTGGCCCCAGCAGTGGGCTGGGGACAGACATCAGGTCTGACTGCGGCCTGCCCACCAATGCAAGTTACTGTGCAGTACAGGGGAAGTGTTCTGCAGATTGGAGCCACCTCAGGGACTACCCAATATGACAAAATGGAAGAATTCTCCTCAAAAGAAACTCCAGGAATTAGCGATAGCTAACGAATTGGTCAAAAATGATTTAAGCAATATAACAGAAGAATAATAGTCACAAAATTAATCGCTGGGCTTGAAAAAAGTATAGAGGACAGCAGAGTATCTATTGCTACAGAGATCAAGGGACTAAGAAACAGTCATGAGGAGCTAAAAAATGCTATAAATGAGGTGCAAAATAAAATGGAGTTGACCACAGTTTGGATTGAAGAGGCAGAGGAGAGAATAGGTGAATTAGAAGATAAAATTATGGAAAAAGAGAAAGCTGAGAAAAAGAGAGATAAAAAAATCCAGGAGTATGAGGGGAGAATTGGAGAACTAAGTGATGCAATCAAAAGGAACAATATCCTTACAATCGGATTCAGGAGAGGAAGAGAGAGAGAGGGGATGAAGGTGTACTTGAAGAAATCATAGCTGAGAACTTCCCTGATCTGGGGAGGGAAAAAGGCATTGAAATCCAAGAGGCACAGAGAACTTCCTTCAGACGTAACTTGAATTGATCTTCTGCACGACATATCATAGTGAAACTGGCAACATACAAGGATAAAGAGAAAATTCTGAAAGCAGCTAGGGATAAACATGCTCTAACATAAAAAGGGAGACCGATAAGACTAGTGACAGACCTATCTACCGAAAGTTGGCAGGCCAGAAAGGAATGGCAGGAAATCTTCAATGTGATGAACAGAAAAAACGTGCAGCTGAGAATCCTTTATCCAGCAAGTCTGTCATTCAGAATAGAAGGAGAGATAAAGGTCTTCCCAAACAAACAAAAACTGAAGGAATTCATCACCACTAAACCAGCCCTATAAGAGATCCTAAGGGGGATTCTGTGAGTGAAATGTTGCAAGGACCACAAAGTACACAATGTTTATGTACACAATGGAATACTACGTGGCAATGAGAAGGAATGAAATATGGCCTTTTGTAGCAATGCAGATGGAACTGGAGAGTGTTAAGTGAAATAAGTCATACAGAGAAAGGCAGATACCATATGTTTTCACTCATATGTGGATCCTGAGAAACTTAACAGAAGACCATGGGGGAGGGGAAGGAAAAAAAAAAGTTAGAGAGGGAGGGAGCCATACCATAAGAGACTCTTAAAAACTGAGAACAAACTGAAGGTTGATGGGGGGTGGGTGATGGGTATTGAGGAGGGCACCTGTTGGGATGAGCACTGGGTGTTGTATGGAAACCAATTTGACAATAAATTTCATTTTAAAAAAAAGATTAATTATTTACTCTTAGGTACAGATGAAATAGCCTGGTGTAATTATGGGCGATTATGACAAAAAGTGACCATTTATCTTCCTGATGCCTAAAATTGCCTCAATACATTGAGGTCCTTAATTGAATATTTAAATCCTAAAATGTAAATAGATTGGTGATGTAAACTTTAGATTACACTTTAAGTATAATTAATCAATCAATGTCAAGGACAAAATGCCTGGTCTCATCCATCCAATAAAAACTTGCTGATTATCTGCTATGTTCCAGGCAAAGCTCTAGTCCTGGATCTACAGTGGTTTGCAAAATAGTTATGGTCTGTGTTCTCATGGAACTTGCCGTCAATTAGGGGATAGGGATAAAAAGTAAAAGAATCTATAATTACCAATTATACTCTAATTATACTCTAAATTAAATAAACATATCTTTTGTTTTAACAGTGGGGACAGAATATAAATAGGATTTCACAGGAAGGCATCTTTTTTTTTCAATATATGAAATTTATTGTCAAATTGGTTTCCATACAACACCCAGTGCTCATCCCAACAGGTGCCCTCCTCCAATACCCATCACCCACCCTCTCCTCCCTCCCACCCCCCATCAACCCTCAGTTTGTTCTCAGTTTTTAAGAGTCTCTTATGCTTTGGCTCTCTTCCATTCTAACCTCTTTTTTTTTTTCCTTCCCCTCCCCCATGGGTTTCTGTTAAGTTTCTCAGGATCCACATAAGAGTGAAAACATATGGTATCTGTCTTTCTCTGTATGGCTTATTTCACTTAGTATCACACTCTCCAGTTCCATCCATGTTGCTACAAAAGGCCATATTTCATTCTTTCTCATTGCCATATAGTATTCCATTGTGTATATAAACTACAATTTCTTCATCCATTCATCAGTTGATGGACATTTAGGCTCTTTCCATAATTTGGCTATTGTTGAGAGTGCTGCTATAAACATTGGGGTACAAGTGCCCTTATGCATTAGTACTCCTGTAACCCTTGGGTAAATTCCTAGCAGTGCTATTGCTGGGTCATAGGGTAGGTCTATTTTTAATTTTTTGAGGAACCTCCACACTGTTTTCCAGAGTGGCTGCACCAATTTGCATTCCCACCAACAGTGCAAGAGGGTTCCTGTTTCTCCACATCCTCGCCAGCATCTATAGTCTCCTGATTTGTTCATTTTAGCCACTCTGACTGGCGTGAGGTGATATCTGAGTGTGGTTTTGATTTGTATTTCCCTGATAAGGAGCGACGTTGAGCATCTTTTCATGTGCCTGTTGGCCATCCAGATGTCTTCTTTAGAGAAGTGTGTATTCATGTTTTCTGCCCATTTCTTCACTGGGTTATTTGCTTTTCAGGTGTGGACTTTGGTGAGCTCTTTATAGATTTTAAAGGGCTAGGGATACTAGCCCTTTGTCCGATATGTCATTTGCAAATATCTTTTCCCATTCCGTTGGTTGTCTTTTAGTTTTGTAGATTGTTTCCTTTGCTGTGCAGAAGCTTTTTATCTTCATAAAGACCCAGTAATTCATTTTTGCTTTTAATTCCCTTGCCTTTGGGGATGTGTCGAGTAAGAGATTGCTATGGCTGAGGTCAGAGAGGTCTTTTCCTGCTTTCTCCTCTAGGGTTTTGATGGTTTCCTGTCTCACATTCAGGTCCTTTATCCATTGTGAGTTTATTTTTGTGAATGGTGTTAGAAAGTGGTTTAGTTTCAACCTTCTGCATGTTGCTGTCCAGTTCTCCCAGCACCATTTGTTAGAGACTGTCTTTTTTCCATTGGATGTTCTTTCCTGCTTTGTCAAAGATGAGTTGGCCATACATTTGTGGGTCTAGTTCTGGGGTTTCTATTCTATTCCATTGGTCTATGTGTCTGTTTTTGTGCCAATACCATGCTACCTTGATGATTACAGCTTTGTAGTAGAGGCTAAAGTCTGGGATTGTGATGCCTCCTGCTTTGGTCTTCTTCTTCAAAATTACTTTGGCTATTCGGGGCCTTTTGTGGTTCCATATGAATTTTAGGATTGCTTGTTCTAGCTTTGAGAAGAATGCTGGTGCAATTTTGATTGGGATTGCATTGAATGTGTAGATAGCTTTGGGTAGTATTGACATTTTGACAATATTTATTCTTCCAATCCATGAGCAGGGAATGTCTTTCTATTTCTTTATATCTTCTTCAATTTCCTTCATAAGCTTTCTACAGTTTTCAGCATACAGATCTTTTACATCTTTGGTTAGATTTATTCCTAGGTATTTTATGCTTCTTGGTGCAATTGTGAATGGGATCAGTTTCTTTATTTGTCTTTCTGTTGCTTCATTAGGAAGGCATCTTTGAAAGGGTTATATTTAAGCTGGCACCTGAAAAATAAAATCCAGCCATTCAAGAATGCAATCAGAGCATTTCAAGAAGAGAGAAACCGTTGCAAAAGCCCTGGGATGGGAAAAACTTGACATCTTCAGGAAACTGAAGAAGACCAGTACAGCTGGTTAAGCAAGAGATGAATTAGAATTACACAGCCATGAGATCATGAAGGACCATATAAACCAAAGTAAGGAGTTTGAATTTTATCCCACAGGAAACGGAACCTTATTGAGTGGCTTTAAACACAGAAGGGGATCTCATGCATTTTTTCTTTAAGAAAGCTCTATGCCCAATGTGGGGCTTGAACTCATGACTCCAAGATCAAGAGTCACATGCTCTACTGGTTGAGCCAGCCAAGTACACCTCATGTATTGTTTTAATTCTTTAATGTCTACTTGCTTATTTTGAGAGGGGGTTGGGGGAGGGAGGAAAGAGAGAATCCCAGGTAGGCTCCATGCTGGCTGTCAGCCCAGAGCCCAAAGCAGGACTCAATCCCACGAACCTTGAGATCATGACCTAAACCAAAATCAAGAGTTGGACACTTAAACAGACTGAGCCACCCAGGTGCCCCATGTATTATTTTAAAAGATCATTCTGGTTCTATCTCTAGAATGGACTTGCAAGAGTGTTTTTGTGTAGTTCAGAAAGAGAAGAGAGCAGAAAGGCATAAAATACTTTAGATGAGAATTTGGATTACTACAGTGAGTAGAAAGCAGAGGCTGAAAGATTTAACTTCAGAACTTTAACCAGTCAACCCTGTTTGCCTCACATGGAACTAAGATGACAAGCATATCTTCATTAACAGGTGGCACATAAAATAAAATCCTGGCTTAGCTAACATTTTCAACTCAACCCGCTGCTAACTTGTGCTGACAGTATCTCTCTCAGATCTAATTTCTCTCTTATTTTTATATATAGACCAAGCCATAGTCAGGAATCTGTGATGAAAAATTATACAGCAATAACAACATTCATCCTGGTGGGACTAACAGATGACCCAAATCTACAGATTCTGCTTTTTATTTTTTTGTTTCTAATTTACTTGTTAAGTGTTGTAGGGAATCTGACCATCATCACTCTCACCTTAGTGGATTCCCACCTTAAAAGTCCCATGTATTTTTTCCTCTGGAATTTCTCCATCTTGGAAGTGTCATTTACAACTGTTTGTATTCCCAGATTCCTCTACACAATGGCATCTGAGGACAATAACGTTACCTACAGTGCATGTGCCACTCAATTATTTTTTGTTACTGTCTTGGGTGTAACTGAGTTTTTTCTCCTGACAGCCATGTCCTATGACTGCTATGTTGCCATCTGCAAACTCCTGCATTACATAACCTTCATGAATAACAGGGTCTGCATCAAGTTCCTGATTGGAACCTGCATCATTGCTCTGATCATTGTCATCCCACCATTTGGCATGGGCTTGAGCTCAAGTTTTGTGACTCCAATGTCATATATCACTTTGGCTATGATGCTACTTCCATCCTGAAGATTACCGGCTCAGACACAGAGTTTATAGAGCAATTTGTCTTGGTCCTGGCTGTGCTGACACTCATTTTCACCTTGGTGTGTGTAATTATGTCCTACACATACATCATCAGGACCATTCTCAGATTCCCTTCTGCCCAGCAAAGGAAAAAGGCTTTTTCTACTTGTTCTCCCCATATAATTGTGGTTTCTATTACTTATGGAAGATGCATCTTTATCTATATCAAACCTCATGCAAAAGAAGGGGTTGCTATTAATAAGCTGGTGTCAGTGCTTACCACCTCCATTGCCCCAGTGATGAATCCCTTCATTTATACTCTGAGGAACAAGCAAGTAGTACAAGCTTTCAAAGACATGATCTGAAAGGTTACATCTATCTCAAATAACTAAAGGACTAGTGAGGACAGAATGACAAATTATAGAAGAATTCTTGACCTCTGTTTTATTTTTCCCTAATTGTATATTGTTCATAGTTATATATATACAGCCCCATTCACCTAGTGCCCACTATTGATACACATATGAATTTTTTAGTTCAATCTATTCTGAGAAACACATGGGAATAATTCTGCAGTAAATATCTATAACAATACACCTGTTTTTATTTATAGGACTAAGAAATTTAGACAGCATCAATTACTATCATATGAGTGCTCGGCTACCCCTCTTGTACTGATATGTCCTGATCTGAGTGCCTAATTTCTTAGGAACATCAGTGATGAGAATCTAGGTCTAAAGGAATGACCCTGCTATCACTCTATTGGATAAAACTCATTACTCTGTCTCTCTCACTTTTCAGGGAGATATAAATGTAGGCTAAAATTTTCCTCTAAAACCATTTGCTTAAAAGTTGTACAACTTTTTATAAAAACCCAGCCTTTTTTCAAAATAGAATTTCATATTCTTATCATCTGTGTGTCTCTGTGTATGTCTGCGTGCATTCGTTTTCCTTTTTGGAATGTCATCTTAACAGGCTTAAAAAGATTAATGGGACAGATAAAATGTAAGTGACAGCTTAAACTTGCATTCTATTCTGTTATCCAAGTTATTCACTGTAATGATTTTTTTTTTACATTCAAAAACAATCCAATATCAAACACAAAAGCTTACAAAATTAACCAATGAATAAAGAATAATTTTTAAGTGCCCAGTTTTGGCCTTTCAAGTTGGTGCCTCTTCCCCACTACCCCTTTCTTTCATCATAATTTTCTACTGTTTATCTGATGCTCTAGGAAGACATACGCAGTACTAGGAATCAGAAAGTCCAAGTTGCAACTAGGCTTTTACTACCACCAATTCAGACACATCTTCTAACTTTCCTCATCCCTTTCAATGTCAGGAAGGGACAAAGTAGGGAGTAAGGTAGCTAGAAAACAGGCAAGAAATTCCAGGGATACTTAGGAGTAGAGGGATATTCCAAGCTGATTTACAAGACTAAGGTATATGGATCAGCAGTCTTGATGCCAGAGGTAAAGAATTAATGAGTCTTTTCTTATACTAAAAATTACATGAGGGGAAATGAATCTTCATTCCCTCAATCCTACTCACACTCTGTCCACTGGAAATCACTGGATACAGAAAATGCTTTTTAAAATAAAATGAGAAAGAAAGACTTGTGGGAATTCTGAGCAGTGGGCTAAGCAAAGCTTGATTATTAAATGAGATTAGCAAGCTAAAAGAGTAATTAAAGGACATATTTAGTTTGCTAAGGATAGATAAAAACAAAAGGTATAGCTGAAGATAATGATTTTTCTTATCTTTTTCACCAAACTTTGAGAATGAATAACCCCCTAACCATATGACATATTTGTTGTTATTATTTTATTAATTGATCTCTACTGCTCTAGACACTAGGCCCTCTCTTTCACTAAACACTAAACTCCATAAAGTCAAATATTGTGTTTACTTTTACTTATCAACTGTATTTTGAATGGAGTTAAATTTTACTCCATGCACCTCTTCCATTGAGCTGAAGATAGCCTCAGCCATTGTCCTCCTAACCCCAATCCAGGTAATACAAAGGTCCTTGGTCTTACCAAGGCCATGGAGAAGCTCTTCTAGGCAATAACCAAGAAAATATCCACTGGCCCCACCTGCATGTCCTTTCATGTCCACTAGCTCTTCTGTTTCCATGCCATGCTTGTAACTGGAAATCTTTGGGAAAGAAAGGGCCTAGGAATCTTAGGCCTAGGATCTAGTACCATGTAGTGAATCCCATTGAGTTGTAGCCACCAGGGAGGAATGCATAGGCTGCCTTCTATGTGGAGTACCCACAAAATCTATCTAGTCTTTTTTTAATCTTTGTACTATATTCTCAGTAGGTTCAGGCTTTCAGAAGTAAAAGTTATAAAACCCTTAATTATCTCAAAAGTTATCTTGCCACACACAATTCATCTTTCCACATCCTATCCAAGACTCTTCTCCACCCAGTACAGACACACAAGTCTTACCTCTGTGGTATTAGTGATTAGTGATTCTAAGACATAATTAAACTAGATCTTATCCATGTCAGTAGTAAGGTGGAGGAAAGAACACATAATTCAAGATTGTTATGGAAGTAAGAAAGTATATATTTAAAGTTCATAACACTTATTAGGTACTTCAAATGGTGAAAACACATGTGGAATGAAATAAGTTAAAGGAAAGAGAGGAATCCTTCCATATTCCTGCCATATGATTATGTGGCCTTTTCTGATTAATGACAGTTAAGTGTATCACATGGGCGCCACATAGTCCTCCCTGCTCCCTTTGTGTACAAGAAACTCTTGCTCAATCCCAGATGTACCACTTGCATCTTATGATGTACTGCTGTCAGGCCTGCTCAATATTATAACATGGTTGGTCTGTCCAAACTCAGTTCTTGATTGGTAATTCCAGAAGCATGACCACTTGCTATCCCATGGTCATATGCTCTGCACCTAGAAAGGCCCATTAGCACACCAGGAGTTTTTTTCAAAAAATGTGTAACTCTCCAGTGAAGATGGTTTAGCCTTGTCTCTCAGAACCCCACAAACCTTTGTTATGATTCTCACACTGAACCCAACATATGCTCTACATGGCATATTTTCTAGCTACTGAAGGCTTGATCTTTAATATTCTTTGCACTCTCACTATAAGAGATGGGAGCCTCTATGCAAGCTACCAGACAGGCCTTCAGGCTTTTCGAACACTTATTAATCATGCTCAGCTTTTTATTATCTTCTTCTAAAATGCCAATAGCACTTAGCAATAGCCATCCATATTAATTTTTCTCTTGTTGCATAACAAATTACCACAATTTTTATAAGTTAAAACAGCACACTTTTTTTAAGTTTACTTATTTATTTATTTATTTTGAGAGTGAGAGATCAAGCATGAGTGGGAGAGGAGTAGAGAGAGAGGAAGAATCCCAAACAGGCTCTAGGCTGTCATCACAGAGGCCAATGCACAGCTCAAACCCATGAAATGGTGAAATCATGACCTGAGCCAAAATCAAGAGTCAGATGTTCAACTGATTGAGCCACCCAGGTGACCTAAAACAGGACACATTTATTATCTCACAGTTTCTATGGGTCAGAAGTCTGAACACAGCTTAGCTAGGTCTTCTGTTCAAAGTCTCATAAGGCTATAATCAAGGCATCAGCCAGGCTGCCCTCTTTCTCAGAGATTACAGTTCTCTTCCAAGTACCTATGTTATCAGCAGAATTCAGTTCCTTGCTGCTACTGACTGAGGCTCTCAGCCCCTGGAGACTACCTGCAGTTCCCTGCCATGTGACCCACTCCATAAGCAGTTCACGTCATAACAACTTGCTTCTTAAAGGCCAGCAGGAAAAGAATTTTGCTTCAGCCTGCTAAGATGGAGTCTTATATGATGGAACATAATCATGGGAGTGGCATCACATTACCATTGTCATATAACACAACCAAATCAAAGAAGTTACAGTCCCACTATATTTTTCACATTCTATTGGTTAGAATCAAGTAAATGATTCTATCTGTACTCAAAGGGAGGGAATTCCACCTCCACCAGGAGGTGGAAATTATTGGGTGTCATACCAGGGACTGTTTTCCATATCATGTGTATTAGGTTCTCCAGAAAACAGAAACAATAGGATGTGTATAAATAGGCATTTATTTTAAGTAATTGTCTCATGCAATTGTGGAGGTATGGTAAGTCCAAAATCTGAAGGTTGGCCAGCAAGCCAGAGACTAAGGGTAGAGTTGCAATTCAAGTCCAAAGGCAGTCTGCTAGTAGAATTCCTTCTTGCTCAGGGAGGTCAGCCTTTGTTCTATGAAGGCCTTCAACTGGCTGGATGAAATTCACCCACATTATGAAAGATAATTTGCTTTACTCAAAGTCTACCAATTTAATTGTTAATCTCTTCCAAAAAACACATTCACAGATGGAACATGTGACTCCTGATCTCAGGGTCATGAGTTCAAGCCCCATATTGGACATAGAGTTTAAATAATAATAATAATAATAATAATAATAATAATAATAAATCTTTTCAAAAGTGAGCAAAGGGACTAAACATACATACCTCCAAAGAAGACATACCAATAGCCAACAGGTATAAGATAAGGTGTTACAACATTGCCAATAATCAAGGAAAATAACAGAAATAATCAAGAAAAGGTGTTACAACATCACCAATAATCAAGGAAATGCAAATCAAAATCACAATGAGGGGCGCCGGGGTGGCGCAGTCGGTTAAGCGTCCGACTTCAGCCAGGTCACGATCTCGCGGTCAGTGAGTTCGAGCCCCGCGTCGGGCTCTGGGCTGATGGCTCGGAGCCTGGAGCCTGTTTCTGATTCTGTGTCTCCCTCTCTCTCTGCCCCTCCCCTGTTCATGCTCTGTCTCTCTCTGTCCCAAAAATAAATAAACGTTAAAAAAAAAAATTTAAAAATCACAATGAGATATCAGCTCACACTTGGTAGGATGACTATTATGAAAAAGAACAAAAGTGTTGGTAAGAATGTGGAGAAATTGGAACTCTTGTACACTGTTGGTGGGAAGGTAAATTGGTGCAGCCACTATACTATAAAGAATAGTATTTTTTGAGGTTCCTCAAAACATTAAAAATAGAATTACCATATAACTTAGAAATCCCACTTCTGGCTATTTATCCAAAGCATTAGAAACAAGATCTCTGCACTTCCATGTTCATTACAGCCTTATTCACCATAGGCAAGATACGAAAAAGCCTGAATGTCCATTAATGATGAATAGTTAAAGAAAATGTGTTATATACATACAATAATATACTAGTTAGCCTTTAAAAATAAGGAAATCCTGCCAAATGGAACAACGTGGATGAACTTGGAGGATATTACCTAAGTGAAATAAGCCAGTCATAGAAGGACAAATACTGTGTAATCTCACTTTTGTGAGGTATCTCAAATAATCAAACTCATAGAAGTAGAGAACTGAAGGTGCATATCAGAGTTTAGGGGGTGGAGAAATGGGAGTTGTTCTTCAATGGGTATGAATTTTAATTTATGCAAATGAATAAGCTCTAGAGATCTATACAATGTAATGCCTATAGTTAACAATACTGTATTATGCACTTAAAAATTTGTTAAGTGGGTAGATCTGTTAAATGAGCACTTAACACATTTTTCAAAAAACCAAAGGGATATAAGGAAACTTTTGGAAATGATGTATATGTTTTTTACCTTGATTGTGGTATTAGTTTCATGGGGATATGCCTAAGTCCAAACACACCAAATTGTACACATTAAATATGTGCATTTATATACCAATTATACTTCAATAAAACTTTTTAGAAAAGAAATAATTTCTGAAGTTGTATACACAGATTTATTTCCTTCTAAGATATGCTTCTTGTCAAGTACATACTCACCTGCTGCTTTGATATGGATGACTATATCTCTGGAAAACAGAGTGTGGTAATTAACTAACTACAACTCTACCATGCAGTCTCCTTAATAAATAACCTTGAATGTAAAAAATGTGAAAAAAAATAGGAAAGCTTCTAGGTGAGAACTAGAAGAATATCTCCATGATCTTGGGATAAAGAATATTTTTTAAGTTGAAAGCAAAAAGCACTAATTATAAAAAGAAAAGTCTAGTAAGTTGGACTACTTTACCATTACATCAGTTTATAACCTGATGAAGTTCATTTGTCAAGAAACACTAGAGAGTAAAAAAGCAATGCAGAGAGTGAGAAAATATAGGCAAAATATACAACTTACAAAGGTCGCATAGACAATATATTTCAAATGCTTACAAATCAGTAAGACAGATGACTTTAACACAACAGGCACACATTTGAACAGCTCTTCACAAAAGAGGATATCCAAATGGTTAATACACATATGGATGAAGTATATCCATACAATGGAGTACTCTATAGCAATGAAAATAAACACCTTACTGCCACATGCAAAAACATGCATAAATCTCACAAATACAATGCTGAGTGAACGAAACCAAACATGAAAGAATGCATATCATAAGATATCCATTTGTAAAATGCTTAAAACGGGCAAGATTAATCAATGGTGTTAGAAGTCAGGATATGGGTTAACTTTGGGGAAAAGAGGGAGAGTGTTTTGTTTAGGTAAAGAGGAAACTTTCAGGATGTTAGTAAGTTCTGTTTCTTTATCTAGGTGGTGATTACACAGACAAGTCCACTTTGCAATAATTAACTACATTTTCAGCATTTTTCTTCTATATGTCATAATTAAATTTACTAGACAGATAAAAGTTTATTTTAAAAGCCAAGGAATAAAAATGAAAGAAAAAAAAAGCCTGAAGGCCCAGATTATAAGCATTAATAAACGATGTATTTCTGGCAGAAAAAAAAGTTCAGATGGAAATTAAACCACTTCAACATTTGGTACAGCAACTTATGGAAAGATCAACTTGAGCTGAGTATCAGAGACCATATTTATGCACCGTAGAGCCAAGAAATGTGTTCAGCAAATTTTTCTAGGACAGATATGTTTGGTATGATTAGAAAATTTAGGAATTTTCTAGCATTGTGCCTTGGCAAGCTTCCAACAAGAGTTTTTGTGGATGTTAATATTTACCTTTCTAAACTGGATATGAAAGAGAATAGTTCTTTAAGCTGGAAAATGCTAATTCCTCCTGAAAATAATGTGCTTATGCAGTTACAATGAAGTAATGCTGTAATAAATGATGATTGATTTTGGTATTGATAAGTGTATTTATATAAATATATGATAAGTCACACAGAGAAAAACAAATACTGTTTGATCTCACTTATATGTGGAATCTGAAGACACTGAATTCATAGACACAGAGAGTAGAATGCTAGTTGGCAGGGGCTAGGAGAGGGAGAATTGGGGGAGTATTCATCAAAGGGTACATGGTTTCAGGTATGGAAGATGAATAAGTCCTAGAGATCTACTATAGAGTACAATACCTCTAGTTAATAGTACTGAAAAATTTGTTAAGACAGATCTTATGTTAAATATTCTCAGCACACAGGAAGGAAAAAAAAACAGGGAAAAAGGGTACTTTTAGAGATGATAGTAAAGTTTATGGCATTGTTTATCATGACATTTTCACGAGTGTATACTTCAGACTCATCAAGATGATTACATACATATAGCATTTTTGTATGTCAATTATACCTCAATATAGGTAAATAAATAAATACATACATGCATACATACATACACAAAAATAAATAAATAAATTGTCACCTTAGAATCTATACTGCATGAAGTATCCTTAAAACCTAAAGATTGGGGTGCCTGGGTGGCTCAGTTGGTTAAATGACTGACTTTGGCTCAGGTCATGATCTCTCTGCTCATGAGTTTGAGCCCCGCATCGAGCTCTGTGCTGACAGCTCAGAGCTTGGAGCCTGCTTCGATTCGGTGTCTCCCTCTCTCTCTGCCCCTCCCCTGCTGGCTCTCTCTCTCTCTCTCTCTCTCTCAAAAATAAATACACATTAAGAAAAAAACTAAAGATTACTTCTAGTTCCAGCAAAGATGGAGTAGAAGCATTCTTCACAGATCTTACAACTAAAAAAACCTTCAGAGAACACAACAAGCAAGCATAAGAAGACTGTGAAACGTGAAAGAAGGAAGACTACCTAGGGACCTCAAGAATTGAAGAACAACACGACAGTGAGACCTCTGGGTTTTCTGTCACCTCTTGTATATCCCACACAGGGAAATTCAGAAGCTTTCAATCTAGAACCACCAACAGGCATAAAAATATAAAAATTCCTCAAAAAGGCTGTTTCTCCTAACCAAAGGACCAGGAAAAAGGTGGCCTAACAACGGAGAACCCTTGGGGAATAGCTGCCCTACTCCAGCCAAACAAAAACACACTTCAACCTCTGCAGCTTCAGAGGAACCAGACAGGGAGCTGATCTTCAACTCCACGTTCCCACCCTGCATAAATGGTATCGCAATGATTTCCTCTACCTAGCAATGATGCCAGGCCTGAGAAGATAGCTGACTGTCGCAGGTGGCTCTCTAATTCCTCCATCACCTACTGTCATCAGAGCCAAGAGAGGAGCAGGTGGTCCATCCCCTACACAATGAAAGCAGCTCACTCTGATTTCCCAGGCAGGATGCTGTCAGTGGGCTGAGTGGGAAGCTAATCTTTCATTCTCATCCCATGGAAATAGGCAATGCTTCCAATCCTTCTGCAGAGTAGTATCATCAGGTAGGTGGTGAGCCAGCCTCCACTCCCACCTGGAGGTGGTGTTATTTGAGGCTACACTCTACTTTCTTCCATCCTTGCGGTCATTGAGGTCTAATTGGGAACTGAAACTCCACACCCACCTAAGGGCAGTAAGACCGAATGACTCAGTGCAAACCTGGTCTATTCAACACTCCTGTCCCCTACAGTGTAAGCAGGGCCAGTGTGGAGCTGAGCCTCCACTCCCATCTGGCATTAACAAGACAGAATGATGTTGTGTCATTAACAAGACAGAATTATGTTGTGTGAGGTAGAGGTAGAGGATACTCCACTGCCCCTTTCTCTGTGTGAGCAAGGCCCAGTGGGGAGCTGACCCTCCACCTCTACCTACCATCAATGATGTGGGATGAAGTGGTATAAGATGGACTAGTTGGCCCCTCTGGCCAGACTTCCCCTGACCAGCAAAGATGAGCATGAAACTGGGAAGCCCGACCCTGCAGCAACAGTAGTGTGATTCAGATCTGTGCTTGCCTCTCCCTGATGGTAGCAGGGCCTGGTTTAAGTATATACTCCCACTGACAAAAAGACAGTATGAATCAATGCCCTACTCTCAGTGTGAAGGTGTCACCAAGGCTGAGAAGGAAGCTGAACTTCCACCCCACCCATCTGCATGAGGCAACATGAGTAGAAAGTTCCACTTTTTTCAGGATGGTGTTGGCAGGGCTGAGCCAGAGACCAAACATACACACTCACCTGGTCTTGTGCTTCACCTCAACAGAGACTTGCTGCTAAAAAATATATATTACATAGGATTCTGAATATTGTAATAAAGTATCAAAAATATCAAAAATACAATCCAAAATTGCTCATAACACAAAGAACCAAAAATACCACAACTTGAATGAAGAAAGATAATCAACAATGCCAACACTGGGATGAATCAAATATGGGGATTATCTAACATGAATTTTAAGGAAGCCATCATAAAAATGCTTCAATGCAGCTGTGGATTCTCTTTTAAAAAATGAAAACATAGATATCTCACAAAGAAATTAAAGTTATAAAATGAACTAAATGGAAATACAGAACTTAGAAATACAATAACAAATTTTGAACATTCACTGGATGACCTCATTAATATAGATGACTGAAGACAGATCAGTGAACTTGAAGACAGATCAGTAGCATTTACCCAATTGGAACAACAGAGAGTAAATACAATTTTTAAAAATAAAAAAAGCTTCAGGCATCCATGGGACAATTGGAAAAGAGTTAACATTGCTAAATTGGAATCCCAGAAGGAAATAAGAGAGTAGAGCTGAGAAACGATTCTAAGAAAAAATTATTGAAAACTTCCCAAATTTGGAAAAACACATAAACCTGCAGATTCAAGTAGTCAAGCAGATTTAAAACAGAACAAAGCTAAAGCAGTGCACACCAAGACACATCACAATTGAATTTCTGGGTGCTAGTTATTTAGATGTGATATTTACTCCATCGTGGCACTTCTTTTTTGTGTATTTTTCTTCTGCATGCTAAATTTAAAAAGAAGATTTATTTTAAAAACAAAAGATTAAAGAGATTTTCACATGTAAAAAACTAAAAAATTAGCCGTGAGAAGAACCAGACTATAATAAATTATAAAAGGTCAATGGATTATAATGGCAATATCCTGGCTATACTATAGTTTTGCAAGATGTTACTATCTTGGGAAACTAGTAAAGGGTACACCAGATTTCTCTGAGGTATCTCTCTATATTAGGGTGAAAATGGAAGAAATAACATGAAAGAAAGAATGGATAACAATTAAACTGGTAAATATATAGGTAAATCTAAGTGAACATCTGAAAAATCAGTAACAGTCATATACTATGGGGTTTTAACAATACATAGAACATAAAAATATAAAACAAAAATGTCACACTAATTAAGATATATGAAATGGAGATAAAGCCCTACATTCCTTTTGCTGACTTGGAGGAGGGTAAAGATAATAACTAACTATAGACTTCGATAACTTTTTGTGCCCCTAACAACTAGCCCTCAAAACTAACAGAATAAAAATTGGTAGACATGTAATGAAAAAATGGTTAAATCTATAATTATGGGGGGATTTTTTAGCCATAAAATCAATAGTAGGACATGACAAAGAATATACAGATTTAAGGCACAAGATTAAAATCTTGACTTAATAAAAATATGGAAAGTATATTGTACCCAACAAATCCAGAATCCACTTTCTTTTCAAGAACAAACAACAAAAGAACAAACAGTACATTTTTATAATGAAAGGATCAAAATACAAATCTCAATAAATTTCAAAAGATTGGAAATATGGATTTGTTCTCTGCCCACAGTGTAATTAAGCCAGAAATCAATATCAAAAGTATAACCAGAAATTAGTAATACATTTGAATATTTTAAATGCACTACCAAATAACCTGGATATGTTTCCTGAACAAACCTCTCTAAAAACGCTGTAGCATGCATGTACAAAAATGCTCATTGCAACTTGTTCAAAATTTCCCTGAAACAGAAACAACCTAAATTTCTATCAGCAGTAAAATGGATAAATAAGGTGGGTTTTTTTATGTTTATTCATTTATTTTTGAGACACAAACAGCACAAGTGAGAGAGGAACAGAGATAGAATCCCAAGCAGGGTCGGCGCTGTCAGCACAGAGCCTGCTGCAGGCCTTGATCTCATGAAACGTGAGATCATGACCTGAGCCCAAATCAAGAGTCGGATGTTTAACCGACTGAGTCACCCAGGTGCTCCAAAAATGGATAAATAAGTTTTACAATAAATTCATACAATGTGGTACAATGCTGTTGCATGTGTTTATAAAGCATCTTTGATACTTCCTGGTGGGCATTAACAACATAAGCTTGTGCGGTGGTGTTATGTGTGCCTAAGGCAATGCCTGTGACTCCCAGGATTGTAAGCAAAGTAAGCACAATTAGCAGGAAAAGACCATGTTGGTGTTAAGACTGAGGGAAGTTCTGTTGCCCAAAATAAAACATTGGCATAAAAGGTACACAGAATACAGGTGATGCTAGGAGGAAGGCCTGAGAATGGGATATGACTGGGGTATATAACAATGAAACCAAAGACCTAACAGGAGTGACTATTTTGACAGAAACGTCTTGTACAGGAAGGTTTCTATTTATAAGGTGCCAGTAAGCCCAATGATCAGGACAAAGTAAGGGGTCTTTACTGCCAGAAGTTGAGCATAAATACAGTTGCTGATGGCAGTGACAGTCATTTGGAAAACCATGTATTAATCATGTAATTTTAGCAAGGTTTCTTTAAGTAAGCTTCCTTGCACTTAGAGCCTTTAGCCTGAGGCTGGCACGGGGGTAGAGTGAAGGGGGTGGGTAGTTTTACTGAATGCCTTTTCAAGAGCCCAACACAGTGAATTCTGAGAACTGAAGTGTGTGCCTTGGTTACTATCAATAATGCCTGGAAGTCTGAAGAGAATAAGAAGTGTCTTGTTGGTACCTTGTGTTGTGGCTTCAATGGTAACATGTCTATAAGGATAGATGAGTAATATTCCCTTATAAGTGTACCACCACGGTCAGAGAATAGTAAGTATCTTCTGCAGAGGGTCAGTGACCCCATAAAATCTATTTGCCATTGGTTAATGGATAGTCCCCAGGGAATTAAGCCTCATCAATTATATAGACAGTGGCACATTTTCCCATATAAGGTACATTAGTCACTACGTTACCCATGGCAGAGGAGAGGGGAAGTCCCTTTCATTCTTCTCAGGACTTCAAGGCATTAGCTTCTCCATGGCCTGATATTTCATAAGCCTACCAGTCCAGAGTTAGTGGCATCAGATCTGAGGCTGTGCCAATATGTGTCTCAGAAATCAAAACCAATTTATCTACCTGTGTATTATAATGAGTCCCTGAAAAATAATTATAGTATGTGGAGAATATGTGTGGCCTTGATTTGCATTTTGATGATCTATGAGGCAAAAAATCCCTAAAGTTCTTTACTTGTAAGATAGGGGGAAACACCTCAGATAAGGAATTATTATTGCTGCCATTAGTCAAACCAGATGACCATATCATTGGCAATGGCCCTAAAGTCTATAAAAATGTGAGGAAGGGGCCAAGTGTTGGCCAGGACATTGTCTAACGCTAACATAACTGTGCTGACCCACAGGTCCCATCCGTGATTAGGGATGTCCCAGTTAGGGAATGGAATGCAGTAGCTCTTCAGTAGGTTCTACCATGCATGACAGTGGTTCTAACATCTGTAAAGAATACAAACTCCCTTTCCTACTCACTAAATTAATCCCAATGAGGTTGTTAGGTAGCCAATGGATAGGAGAAAAGGGTGACCTCTTCAGGCACTGTTGCATCTAGCAAAGGACTGATAATGTGGAAACCACTTCCTCTTACAGGTGGGATATGCCAGAGGGCCCAGGTTGGCTCCATAAGTAGCATTTTCCTTTTAATAATGAGGCATCTATGCCAAGTTTGTGGAGTGCTGACTCAATGACCACAGGCACAATGGGCAACTGGGTCCAGAGAGTCACAAGCTCAGGACATGTGAAAGCATTTATCTCAAGAAGAGCACACAATGCAGCCAACAGTTGCCATCCCAATGGTGTGTAGGATTCAGCCGAGGAAAATAGTCTCTTGCCAAAAGTCCATGAACAACTTATGGCCACCATAGCTGATCCCAAAACCCCAGAAGGAATGTGAGGAGGTTGTTGAAGCCTCTACAATGAAGGAGCTTTTGGGGGGGACACAAATTAGAGTGCCTAATGTATTGCAATTTAATTTTTTTTATGTTTATTGATTTTTGAGACAGAGCACAAGCAGGGGAGGGACAGAGAGAGAGGGAGACACAGAATCTGAAGCAGGCTCCAGGCACTGAGCTGTTACCATAGAGCCTGATGTGAGGCTCGAACCCATGAACCATGAGATCATGATCTGAGCTGAAGACAGACACTTAACCAACTGAACCACCCAGATGCCCCTGATTTATTGCAATTTAGACAGATTCTAGAGCCTTTTGTCATTGGATAGCCCATTCAAAGTAAGCCAATTTAGGGGCATCTGGGTGGCTCAGTTGGTTAAGTGGCCAACTTCAGCTCAGGTCATGATCATACAGTTCATGAGTTCAAGCCTCACGCCAGGCTCTGTGCTGACAGCTTGGAGCCTGAAGCCTGTTTCAAATTCTGTGTCTCCCCCCCTTCTTTGTCCCCCCCCCCCCACACACACACACTTGCACTCTGTCTCTCTCTCAAAAATAAATAAATTAAAAATATATATTTTTCAAAAAAACAAAGTAAGCCAATTTGTGAGTAACAGTATAATGAATCTAAATTAAAAATGTAAATGTAAAAGATGTTGTTTCTGAAACCCAAATAAACACAGTTAATGTTGAGTCTACTTTAAAGCAGTAAGTGCCGGGGCGCCGGGGTGGCGCAGTCGGTTAAGCGTCTGACTTTGGCCAGGTCACGATCTCGCGGTCCGGGAGTTGGAGCCCCGCGTCAGGCTCTGGGTTGATGGCTCAGAGCCTGGAGCCTGTTTCCGATTCTGTGTCTCCCTCTCTCTCTGCCCTTCCCCCGTTCATGCTCTGTCTCTCTCTGTCCCAAAAATAAATAAACGTTGAAAAAAAAATTTTTTTTAATAAAAAAAAATAATAATAAAGTAGTAAGTGCCGATGTCAGTGAGAAGTTGGTTCCTTACTGCATCAGGTATGGATCATCCCTGAGCTGACAAGTAATGTCCAGAAATTTTACTTAAGTAAGCAGGCCTTGAATTTTATAGGATGCAATGGTCCAACCCTGACTGGAGCTTGAATTTCCTTGCAGAAAGACATAATGTTATCAACCTAACGCCATACCTGTGTTCTTGGAATAAGTTGGATGTAGTTAAGATGTGTAAAGGAATGAACGAACATTGGCAAATGTCTCATGGTGGGGTGAGTGAAAATGTATCATTCCTTTAAAAGTAAAGAGCTATTCATAGACTACAACATATGAGCCAAATCTATAACAACAAAATATTTTCCAGTTGCTGATTCCTATTAATTTTAGTAAAATTAGTAATGCAGATCTTAATGAAAACTATGATGGCATTAAGGTTATGGTAATTCACTGCGAAATGAATTCATTTATATCACATTTGACCACTGGCCAAATTGGGTTATTAAAGGGAGAAATAATAGAAGTGATGAGTAAGCCAGGCACACCAATCCTCAGGGGTCTCACTCCATGGCTCTCAGCTTCACAAACCTCATGTCTGTGGCAGATTCTCTCATGGAACCCTTATCGTGGTCTCTCTGGACCTTCTCTCCTCAGCCATATGTTTACAACTTGTTCTCAAAAGTGTCAACAATTGCAGTTCATTTGAAGCTTTTGAACTGAAGTCCATAGGGCATGTTTAACTTCTTCAGGGAATTGATCCCCATGTGCCTGTTCTGAAAAGAGCAGATAAAACCTGCATCATTCTGCCTAACACAGAAACTGCAAAGAAGCCCACATCCTGCCTTATAGGAACTTCAAAATCATCTCTCTTAGAAAAGAAATATTAAGGAATTTTCCATCTATCAAAGTCCACTTTTCTAATTCTATCATTGCTGTAGTAGGGGGTTATTCATTTATTTGTTTTTCTTTTATTATACATGTGAAGGACTGTATCTCTCAGGAAGTATCATTTGATTCTGGTTTGCATTAATAGAATGGAAGGTAATATGCTTCCTAAGTTAAGCCCCACAGACTTGGGTATTTTCGTTAAGAGAAAAGTGGAATGCTTACATGTGGAATCTAAGAAACAAAACCAAAAACAACAAACAGAAACAGACTTATAGATCTACAAAAGAAACTGTAGATTACCAGAGTGGGGAGAGGATAGGGGGAGGAAGGTAAGAAAGGTAAAGGGTATTAAGTGGGACAGACTTCCAATAATAAATCACAGGGATGTAATGTACAGCATAGGTGATAATAATGTTGTAAGAACTTTCATGGTGGCAGACAGTAACTAGGCTATTTTGGTGATCATTTCATAATACATTAAAAAATTATCAAATCACTATGTTGCACACCTGAAAATAATGAATATTGTAGGTCAATTATTATTCAATTTCTTAAAATAAAGAAATAGCCACCTATGGCCAGTGACTCCTGCAACAAAAAGAGAGAGTGAAGGGGAGAATGTTGACAGGAAGCCAATAGACAGCATGTTAAAATTTATACTACTCAAGACTCACAGGGCACATTTCACCCTTGACTTACCTCTTAGGATCAACAAAATAAACGTCCCACTACAGTCATTTAGATTGTCAAGGGTATGAGCACTGTATGTTTTTAAAGTCACTGATGTTATTATTCTATAAATGTGGATCATGAGGTCAATCAGTCACGAAAATCTGGATGAAAATGCAGTACTTGCCACAGACCAGAGGTTAGTACAAACAGGGAAGGGTGGGCTGTAGGGGAATCCAGGTCAATGTTTAATAGTGCCTAGTGCCTCCAACAGCATATGGAATTATGGGGAGATTGATAAGAATGATTGTGAGGATATGATTTTTTTCTTACCCGTATGCATGTGAATTAGAAGGGCCTTTTACATTGTCTTTGCTTCTGACTCAGAAAAATCTAAAAATGTATGCAGGATACCACTGCCAAAGTTTCCTTCCTTGGGGGTTACCAATTTATCTACAAAGGACTCATTGTGAGAAACAAAAAAGTCCCTCTTCCTTGTTTCTATGCCAGGAAGAGAGAAACTGTCATCCTTAGTTTGCCACTAAGAAATCTTTAAGACTTTGAGCAAAATCCACACTGAGATGCTTCCTGTGGGTATCTCAAGATCTCTATTCTCAGAGATATATTCCAAATATACATGGCAGAGAAACATAGAAGAAATGCTAATAAATACGATTTATTGACACCATAGCCTTGTTCATGTACCAAAATATGCTCACAATATGAGATATACTGAACCAAAGATCATAAGTCTTAAAGGTCTATTACAAATTTATGCTTCAAAAGAAATAGGGGTGCAGAATAAATCACTTATACATCAAAACCTTCAACCATATCCATGTGGGGAATTTCCTATTGGTTGCTGAAACAAGGAAGTCAGAGATTTGGACAATTATGGAGATAAGGATCTATGGAAGATAGCCAGAGAAGTGCCAAACGGTACAGGGAAGGGGAAAGAGCACAAGGAGAAAGGGAATCACAAAAAAACAGAATCTGATAGAAAAACTTCCACCAAGAGTACAGAAGTATGAAAAACTAATGGAGTCAGAGGAAAGTGACTTAAATATGGAGATTTTATAAACACTTGGGGATTAAAGGACAGGTTCAAAATATATTCTCCTGGGGGAAAAAATGAGTAATTATTCTGTAACAGATTCTGTTAAGTGTCCAAAAACATATCAACTGGGGAATTAAAAAGCCTTTAGGATTAAGGTCATTCACATAGAAGATATTGGGCTTCCATGGAGCCAAGGCCACTGCAATGTGATACTGCTTTGGGACAACTGAATAGAGAGTAATATATGACATGATTCATTACTATCAGCTTTGTCTCTCCTACCCTGAGAAAGCTCATTTTTCATCAGTCACCTTTTTCCTTCAGATCTCCAAAGGGTCAACAATGAAAAATAGGACGTTTACTGATTTCATTCTGTTGGGCTTCACAAATCAACCTGAGGTCCAAATTGTGATATTCATCTTTCTGCTCTTCACCTACATGTTAAGTGTCCTAGGAAATCTGACTATCATCATTCTCACTCGGGTACACCCTCACCTCCAGACCCCCATGTATTTCTTCCTCCGGAATTTCTCCTTCTTAGAAATTTCCTTCACATCCATTTTTATTCCCAGATTTCTGACCAGTGTGACAACAGGAAATAAAGTCATCAGTTTTGCTGGATGCTTGATTCAATATTTTTTTGCTATATTCCTTGGGGCAACAGAGTTTTACCTCTTGGCTTCTATGTCCTATGACCGCTATGTTGCCATCTGCAAACCCCTGCATTACCTGACCATCATGAGCAACAGAGTCTGCATACAACTCGTGTTCTGCTCCTGGCTAGGAGGATTCCTAGCTATCTTACCCCCAATCATCCTGATGAGCCAGGTGGATTTCTGTGCCTCCAATGTTCTGAATCACTATTACTGTGACTATGGGCCCCTTCTGGAGCTTGCCTGCTCAGACACAAGCCTCCTAGAACTGATGGTCATCTTCTTGGCAGTTGTGACTCTGGTGGTTACCCTGGTGCTGGTGACATGTTCTTATACATACATTATCAGGACCATTTTGAGGATCCCTTCTGCCCAGCAAAGGACAAAGGCTTTTTCCACTTGTTCTTCCCACATGATTGTCATCTCCCTCTCTTATGGCAGCTGCATGTTTATGTACATCAATCCATCAGCAAAAGAAGAAGGCGCTTTCAACAAAGGAATAGCTGTGCTCATTACCTCAATTACTCCCTTATTAAACCCCTTCATTTACACTCTAAGAAATCAGCAAGTGAAGCAAGCATTCAAGGACACCGTCAAAAAGATTGTAAAGCTTTAAAAACAGAATACATTTCAATCAAAGGCATATATCCTAATTTCAAGGTATCTGCAGCCTAGTATGATAGAAAGGTATATAAACTGTATACTTATGTAATAAGCTTACAAAAAATAAAATAAAATAACTTGGTAGGGGCTATTAGAGAAAGATAAATGAGAATCCACGAAAAGAACAGTTAGAGAGAATTAACTATTTTCCAGAAATCACTTGAAATTCAAGAGGCAAAACATATTGCTTATTTAGAAGAGTGGAAAAATAAGAATTTAGAGGAAGAGAGGCCAAAATCTAGGATTGCCATTTTTCTTCATCATGGGGCCCTAGAAACTATGCTTCCATCAAAGTGTCAATAATTTTTATTCTCCTCCCCTTTTCATTCACCTTTCGCTGTAGCCATTACAACTTTTATCCTTCCATAAAGGAAAACAAAAAGGATATACATTTGGTCCACTTTTCTCCAAATGAAATGAAAACCCTCAAGATTTTTATCAACTTACCCATCCATTTTCTAGAAGTTATGGTTCCAAGAGTATTCTAGAGCCAAGGTTAAAAGTCTTCCACTTCTACACAGGATCTATTGCTTTTCTTCACGGACATCTTTTTAAGTTAATGACTGAGATTTCCCATTCTCTCTCTTTGGTAGTTTTGGTGATTTTTTTTTTTTTTTTGCTATTATATTTTCACCTTTTTGTTTACTTTTATTAGATATCAGAAAGGACACCTTCTGTGATATGACTCCATTCTTTTAACTTTCCCCCAAGTTTTTGCTTTTGTTTATAACATAAGCCAGGGATGCCTGTTTCATAAACTGCAAATGAATATAAAGTATTAATATGGTTTTATATCTAGAATGTTCCAAACTATGAGTGTTAGCAACCAAATGGGAATAGAGACTACCCTACCAAGGACTCTATACATGGATTCAAGGTGACAACAATTTGAATATGAATTGGTGATGGGCCTAAACTTCAAAGGAACTAAGAACATTTTTGGAAATCTGAGTACTTGCAAATATTTTAGTAATATCCTAATGCATTGTAGAATGCTGGTTACTGTTTGAAGCACCAGTGAAACATCATCTGATGTGTTCACATGCTTTATATGTGGTAATATTATTCGGTGGAATGATGCTTCTTGGGAATTTAAGAAACAAGCTGCATTGGACTTGTTATGAGAGAAAATTTCCAGAACCATAAAAATATTGAAGAGCGCATCATATTTTGAATAAAGCATCTTTTATGTAAAGCCATTGCTATTTTGAATATCTGGATTTCTTTGGTGACTAAGATAGAGATTGGTGATGCCTTTTAATTTATTACAAATTGTTGGGGAACATCATCAAAAAGACATGACCACAGATTGACCCGCGAGCTGGACCCATACTTGGAGGCTCCTCCCTCCCTCCCCTATCCTTGGAATGTGGGCTCCACTTGCCTTTCCCACTCCCAGAGACTGCTCCAAGAACACAACCTTGAGATAGTTACATGGTGTGGAGAACACCTGCATGTTATAAGTGACTGAACCCAGTTAAAGCCTATTTATAAACTTTTAAGAAGCAGTGGGCAGCTGTGAGGATCCAACTGCCTTGCTGCCACCCAAGGCAAGCCTCATACATAAGTTCCCTTTGCTCATTAAAACTGCCACCTACCAACCTGGAATGGCCTGCTTCTTTCTTCAGCCTCTCCCTGCCTTCTGAGTACAGAGGCCAGCTTCAGATTTCACCCAAGAAGCTCCCAAAAGTGTTATGAACCAACACAAATTTACTGAGCTATTATCAAATGATATAGAAATGTTATCAAATAGCCACCTTTCAATCATTATGCTCCCACAGATCCACACTTCTACCCAAATCTATGGTGAAGTGGAAGATAATGCCATATAGTGGTCAAAAATACATGCTTTAGTTCGAATCCCAGGTTTGTGTTTTACAACAGTTGCCTTGGGATGGTTATTTGACCTCTCTAAGGCTTACTTTTCTCAAATTCTAAAATGTGGATAAATAGTTACGTCTATTGTATATGATAGTTTTGAACACTAAATGATATAATAGGCATAAAACATTTTAAAAGCCAATACTAAAATGTTTAATAAGTGATACCCATTTTAACAGTATGATAATGGTGAACAATACCTTCTCAAGAAAGTGGGGCTTAATTAGTAAAAGAGATGCTAAATCGATTGGTTTAATATGACTGGGACTATATGAATGTTGGCCATTCTAGGTGTAATCCCTCTGCACCAAGGTCAGCTTGCTTACATTTCTCTTATGTCCAGTTGCACCCTAGGATAGCCAGATCAATGAGGGTCTTATCCACATTTCAGATAAAGCCAATCAGAACCTTTGGCAACAGATTATTAGGACCTAGCTACCTCAACTCCATGTGCCTAGAAGCACACAAGATAAGGAAGGAGGATACTTGGTGTGAGTCAAAGTTGAAGAACACTTTAAGGACTTCACCCAGGGGCGCCTGGGTGGCTCAGTCGGTTAAGCGTCTGACTTCGGCTCAGGTCATGATCTCACAGTTTGTGGGTTCGAGCCCCACATCGGGCTCTGTGCTACCAGCTCAGAGCCTGGAGCCTGCTTCGGATTCTGTGTCTCCCTCTCTCTATGCCCCCTCTCCTGCTCATTCTCTCTCTCTCTCTCTCTCTCTCTCTCTCTCTCTCTCTCTCTCAAAAATAAATAAAGATTTTTAAAAAAATTTTTAAAAAGGACTTCACCCAGCCTTCATAATATCAGCATTTAGAAATTAATTTGGAAAGAAACATATTACCTTCTAAATGAGCTTGTCAAAAAAAAAAAAGACAACTTCTGAAACTGTTCATTAAGCTGGCTTTATGCTAGCACATACTTGGAATGTAATCCAAGTTATAGATAAACAGAGGAATGCATTTATTGATTCTGCAGCTAAAACTTTGGAATGTTCAGTTTCTAAATGTATAAGTTAGTGGGCATTATCCCTCCTGTCACCACTGGACACAAGAATCGAAAGAAACAGTTTTAGCTACCGGTATTCTCAGGATGACATTAGAGCAGAGTTAGAGCAAGGAAATAATAGAAACACATGAGAGCTGACCCACCACACTTCAGCATTGGTTCCTCTATCCTCTATTCCTTCATCCCCAGCGGTTATGGACTACAGATACAAATCTAAATATGTAGTATTCTCCCAATGCTTCCCCTTGCAAACAGTTAAAATAAAATTCAAAAGAAAAAAAAAAGAGTATTTTTTAAGATGGCAAGTTAGGTAAGAACACTTCTATAATACTTGGGCCATCTGGCCTAAGGATCTTGTTTGTCATTTCTCTAAATTTATCTAGAAGGTCACGAATCAGGGCCTAAACTTCTATTCCTATACATCACTAGATAGTAGAGCTAAAGCCTATACATATGTAATGAGTTCAGAAGCCAAAATCACCACCCATGTTAGGAATATATCCACTGGCAGCGAGGTGCAAAATTACACACCACACAACATATGATGCAAAGAATTACTGGATCAGAAACAGTAATAATTTAAAGTAAGTATAATTTCTAAAAAAGATATGAATGATACTGTCAAAATCAAGGACAAAGCATTATTTTAAAAACTGGGTGAAAAGACTGTTGAAAAACATAATGAGTGAAATAAATAATAAAACAATGAGGATAAATACCTGGAGAGATAAAACAAAAACAAAAATCGTGAGCTAAATCAGATCTGATGTGTTCTCCCATAAAGCAAAAAAAAAAAAAAAAAAAAAAAAAAAAGATAAAGAGACTAGATAGATAACTGAAAACAATAAAGTTACTATATTAGATAGAAAAATAGGTAGTTAGGTAATTAGACAACAAAAGATAAGTGCAGATGCCAAAATAAACCTATATAATAAGAGTTACAGGTAGAGGAGGGGTGGAATAATAGGAAATAATAATACATTTCCTATAATAGAGAAGGCTGGATATTTCTAAGTATGCTGAAATGGGATCTATAAGGAAAATATACACCTTAAGAAACCAGACTTTTGGGGGGCACCTGGGTGGCTCATTCACCTGAGCGTCAGACTCTTCAGCTCAGGTCATGATCTCACAGTTCATGGGTTCAAGCCCTGCACAGGTCTCTGTGCTGACAGCATGGAGCCTGCTTGGGTTTCTGTCTCCCTCTCTCTCTGCCCCTCCCCCACTTGCTCGCTATCTCTCTCTCTCTCTCTCTCTTAAAAAAATAAATAAAATTAAAACTAAATTAAATTAAATAGGGCTACTTGGGTGGCTCAGTTGGTTAAGCATCCAACTCTGGCTCAGGTCACTATCTCATGGTTTGTGAGTTCCAGCCCCACATCGGGCTCTGTGCTGACAGCTCAGAGATTTTGGCTTCTGAACTCATTACATATGTATAGGCTTTAGCTCTACTATCTAGTGATGTATAGGAATAGAAGTTTAGGCCCTGATTTGTGACCTTCTGGATAAATTTAGAGAAATGACAAACAAGATCCTTAGGCCAGATGGCCCAAGTATTATAGAAGTGTTCTTACCTAACTTGCCATCTTAAAAAAATATTCTTTTTTTTTTCTTTTGAATTTTATTTTAACTGTTTGCAAGGGGAAGCATTGGGAGAATACTACATATTTAGATTTGTATCTGTAGTCCATAACCGCTGGGGATGAAGGAATAGAGGATAGAGGAACCAATGCTGAAGTGTGGTGGGTCAGCTCTCATGTGTTTCTATTATTTCCTTGCTCTAACTCTGCTCTAATGTTATCCTGAGAATACTGGTGGCTAAAATAAATAAAATAACAAATAAAAATAATTTTAATAAAAAAATAAATAAAATAAACCAGGCATTTTTATTTCTTTTTTTTTTAACTTAAAGTCAAGATTAACATATAGTGTAGTGTTGGCTTCAGGAGTAGAACTTAGTGATTTTTCACTTACATATAACACCCAGTGCTCATCATAAATGCTATCCTTAATGTCCATCACCCATTCAACCCAAATACTACCAACACCCCTCCAGCAACCGTCTGTTTGTTCTCTGTATTTAAAAGTCCCTTTGGTTT
Source organism: Felis catus (assembly GCF_018350175.1). Classification (NCBI taxonomy): domain Eukaryota; kingdom Metazoa; phylum Chordata; class Mammalia; order Carnivora; family Felidae; genus Felis; species Felis catus. Next base: position 82,079,894 of record NC_058374.1, read on the forward strand.
GTCTCCCTCTCTGTTTTTATATTATTTTTGCTTCACTTCCCCTATGTTCATGTTTTGTTTCTTAAATTCCATATATGAGTGAAATCATATTTATCTCTCTCTGACTTATTTCACTTAGCAAAATACACTCTAGTTCCATCCACGCTGTTGCAAATGGCAAGACTTCATACTTTTTTGAATGCCAAATAATATTCTATTGTGTATAATATATATATATATATATATATATATATATATATATATATCTCACATCTTCTTTACCCATTCATCACTCAATGGACATTTGGCCTCTTGCCATACTTTAGCTGTTCTCGATAGCGCTCCTATAAACATTGGGGTGCCTGGGTCCCTTCAAAATAGCACACCTGTATCCTCTGGATAAATATCTAATAGTGCAATTGTTAGATTGTAGGGTAGTTCTATTTTTAATTTTTTGAGAAAACGCCATACTGTCTTCCAGAGCGGCTGTACCAGTTTGCATTTCTACCAGCAGTGCAAAAGGGTTCCCCTTTCTCCACATCCTCACCAACATCTGAGGTGCTCATTTTAGCCATTCTGACAGGTGTGAGGTGGTATCTCATTGTGGTTTTGACTTGTATTTCCCTGATGATGAGTGACCGTGAGCATCTTTTCATGTGTCTGTTAGCCATCTGGATGTCTTCTTTGGGAAAGTGTCTCTTCGTGTCTTTTGCTTATTTCGTCACTAGATTATTTCTTTTTTGGATGGTGAGTTTGATAAGCTCTTTATACATTTTGGATACTAACCCTTTACAGAATATGTCACTTGCAAATATTTTCTCCCATTCCACCAGTTGCCTTTTAGTTTTGCTGATTGTTTCCTTCACTGTGCAGAAGCTTTTTATCTTGATGAGGTCCCAGTTGTTCATTTTGGCTTTTGTTTTCTTTGCCTCCAGATGTATGTCTAGTAAGAAGTTGCTGAGGCTGAGGTCATAGAGGTTGTTGCCTGTTTTCTCCTCTAAGGTTTTGATGGCTTTCTGACTTACCTTTAGGTTTTTCATCCATTTTAATTTTATTTTTGTGTATGGTATAAGAAAGTGGTGTATGGGGTAAGAAAGTGGTCCGTGTTCATTCTTTTGCATGTCACTGTCCAGTTTTCCCAACACCATTTGCTGAAGAGTCTGTCTTTTCTTTTATTGGATATTCTTTCCTGATTTGTCAAAGATTAGTTGAGCAAGCATTTGTAAGTCTGTGTCTGCATTCTCTATTCTGTTGCATTGATCTATGTGTCTCTTTTTGTACCAATACCATACTGTCTTGATAATTACAGCTTTGTAATACAGCTTGAAGTCAGGAATTGTGATGTCTCCAGCTTTGATTTTTATTTTCAACATTACTTTGGCTATTCGGGTCTTTCTAGTTCCATACAAATTTTAGAATTGTTTGTTCTAACTCTGTGAAGAATGCTGATGTTATTTTGATAGGGATTACATTGAATATGTAGATTGCTTTGGGTACTGACATTTTAACAATATTTATTCTTCCAATCTATTGCTGTGTAACATATCACTCTAAGTTTTAGTGGATAAAACATTTTTTTTTATCACTTGCAGTTCTAGAAGTGGACAGGAACAGCTGGGTGGTTCTCATATGGGTCTTTCATTTAGCCGTAATCGTTGGTGAATTGATTTGGAATCATGTGAAGACTCATCAGAGCTGATGTCCAAGGTGGGTTCTTCATTAGATGTCACCAAAGCTACAATGGCTGAAAGAGATGGGACCTTATCAGGTATTTCTCTCTATGTAGCCTCTCTGCAAGTATTTCGCTCCTCACTGCATGACAATCTCAGGGTATTCAAACTCCTCACATAACAACAGATTTCCCCAAAGCGTTTGTTCCAAAAAAGATGAGAGCTACAGATCTCCAAAGACCTAATTTCTGAAGTACTACCCCTTCATTTCTACTACATTTTCATGGTCAAAATCAAGTCATAAAGATAGTCAAGATGAAAGGGGAGAGGAAAGAAACTACAACTTCTGATCTGGAAAGTAACGAAGAACTTGCAAGTATCTTTAATCCACCCGAGTCATGAATCTAAAAATGCCCTCAAGAGCCAAAGCGCTATTTACAATTAGTTCATCCTTCCACCATTCTACCCTTTTCATAATCTCAGCCCCTCTGGTCCTCATTGTTTCAGCCACAATCTGATGCCCTCAAGTCAAGGATTCATGTGTTTTACCTGCCTTCAGTAATTGCTTTTGGACCAATTACTCAGAAGACAAAGCCTATCAATTATCATAAAAGACTATCTGGCTACATTTTTATGTTAATGATTTTTTGCACATGTTTTAATAACTTCAGATTACAAGAGACAAGGATTACAATTGAACAAGGATTACAATTTTGTTCAAATCCACATGTTTATTGTGAGGCAGCATTAACAAAGTGGAGTTGAATGTGAAGGGAATTTGTGTTTCCTAAAAATCAATGTTCTTATGCTCTTGAAAAGAGAAAATATTTTGAAAGAGGCAGTGTTGCAAGGAAGGGAAAGCAGTGACAAGAATGGAATAGATTCAACACACAAGAGTAATGGTTAAGGTATACATGACAAGATTAAAAAGAGTTAAGAGGCACCTGGGTGGCTCAGTTGGTTAAGCATCTGACTCTTTTTTTTTTATGTTTATTTATTTTTGAGACAGAGAGACAGAGACAGAGTGTGAGTGGGGGAGGGACAGAGAGAGAGGGAGACATAAAATCTGAGGCAGACTCCAGGCTCTCAGCTGTCAGCACAGAGCCCGATGCAGGGCTCAAACTCACAAACTGTGAGATCATGACCTGAGCTGAAGTGGGATGCTTAACTGACTGAGCCACCCAGGTGCCCCAGCATCCGACTCTTGATTTCAGCTCAGGTCCTGATCTCATGGTTCACGGAATCAAGCCCCACATTGGGCTGTGCACCGATTGCTCCAACCTGCTTGGGATTTTCTCTTCCTCTCTCTCTGCTCATGCTTTATTTATAAATAAATAAATAAATAAATAAATAAATAAATAAATAACATTTAAAAAGAGTTGATTGAAATGTAGATTAGGAAGACATACACATTTCACAAAAGAAGAAAAATATCCATCTACATAATGCTGCATCTATCACAATTTTTCCTTAGATTATCTTCCCAATTTTATTTATTGTTCCTCAATATTATGAGAATTGCACAATTCCCATAACTTAATAACCATCTATATACTAAATCAATAGATTGTTTGTAATATATGATATCATGTCAGTATATGATAAATTGTTTTTGTTTCAATTTAAATTCCCAATATGTGAATCTAATATTTCTTTGAAAGAAATGCAAGTCTTTTAAGGATGTCATGGAAAGACCGCCTTACTTGTGTATTTCTCAGAGTATAAATGAAGGGGTTCAACAAAGGGGCAACAGATGTAGTGAGCAGAGAAACTGCCTTATTAATGGCCACTTCATCCTTAGCTGAAGGTTTGATATACATAAAAATGCAGCTGCCATAGGTGACAGAAACCACAATCATGTGGGAAGAACAGGTGGAAAAGGCTTTTTTCTTTTGCTGGGCAGAAGGTAATCTTAGAATTGTCCTAATGATGTATATGTAGGACAGAACTATACACACAAGGGTCATTATGAAGGTCAACACAGCACAGACTATGACCAGCTGCTCTATGAACCATGTATCTGAACATGAATTTTTCAGTATCGGAGAAGCATCACAGACAAAATGGTCAATATCAGAGTCACAGAATTCCAGATGGAGGCTCAAACCAAGGGGTGGAAAGATAATCAATAAGCCAGACACCCAACAAGACAGGATAAGATTCCAACAGACTCTGTTGTTCATGATGGTCACGTAATGCAGGGGTTTGCAGATGGCCACATAGCGGTCGTAGGACATCACAGCCAAGAGGAAAAATTCTGTAGCTCCAAAGAGAACAATAAAAAAGATTTGGCTGAAGCAGGCCTTGATGGTGATGGTTTTGTCCCCACTTGATATCATGTACAGGTATGTGGGGACACAGGCAGTTGTGAATGAGATTTCTAAGAAGGAGAAATTTTGAAGAAAAAGATACATAGCTGTTTTTAAATGAGAATCCACCAAGATGAGAGAAATTATGGTCAGATTCCCAATTACACTTATCATATATGTGATAAACAGAAAGATAAAAACCAGAATCTCTAGTTGTGGGTCATTTGTCAAACCCAGTATGATGAACATTGTTATTGCCGAATGGTTTCTCATCATTGACTTCATACTACTGCCCAATCTTCACATAAAAGTCACAGAAATCGGATCTGAGGAGCAATGTCACAATATAACAGGATCAGACAGTGACTACCAATACCAAGCAAACCAAGTCACATTCATTTCCTTCTGTAACTTGATAATCAGGTTTTGATGAGGTAATTCTCTCAGCTCCACTGAAATATACCACTGGGAAGCTAAGCTATGGGAAGTTTCTCTTGAAAATTGCTGCTACTGAAATTGTTTTCAAATATTCCAGGTCTCCCAGTTCACAGCACTTGTTTCCAATTCATTTTTTAAGCCCATACTTTGGTTGAGATTTCCCCTATTAGATCAGGAGTTGACTGCTTTGAGCTATACTTTGATGGGTCATACAGTCCTTTATTCTAAAACTTTTGTACTCAAAAGCTAAATCCTAAAACTGTTTTGCTTTATGTTTTGGTGCCTGATAAAATGCAAAATATATGGAGGATGTTGGTGATGCCCTACTTAGATTCTCCAGATCCCTCTCCTAGTGAACTAGGCATTATTTAAAGGTCAACTAGATTTCTCCCAGAAACCAGTCCTTCAATAGTCCTTTCTCCTGACTTTCTAAGTTTGTCTGTTATCCCTTTATTTTCCATCCCTGTCCTCAGCAGAGAAGGCTTTAATGAATGATTATTTTAATATAATTTGAAAACCATGGGTAAAGTTACAAATAGCTGAAGGATTTATCAAAACATACTTTTCTTTCCCTCCTTCATAACCAACAGAAGTGTGATGCATGTTTCAGTAATGCACAGGCATTAAGTGTATGGACCTTGAAACAGTTTGTCTGGGATCAAATCATATCTGTTTTCTACTAGCTGAGTGACCTTAAGCAAGTCATTTAATCTCTCTGTTCTCCAAATTCCTAATACGAAGTAGAGTTAACAGGAATACTACATCATAAGATTACTATGAATTTTAATTAAGTAATATAGGGGTGCCTCTTTGGTTCAGTCCATTAAGCGTCCAACTCTTGATTTCAGCTCAAGACGTGATCTCATGGTCATGGGATTGAGCCCCATACATGAGGCTCCACTTTCAAATATCAGGCTCCACACTGAGTGTGGAGTCTTCTTGGGATTCTCTCTCTCCCTCTACCCCTCTCCGCCACTCATACTCATGCGCTCTCACTCTCTCTCTCCAAAAATAATAAATAAATACATAAATACATAAAATCAACTCCCATGAACTACAGATTACTATACTACCTTGCCAGGTTACAGATATCATGATAGAAAAAGGGGTGTTACCCTGGGTTTATGAGACAAATGGTTTGCAAACAGGTGATACCAGTACTGGAAAATGGTGGATATAAAAAAAATAGAATGTTTACCAGTGGTAATTGAGACATATGGGATATAAATATAGATAGATACCAGATAGATGGATGAAAAGAGACAGACAGAGAAATGGAGAGGTGTAGAGAGAGTGATTATAAACTTGTTTCTGCCAGTCAAATCACTGTACATGGGATTTCACCAACTTAAAGATGAATTGGATGAATTGGATGAATCCACATTTTTTTTATTTTTTTTTATTTTTTTTTCAACGTTTATTTTATTTTTGGGGGGGACAGAGAGAGACAGAGCATGAACAGGGGAGGGGCAGAGAGAGAGGGAGACACAGAATCGGAAACAGGCTCCAGGCTCTGAGCCATCAGCCCAGAGCCCGACGCGGGGCTCGAACTCACGGACCGCGAGATCGTGACCTGGCTGAAGTCGGACGCCCCCCCCCCACATTTTTGATCTGGTGACAGTTGGCTTGAAAACGTGCCAGTACTCACCTTTGCCATTCCTCATTGTATCACCAGGAAGCTATACCTCAAATGACCTGAGTGAGCCTCAGAGTTGAGCAAAAACATACTAATAGTATCAGCTAAGTATATTCCTAATCCCTGGCCCCCCAACAACCTATATTAACCATATATGTATACACATGGTTTCTGAATTTGTAAAAAATACTATTATAATTTAAAATTGGGAAACATTTCTATGCTAGGAAACTGGAAGGAAAATAATAAACTTTAAAGAGCAAGGAGGAGTTCAGAAGCCTCTCTAGCTCTGCAAAAGTAGGTGTTCTGATTTTCTCTGGACAAACATGTTTTTACACTTATGACCCTGTTTATTTCCTCCATCCAAACACGCATGCTGAAAACTACTTTAAAAAGTCCTTGGAGGCCCTGATTCAAAGTCTCTAATGAATTTAAAGTATAATTTACTTTGACAAAAAAAATCCTAAGCCAAGCACAATGGGGATAATGTCTTTAGAGAGAAAAAGAGGCAATAATAGCAATAAACACAGTCCAAGCATAAAATAATAAGATTGCACTGACAAATAAGCGATCTGTTCTTAGTCATTTGTTTACACATGACTCATACAAATGTAATGAGTAAGAAGATAGCCTTCTTGTCTAAATTACATAACAAATATTATAGAAAAATTCAGACAGATATGAAAAGTGAAAAAATTCATAGAAACTGCAACATCCAGAAAGAAACATTACTATTCTAATGTTCGTCCTTCCAAATATTGCCCATAGTAATATGCAAGTGGTGTATGTACTACTGCCAGTTTCCTATACAGGATACCTCTCAGGAACAGCCAAATGGAAGAGGTTCATGGGGGGTGGGGGATCAGGAAGGCACAGAGTTTCCATGCCCTCTCCTAACACACCACCCTCCTGGCACCTCAATGTGTTCACCAACACAGAACCTCCCCAAATAACCTTGTTCAACTTTTTAATAGTACTTAATCTCCATCCCCCTCTGCCCTCCCCAAAGAACAGTAAATGGGGCTAAAGTTTCCAGTCCTCTAGTCATGTGGTCTTTCTGATGACCAGCCACATTCTAAGGCTAACTAGGGTCCTCATCCTAAGTCACCTTACTGGCATAAATTCAAAGTAAAAGACATCCCTATCAATCAGGAAATTCCAAGAGTTTTAGGAGCTCTTTGCCAGGAAGAGGGACAAAGGCCAAATATTTCTTATATATCTATCTATAAGGCACATATATCCACAAGGTGAAATAGCCAGATGCAACACAGAGTAAAAAGATTTTAATATCTGTATCTCAGTAATTAATAGAACAAAGAAATGAGTAAGTAAAATGAAGATTCGATCAATATAATTGATTATATATATATATATATATATATATATATATATATATATATATATAAAATAGATGCATGTAGAAAAATGCACCCAAAAGCTCAGAATACATTTTTATTTTTGCTTTCATCTCTATAAACATATTTGAAAGAAACAACTGAACTATTTCCAGATACACTTTTATAGTTATTCCATCACTGGAGAAGAGAAAATGGGAAATATCTGTGGGGCATATACTATATACCAACTATTGGTCTTTAACAATTACAAGCCTACTTAATGGGCATTATGATCTCCGTTTTACAGAATAGGAAAGAGACATTCAGAGACATGAAATTTCTTGTGTCATTCAAGAGAGAGTGGGTCACTGTGTTACATTTGGTTAAATTAACTGCTGTGAAGGCACCTTCGGGTGGCAAAAGGTTAGCCATATATGTGTGTGTGTGTGTGTGTGTGTGTGTGTGTGTATGTGTGTGTGTGTGTGTGTGTATACACACACATACATAAAACAAGTTCTTCACTGCCTTCAACCGAAAATGTTCAAGTGTTTTCTCAGAAGTAACTCACAGGCCAATGTAAGACTCCTACCTCAATCTGAGCATTCCACTCTTATCTATTCTGTATTTTATTTCTGCATGGGTATTGCAAAAAAAAAAAATGAAAATTACTGCTTACTATCTTTAGCCAATAGTCTATAGATGGGCTAATTACAACTAGGTTAGTGATGTTTAGAAAATGGGACTTTTTTCAGGACTGTGTGGCCCGCATATGGTTCTGGCTAAGTTCTTCATCCATGGTCAAGTGCAGCTATTCCCACTCATGGGGAAGACAAATGTATGACTCCATAGTCTTCCTCTTCTCTGCAGCTGTAGCTCCCTTGCTCCTCCCAACCCCACCTCTAAGCTAGTCTCTCTGGACCCTCATCCCTTAACCATATGTTCAGAATTTGTTCCCAAAATTGTCAACAAAGGACATTCATTAGCCTGTTCCAAACAAGGATTCCAGAGGCAACTTGTGTTCCTCATTCTGTTGCTTCCCCAGTGCATGCTCTCAAGAGAGAGAATATAACCTGTGTCACTCTGAGTAAAGTATAAATCTGGGGTGGGAGGGGGAGCACATAATCTGCCTTCTGAGATCAGCAACCTCATTTCACCCAGAAGAGAAAAATCAACAACCTCATTTCATCCAGAACTACTCTGCTCCTCATCCTTCTTTTGATCTATTTATTGGTCCACTTTAAGAAGATAGACTACCCAAAAACTCTGATTCAGCTCTTGTCTGAATTAGTGGAAGAATAGAAACAGGTAAATACCCACTATACTAATAAGGGACAACAGAAGACTATTTCTACATGAGAAGCCCCGGAAGTTTTTGTTATTTCCATGAAATGCAGGATAGGACTTAGTGGCAGATAATGTAGAAAATGCGAATATATTATTTTTTAATCATGTGGCCTTACAATCTTTATTCACCTCTAAGAATTTCACCTCATAGAATCCCACTATGACTAGTATGATAGTCAAGTGAAGAAGTATGTTCCCTGTTTATATCTTCATTGATTTTACTTCTCTATGGTTGTGAAGCCTGAATCTGATGCAGATGTGAACACTTAGCCACTCCCTGAAGATTGCAGGTTGGTAACCAGGAGGGGAAAGGCACCCAGAGCATGGTGTAACTTCTCTTGATCCCTGATTCCAACAGTGGAGTGCAAGCCATTAGTGGATTGGAATCAATTTAATGGGTTGCAACCAGCATTTGAAATAAAAATGTTTTAAATAGAATAAAACAAAAAATATCACATTGTATCCCATATAGTAAGTAAGAAGTGTTCTGTAGAACTATTACTGAGGTTAGATACAGATGTATGCCAGAAAATGATATAAAATGTAGAATGTATTATAGTAAAAAATTCTTGAAAGCTACTGCTTTATAAATGTTTATAACAACACACAGAAAACTTCTTGAATAAATCAGTAAAGACACTCCTACATAATGTGACTCTTAAATCACATGAGTTCACAAATCAGTAGAGACTTGAAATGCTCTTGAAATGCTTAAATATAGAATCTCCTAGAAAACCCTGGAGGCTCCAGGGTGGCTCAGTCGGTTAAGCATCCGACTTTGGCTCAGGTTATGATCTCAGGGTTCCTGGGTCCCAGCCCTGTATTAGTCTCTGGGCTGACAGCTCAGAGCCTGGAGCCTGCTTCAGATTCTGCTCTCTCTCTCTCTCTCTCTCTCTCTACCTACCCCGCTTGCACTCTGTCACTCTCTCTCTCTCTCAAAAATAAACAAAAAAAGAGGGGCGCCTGGGTGGCTCAGTCGGTTAAGTGTCTGACTTCAGCTCAGGTCATGATATCATGGTTTGTGAGTTCTGGCCCCACACGGGGCTCTATGCTGACACCTCAGAGCCTGGAGTCTACTTCCGATTCTGTGTCTCCCTCTCTCTTTGCCCCTCCCCCGCTTATACTCTGTCTCTCTCACAAAATAAACTTTAAAAACAAATTTTAAATAAATAAGAGACCACTATAATTATATGAGAAAAAAAGAAACAGCAAAAAGAGTAAGAAAAACAGCAATTCTAAGAAAAGTTAAGTAGACAAAGTAAAGCAATGTATAGAATCAATGGGAAGTATGGAAAGTGAATACAGGGGGAGAAAATAGTAACTAGTCTGGAAGGGAGCAGCTGCTGGAAGCATTCCTTTTCTAACTCATTCCACAAACTTTCTGAACATCACCTGTGAGGAAGGGACTTGCCTCATGTTGGCACTGGGGAGAGTACCATGTGGGAAAATCATGGCAAGAACTTCTCTATCCAGGGCAAACGAGACTGGAAAGAATACAACACCATTCAAATGGGCCACTGGTCTGGGTCAAGGCATCAGAGGAAAAGTTCACTGTCCATCACTCTTTGTTCTCTTCACATTTCACCTGTCCATTTCAGAGCACCTCTTCCTTTCTCACCTTTTATTATCATCACTTTTTTCTCTTCAGACTCAAAATTTTTCAACAATGAAAAATAAAACCAGGTTGACTGAATGTATCCTGCTGGGTCTAACAGATGTCCCTGAACTCCAGGTGGTGGTTTTCACCTTTATGTTCCTTGCTTATTTACTCAGCATCATCAGAAATCTGACTATCCTCATCCTCACCTTGCTGGACTCCCACCTTCAGACTCCCATGTATTTCTTTCTCTGGAACTTCTCTTTATTAGAAATGTCCTTCACAAACATTTTCATTCCCAGGGTCCTGATCAGCATCACAACAGGGAATAAGAGTATCAGTTTAGCTGGCTGCTTCACTCAGTATTTCTTTGCAATATTCCTTGGGGCAACAGAGTTTTATCTTCTGGCTGCCATGTCCTATGACCGCTATGTGACCATATGCAAACCCCTGCATTACATGGCCATTATGAGCAGCAGAGTTTGTACCCAAATGGTTCTCTACTCTTGGCTGGCTGGGTTACTGGTTATTATACCACTAATCCCTCTGATGAGTCAACAGGACTTTTGTGCATCCAACAGGCTGAATCATTATTTCTGTGACTATGAGCCCCTTTGGAAACTCTCCTGTTCAGACACAAGCCTCATCAAGAAGGTTGTCTTTCTTGTGGCATCTGTGACCCTACTGGTCACTCTGACTGCTGACTCTCTCCTATATGTTCATAATCAGGATTATTCTGAAGCTCCCCTCAGGGAGCAAAGGACAAAAGCCTTTTCCACCTGTTCTTCCCATATGACCATGATCTCTCCCTCCTATGGAAGCTGCTTCTTCACATTCATTAACCCCTCAGCAAAAAAAAAAGGACACAGTTAACAAGGGAGTAGCTCTACTCATTACTACAGTCACACCTTTATTGAACCCCTTCATTTATGCCCTAAGGAACCAACAGGTAAACAAGCTTTCAAGGATATAGTCAAAAAGCTTGTGAATCTTTAAAGAATTTCAGAATTGAAGCTTTAATGGTTGAGTGCTTACTGTGTACCAAGCCCTCTGCCAACTTACTACATATCCAAGAAAGAGTTAAATTCCAGGCCAGTGAGAAGGACCTGGAAATAAATAAATTACAACCTGTTAAGTTTTCATATAAAGAAATTATTAAGGCTATTTTATAGATGAAAAAGTAGCACAATCTGAGCTACAGTCAATAAATGTTTTCAGAGGGGATACCATTTAAACTCAGTCTTAACAAGTAGGAGTAAGTCAAACAAGCAAAAATAGAGAAAGAGAAATCTGGGTAGAAGGAATATTATTTTTAGGAGCACAGAATTTCAATCCAAAAGGATTGAGTAAATGTCATTAGTTTCAATGATACCAAAAGAAGGGGGAAAAGGTTTGTGAAGATGATAGCTATAGTTCTGAATTAAGTTAAATCTCATTTTGCATAAATTAAATGCCCATAATGTCAAGGCATCTGGATTTCAAGCCAGATCTAGGAATTTAGCAGAAGTCAAGCAGATCTAGGAATTTTCAGAAGTCGAAGAGACACACATACCTTTTTTAAAAGAAGGTATTCCCCATCTTTTATCTCTTAATAATTACAAAGGATTAAATTATTTGATTTTAAGTCTTTAATCCTATTAAAATGCAATTAAGAGAGGTGGTGTACTGGTGCACTATAGTAGCGAACATCTCCAAATCTCAGTGGCTTAAATAACAAAAGTTTATAATCTTTCATCCTATATATCCTATGTGGATCAGCAGTGAACTCTGCTCTTGTGCTCTTCCCACATCTGCTTATTAGGCTGCCACCTCTAAGTGCCATGCTTTAAGGATCACAACAGGCAACACAGAGACACAGAATGTCTCAAACCTGTAATTACATGCTCCACTCAAAATCCACTGGTTAAAACAAGTTAACAACTGCAAAGCATCCAAGAAGTGTGATCTCACACACACGTGAAGGGACAAAAGACCATAAGAACTTGTGTGCAAAGGTGAGAACACTCTATAGGCTAGAATATGTGACATTCTTTCCAAATGGCAGCCAAGTTGAAACAGGATTGGCTACAGAAATTTGGCAGAGCTAACTACTGCCATGAAAGTTGGAGTGAGACAGAATGAGAAAAACAGCTTCTTGAGGTTTGATCTTTTTAAAATATAAATCTTATCATGTCATTCTCTTTCTTAAAACCCTCTGATGGCTTCTCATTACTTAAATTCCAAATTCCTTGCTATAACTTACAACGGCATTACACGAACTGGCTCTGGCCACCCTGCCCACTGACTAAGAAACCAAGCCCTGAAGAGGTTATAATTGGAATTGATGTTCCTTCCCCAAAGAGAACTTCAGGACTATATGCATCCTGTTATTACTCCTTGTCTACCTTAACCACCACCAGAATTATAAGCTATCTATCACCCTTCATTACCCCCAAGTGATCTGTCATTTTTTTAATCCCTTAGATCCTCAACTTCTCCTCTGAAAATTCTCTTCACATCAGTCCTTCTCTAACTGAAACCTCCTATCCTTTGAAAACCTTCTTATGCAGTTCCCTCAAGCAATGGCTGTTTTCACTCCACATATTTCTGATGCTGGAGATGGAGTATGTGCCTTCTTGCTCCCCATTGACTCTTACAGATTATTGCCTCCCTTCTCCTCAAAAATTGTAGCTCCCTTAAAGCACTTGCCATCAGACTATACCATTCCTTGTTCTCCCTCAAATGCCCTTGGTTCACTGAAATGTGAGCAACTGGCTTACTTCTAATCTACCACTTAAACTGCTTACCATTCTTGGTGACTTGAATAACTACATAGATGACCCAGACAAGACTCTGGCCTCTTGATTTTTGACATCATCACTTCCAGTGGCCTTGTTAACCACCCACTCCCACATTATTACCCTAGACTTTGTCATTTACAATAACTACACTACCTCTAAAACCTCAATTCCAAGCTACCTAGCATGACTGTAACTTTCTATCTTCCCAAATCACTCCCTCTTTCCTTCCTTCTTTCCAAAACTTCTTCAACCCCAAATGGCTTCCCAATGATTCTACCATCATTCATTATTTAACACTCATAACTCCTTCTCTGGCTTGGATTCTACAGTTCACAACCAATCAAATGGTCCTTTGCATGCCCCCTCAGCTCTCTTTCCTCTCTCTTCCTCCCATTTCCCTGTTATTCTTGATAGAAAAACTTCTCAGAAGGTTGGGATACTCACTATGTACTTCTTCACATTCTTTTTTAAATCCAGTCTAAACAGACTTCTGCCACACAGGAATGAACTGCTCCTGTCAAGGTCAACCACAACCTCAATGTTGCCAAACCCACTGGCTATGTCTTAGTTCTCATTGCATGTAATAACAGCAGCATTATACAGTATATCTCCCTTTCCTTCTGGAATCACTTTCTTCCCTTGGCTTCTGAGATACCACACTCTGTTTTTCTTCCTACTTTCACTGCTTACTCCTTCTCAGACTTCTTTGCAGTTTTTACAAGTTATTGGCTTTGGAGCTATAAAAGTGAGACTACAAGTTAAATTGCTGTAAGAGGGGCGCCTGGGTGGCTCAGTTGGTTAAGTGTCCGACCCTTGATTTCAGCTCAGGTCATAATCTCACAGTCATGAGATCAAGCCCTGTGTCAGGCTCCATGCTTAGCTTGGGATTCTCTCTCCCTGTGCCCCTCTCCCCCACTTGCATACTCTCAATCTCTCAAAATAAATATGTAAACTTTTTTTTTAAATGAGTTGCTGTAAGAAATTGAAAATCTCCATGGTCTAGAATCTCTTGCCATATTACTAATCCAATGGTCAGTCCTCAGCTCACATTACCTACCAGCAACATTTGATATAACCAATCACTTTCTCCTCTATAAACTTGCCTCCCAAGATACACAATTCCCTTAGTTTCCTCCCACCTCACTGATTGCGCGTCTTCGTCTCCTTTACGGTTCCATCTCTTCTCCAATCTCTTAAAGTTGAAGTGCACATCCCAAGGTTTAGCTCTTAGTCCTCTTCTCTTCTCTATCAACATTCACTCAAGAATGACAGCAGCAAAATGGTGGTATAGGAATTTCTAGGGTTCATCCTTTCCCAGAAGCATCAATTTGAACAACTCCATGTGCAAAAATACGTTCAAAGAACTAAGAATTCCAGGTAAGGATTTACAGCACCTAGATGAAGCACAGAAATAAGAAAAGACACACTGAAAGGGTAGGAAAGCAATTTCACGTACCCCCCATCATCCCTCCCCCAAGACTGGGCAACCCAGTTGATAGAGACACCCTTCCCAAGGGAAAGAGAGAGTGAAGTTAGTGCACAGCTTCACTGATGATGCACCACTGGTACTCACCAGCACCAAGCCAGCTTTCATAAATCTCCTTCTAGACCAGTTCATACAGACCCATGCACCCAGCCCACCCTAGAACCAGGCCAGCCCCATGTACCCAGCCTCCAGGCTATCTCTCACAGACCCATGCTCCGGCCAGCCCACAGACACAGGCACATCCCAGTGGTCCCAGCCCCTGGTCAGTTCTTCAAACCCAGGATTCAGTCCCACCCACACAGACCCAGACCCCAGGAACACTACTACAGACAGGTACTAAGGCTCACTCCAGGGAACCCAGCCCCACTCTCACGGACCCAAACACCAGTTCAGCCCACCTGATGAACCAGACAAGAGTCTTGCCTGCCAAAGGGACTCCAGCAGATGGCCCACCCAAATCTCTAGATGGGCTGACTGGTAAAGAATTTTCCCTGCCAAAGCCAGCCTATAAAGACTGAAGGAAGTGCCTACTTCCTCAAATGTGCAAACACCAACACAAGGCCGCAAGGATCATGAATAATCAAGAAAACATGACACCACCAAAGGAAACTAATAAAGCTTCAATAACTGACCCTGAAAAAATCCATCAACTGGAATAAGGATAAGGTGTGGGATAGAGTCGCCTCAATGGCTCAGTTGGTTAAACATCCAACTTCAGCTCAGGTCGTGATCTCACAGTTCATGGGTTCAAGCCCCATGTCAGGCTCTGTGCTAACAGCTCAGAGCCTGAAGCCTGCTTCAGATTCTGTGTCTCCCTCTCTCTATGGCTTTTCCCTGTTCACTCTCTGTCTCTCTCTCAAAGTAAATAAACATTAAAAAGCTTTTTAAAAGTTTTAAAAAGATATAGGATATATAGATACATATACATATATAACATATATAACAGAACATTAGTCATAAAAAAAAAAGATGAAATCTTGCCATTTTCAATGGTGTGGATGTCGCTAAACAGTATAATGCTATGTGAAATAAGTCAGTCAGAGGAAAACAAATATCATATGATATCACTCATATGTGGAATTTAAAAAACAAAACAAATGAACATAGTGAGGGGAAAAAAGAGAAGCAAACCAATAAACAGACTCTTAACTATGGAGAACAAACTGATCGTTACTGTAGGGGTAGTGGACATAAGGGATGGGTTAAATAAGTGATGGGTATTAAGGAAGACACTTGTGATAAGCATCAGGTGTTGTATGTAAGTGATGAATCACTAAAGCCTACTCCTGAAACTAATATTGCACTGTATGTGAACTAGCTGGAATTTAAATAAAAACTTGGAAAGAGATGGGGCACCGGGGTGGTTCAGTCAGTTAAGTGTGCCACTGTTGATTTCCGCTCAGGTCATGATCTCACGGGTTCATGAGTTCGAGCCCCACATCAGGCTCTGCACTGGCAGTGCAGAGTTTGCTTGGGACTCTCTCTCTCCCTCTCTCTCTCTCTCTCTCTCTGCCTCTCCTCTGCTGTGTGTACTTGCTCTCTTCTCTCTTTCTCAAAATAAATTTAAAAAAAAAACTTGGAAAGAGAAAAAAAGAAATGGAGATCTATGGTCTGTCTGGCAAAGATTCAGAATAATCATCTTAAAAAATTTAGTGAACTACAAGAAACCACAGATTGACAATTAAAAGAAAATAGGAAAACTATGAATGAACAAAATGAGAAGTTCAACAAAGAAATATAAACCTAGAATCAAATATTACTGAACCAAAGAATTCAATGGAGAGCCTCAAAATCAAGCTTGACAAAGCAGATGAAAGAATTGTGAATTTCAAGACAGTTCACTTGATATTATCCAGTCAGAGAAGCCAAAGGACAAAGAATGAAAAAAAGTGAAGAAATGCCTACATGAATTATAAGATACCATCAAGAGAAACAATCTACACATTATTGGAGTTCCAGAAGGAAAAGAGAGGGGAAAGGAGGTAGAAAGTTTATGTAAATAAATAATGGCTAAGAACTTTCTAAATCTGGGGAGAGAGGTGGACATCCAAGTTCATAAAGCTCATAGATTCCCCAAAATTTCAACCTAAAATGATCCTGCCAAGACACATTATAACAAAATGATAAAACCAAGAACAAAAAAAGAAGCTTAAAAGCAGAAAAAGAAAATAATCCTCAAAAATTAGGGAATCCCTGGAGCAACTGAGTGGCTCAATCAGTTAGGCATCTGACTTTAATTTCAGTTCAAGTCATGATCTCATGGTTCTTGAGATGGTTCATGAGGTCAAGCCCCATGTCAGGCTCTGCACTAATAACACAGTGCCTGCTTGGGATTCTCTTTCTCCTTCTCTGGTTCTGCCTCTCTCCTGTTCTCTCTCTCTCTCTCTCTCTCTCTCTCTCTCTCCCTTTCTCTCTCTCTCAATATAAATAAACAAACATTAAAAAAACAGGGAATCCCCATAACACTATAAGCAATTTTCCAGCAGAAATCTTACAGGCAAGGAGAGAATGAGATAATATACTCAAAGTGCTGAAAGAAAAAACTGCCAACTGAGAAAACTTTATCTGACAAGTTTGTCCAACAGGAATGAAACAGAAATAAAGACTTTCCCACCCAAGAAACAAAAGCTGAGGGAGTTCATACCACCAGATATGTCTTAAAAGAAATACTAAAGGAGTTCTACAAGCTGAAATGAAAGGATGTAACTAATAACATGAAAAGACAGGAATATGTAAAACACATAAAAGGTAAAGGTAAGTATATAGTAAAATTCAGAACACTCTAATACTATAAGACAGTGATATGGTAATCACTTAACTCTAGCATAAACATTAAATGACAAAGGTATTAAAAATAACTACAGCAGCAATGATTTCTTAATGGATACACAATATAAAAGAAGTAAATTATGACATTAAAAACATAAAATTGGAAAGGGAGTAAAAGGGTATAGTTCATGTATGTGATCAAAGATAAGCTGTTATTAGCTTAAAATAGACAGTTATGTCTATAAAATGTTTTATGTTAAACCTTATGTTAACCACAAAAATATACACCAGGTTCACCAAAATACAAACAGAAAAGAATCAAAACATACCACTATAGAAAAGAACAAGACAGGAAGAAACAAGAGAATGACAAAACAACCAGAAAACGATTAATAACATGCATTATTGGGTCCTTACCTATCAATAATGACTTTAAATATAAATGGATTAAATTCTCCAACCAAAAAGCTGAATGGGGAAGGGAAAAAAAGGCAAAGCTATATTACTGTCTACAAGGGACTCACTTAAGCTTTAAGACAATACATAGTCTCAAAGTGAAGGAATAGAAAAAAATCTTCCATGCAATGGAAACCAAAAGAAAGCAGAGGTAGATATACTTATATAAGACAAAATAGACTTTAAGTGAAAAACTGACAAGACACAAAGGTCATTATGTTATAATAAAGAGGTCAATTCATCAAGAAGATATAACAATTATAAATACATATGCACCCAACATCAGAGCACATAAATATATAAAGCAAACACTGAAGAAAGAAATAAACAGCAACACAGTAATAGTTTAAAAACTTTAATATCTCATTTTCAACAATGGATAGATCATCCAAAGAGAGATCTTTCAGAAACACCAGATTTGAACTAAATTATAAACCAAATAGACTAGACCTAACAAATATATGCAGAATATTCCATCTAATAATAGCAGAATACACATTCTTCACAAATTTATACAGAACAGTTTTAGGATAGATCATATGTTTGGCCAAAAAACAACTCTCAACAAATTCAAGAAGATGGAAATTGTATCAATTATCTTTTCCACCCACAATAGTATGAAACTAGAAATCAACAAGATAAAAGCTAGAAAATTCACTGAAACATGGAAATTAAACAATACACACCTAAACAACCAGTGGATCAAAAAAAAAGAAATTAGATAATGCTGAAATACAACATTCTAAAACTGCAGCAAAGATGCAGCAAAGCAATTCTAAGAAGAAAATTTGTAACTATAAATGCATACATTAAGAAAAAAGAAAGATCTCAAATAGAATAAAACTAACATTATACCTCAAGAAACTAGAAAAAGAACTAAGTCCATAATTAGCTGAAGGAAGGAACTATCAAATATCAGAGCAGAAATAAATGAAACAAACCAAGAAAAACAGTAGAAAAATTTAACAAAACTAAGGGCTAGTTTTTTAATAGATAAATAAAATTGACAAGGCTTTAGCTACACTAACCAAGAAAAAAGAGAGAGGGCTCAAATAAATAAAATTATAAATGAAAGAAGAAACATTACAATTGACACCACACAAATACAAAAGATTAGAATAACTACCATGACAAATTATATGCCATTAAAATGGACAACCTAGAAGAAATGGATAAATTCCTAGTAACATTCAGTCTACCAAGACCAAATCATAAAGAAACATAAAATATGAACAGACCAATAACAAGTAATCAAAAACCTCCCAACAAAAAAAGCCCAGGACCAGATGGTTTTATGGATGAATTCTACCAAACATTTAAACAATTAATGCCAATCCCTTTCAACCCTTCCAAAAAATTGAAGAGGATGGAACACTTCAAATCCATTTTATGGGGTCGGTATTACACTGATAGGACACTACAGAAAAAGAAAACTACAAGCCAATAACCCTGATGACTTTAGATGCAAAAATTTTTATCAAATGCTAGCAAACTAAATCAACAGGACACTAAAAAGAATCATATACCATGATCAAGTGGGATTTATTCCTGGGACACACAGGTGGTTCAACACAAACAAATCAATAAATATGATACAACACATCAACCAAATGAAGGATAAAAAGTAATATGACCAGCTTAATAGTTGCAGAAAAGGTAATTTACAAAATACAACACTTTCATGATAAAAATTCTCAACAAAGTGGGTAAAGAAGAAACATGCCTCAACATAGTAAAAATCATATATGACAATCCCACAGCTAACATCATATTCAACAGTGAAATGTTAAAAACTTTTGCTCTAAAATCAGGAACAAGACATGGTGCCCACTCTCACCACTTTTATTCGCCATAACACTGGAAGCCCTAGCCAGAGCAATTAACAAGAATAACAATAATAATAAGCAAGAAGAAGGAAGGAAGGAAGGAAGGAAGAAAGGAAGGAAGGAAGGAAGGAAAGAAAAAAAGGAAAGAAAAGGTGTGAAAATCAGAAAGGAAAAACTACAATGATCTGTTTGCAGATGACATGATCTTATATATAGAAAACCCTTAAGACTCCACCAAAAAACTGTTAGAACTAATCAATAAATTCAGTAAAGTTGCAGGACACAAAACCAACATACAAAAATTAGTTGCATTTCTCTACACTAACAATGAACTATCAAAAGAGAAATTAAGAGGGGCGCCTGGGTGGCTCAGTCGGTTAAGTGGCCGACTTCGGCTCAGGTCATGATCTTGCGGTCCGTGGGTTCGAGCCCCGTGTCGGGCTGTGTGCTGACAGCTCAGAACCTGGAGCCTGTTTCAGATGCTGTGTCTCCCTCTCTCTGACCCTCCCCCGTTCATGCTCTGTCTCTCTCTGTCTCAAAAATAAATAAACGTTAAAAAATGTTTTCAAAAAAAAAGAGAAATTAAGAAAATAATCCCATTTATAATGGCATAAAAGTCAATAAAATACTTAGGAACAAATTTAACCAGGATATGAAAGAACTACATGTTGAAATTATGTGACACTAATGAAAGAAATTGAAGAAGACATAAATAAATGATAAGATCCTCTGTGTTCATGGACAGAAAAAAATTAACATTGTTAAAATATTCATACTACCCATAGTAATCTACATTTTTGATGCATGACTATCAAAATTCTCCCTGGGCTCCAATATACAAATCCAGACATATCAGTCTGACTATAAACGTTATGCTGCAGTAACAACCTGGACAAAGACAAAGCTTTATTTCTTGTTCATTATGCACATCCATTGTGGAACAACTGAAGCTCTGCTGCATATTATTTTTACTCACATGCCCACACTAATGGAGAAGCTTCTGTCTGGAACACTGTGATAAAGTAATTCATATCCTTTCCACTCACATTTAATTAATTAACATTAATTAAAGCAAGCCATAAGGCCAAGCCTGATGTCAACAGGGTGGGATATTATAATACCCAGAAAGGAATAACAGATATTTTTGAATAACAATAGTATGTCTGTCCTATCACACAAACTGAATAGCTTCACTTTGGACACTCAACACATACATTGGTTGCTCTCAACTTCCTCAATCTTTCATTTAAAACATCATAATCTTTGTCAAAGTCAGAAATAACTTGGAGAAGGAGGCAGCATGTCTAGGGCTGGGCTTTCAGCCAGCAAAGAAATTGGTTACATACTGGGGAACTGAGCAAAGTAAATATACTAAGAATAATAGGAACCAGTTTTCTCACTATCATAAAAGTGAGTTACAAATACAGAAAGTTGGGGCTAGACTTAATCCAGTGGTGTTGGATTAGAATTGACATGAACTCATGGTGTTTAATATATATAAACAAAGAGAGGAAGAGTTATGAATATGTATCTGTGTGCACACGTGTACATGTGTGTGTCAATATATATATTTCCTAGCTTTGTCTATTATAAGCAATGGCACTCTGGTAGCAATGAGAACACCTCACATCTAAACCACCCAAATCTTGATTTCTAAAAACCATCCTCCACCAAAAGAAACTAGGGCTCTTAGGATGAATAACTGATTTCAGTGCTAGCAAAAAGAAAGTACAAGTAAGATAGGACATCTTATTGTATTATACAATATGAAGTCTCCCAAAGAATATTGGGAAGAACTAAAAAATTCACAGAAGTCAGTTTGTAGGGGCTCCCACTGACCAAACTTGGGGTAACTGGATCATCACAATTAATAATGACTCTAATGTGTGTACAAACCTACTGGGAACCACAAATCAAAATCCAGTAATAGATATGCAAAGAATAAAGAGAAAGAAATCCAAATATATCACTACAGAAAGCCAACAAACCATGAAAGTCAGCAAAAGAAGAATCAGAAAAAACCTACAAAAAACAACCACAAAACAAGTAACAAAATGGCAATAAATACATATCTATCAATAATTACTTTGAATTTAAAAGAACTAAATGCTCCAATCAAAAGATATAAGGTGACAGAGTGGATAAAAAAAAAAAAAAAAAAAAAAAAACAAGACCTATCTATATGCTGCCTGCAAGAGACACATTTCAGACTTAAAGATGCCTGCAGACTGAAAGTGAAAGGAAAAAGAAACATTTATCATGCAAATGGATGTCAAAAGAAGCCCAGGGGAGCAATACATATACCAGACAAAACAGACTTTAAGATAAAGACTGTAACAAGAGACAAAGAGGGACACCATATAATCATTAAGATAACAATCCAACAAGAAGATACAACAATTGTAAATATTTATGCACCCAACATGAGAGCACCCAAATACATAAAGCAGTTAGTAACAAAGATAAAGGAACTGACTGACAGTAATACAATAGTATACGGGACCTCAACACCCTATTTACATCAACTGACAGATCATCGAAACAGAAAATTAACAAGGAAATAGTGGCCTTGAATGACACACTGGACCAGATGGATTTAATCGATATAATCAAAACATTCCATCCTAAAACAGTAGCATAGACATTCTTTTCAAGTGCACATGGACATTCTCAAAAATAGATGACCTGTTAGCCCATAAAACAAGTCTCAACAAATTCAAAAAGATCTGAGTCATGCCATGAATCTTTTCTGACCACAACTCTATGAAACTAGAAATCAACCACAAGAAAAAACCTGGAAAGAACACAAATACGTGTAGATTAAATAACATGCTACTAAACAATGAATGGGTCAACCAAGAAATGAAAGAAATCAAAAGTTATATGAAAACAAATGAAAATGAAAACACATTGGTCCAAAACCTTTGGGATTCAGCAAAAGCAGGTCTAAGAGGGAAGTTTACAGCAATTCAGACCTACCTCAAGAGGCAAAAAAAATCTCAACAGCCTAACCTTACACCTAAAGGATCTAGAAAAACAACAACAACAAAAAAACACAAAACCAGGAGAAGGAAGAAAATAATGAAGGTTAGAGCAGAAATAAATAATATAGAAACAAACAAAAAAAAGGACAATAGACATATCAAAGAAACCAGGAGTTGGTTATTTAAAAAGATAAGCAAAATTGATAAACCTCTAGCCAGACTCATCAAAAAGAGAGAAAGAAAGAGAGAAACCAAAAAACAGTATCAGAAATGAGAGAGGAGAAATAACCAACACCACAGAAATAACAAACAACTGTAAGACAATAGTATGAAAAATGATATGCCTGTTCAACAAACTGAACAACCTAGAAGAAACAAATAAATTCCAGAAACATATAAACTACCAAAACTGAACCAGGAAGAAACAGAAAATTTGAACAGACTGATTACCAGCAATGAAATTGAATCAGTAATCATAAAACTTCCAACAAACAAAAATACATAACCAGAGGACTTCATGGGTGAATTCTACCAAGCATTTAAAGAGTTAACATCTATTCTCAAACTCTTCCAAAAAATAGAAAAGAAAGCTTCCAAATTCGCTCTACAAGGCCAGCATTACCCTGATGCCAAAACCAGATAAAGGTACCAAAAAGCAAAAAGAGAACTACAGGCCAAAATCTCTGATGAACATAGGTAACAAAAATCCTCAACAAGATACTAGCAAACGGAATCCAACAATACATTAAAAAAATCATTCACCACGATTCATTGGGATTTGTTCCCAGGAGGCAAGGGTAGCTCAACATTCACAAATCAATGTGATAAATCACCTCAGTAAGAGAACAGATAGATGCAGATGCAATAGATGCAGAAAAAGTATGTGACAAAGTACAACATCCATTCACCCTAACCCTCAACAAAGTAAGATTGGAGGGAAAATACCTCAACATAATAAAGGCCTTAGAGGAAAAATCCACAAGGAATATCACAGTCAATGGGAAAAAACTGAGAGCTTTTCCCCTAAGGTCAGGAGCAAGACAAGGATGTCCACTCTCACCACTTGTATCCAACAGAGTACTGGAAGTCCTAGGTTCAGCCATCAGAAAACAAAAAGAAACACACCGAAATCAGCAAGGAAGAATTAGAACTTTCACTATTTTCAGATGACATGATACTCTATATAGAAAATCCCAAAGACTCCACCAAAAAACTACTAGAACTGATCAATGATATCAGTAAAGTCACACGATATAAAATCACTGTACAGAGATCTGTTGCATTTATATACACCAATAATGAGGCAGCAGAAAGTGAAATCAAGGAATCAATCCCATTTACAACTGCACCAAAAATAATAAAATAACTAGGGATAAACCTAATTAAAGAGGTGAAAGACCTGTACCCTGAAAACTATAAAACATTGATGAAAGAGCGGTACCTGGATGGCTCAGTCGGTTAAGCATCTGACTCGGCTCAGGACATGATCCTACAATTCATGAGTTAGAGCTCCACATCAGGCTCTGTGGACAACTGAGTGCCTGTAGCCTGCTTTGGATTCTGGGTCTCTCTCTCTCTAACCCTCCCCCACTCGAGTTCTCTCTCTCTCTCTCTCAAAAACAAATAAAACATTTTAAAAAATAAAAAATAAAACACTCATGAAAGAAATTAAAGATGACACAAAGAAAAGGAAAGACATCCCATGCTCATGAATTGGAAGAACAAATATTGTTAACATATCTATACTACCCAAAGAAATCTACACATTTAGTACAATCCCTATCAAAATACCAACAGCATTTTTCACAAAGCTACAACAAACTATCCTAAAATTTGTATGGAACCACTAAATATCTCTAATAGCCAAAGCAACCTTGAAAAAGAAAAACACAAGTGGAGGTATCACAATTCAAGACTTCAAGTTATACTACAAAGCTACAGTAATCAAAACAGTATGGTACTGGCACAAAAATAGACACGTTGATCAATAGAACAGAATGGAAAACCCAAAAATAAACCCACAATTATATGGCACATTAATCTCCAACAAAGCAGGAAAGACTACACAATGGGAAAAAGATATTCTCTTCAACAAATGGTGTTGGGAAAACTGGACAGCAACATATGAAAGAATGAAACTGGACCACTTTCTTATACCGTGCACAAAAATAAATTCAAAATGGATGAAAGATCTACATGTGAGACATGAAGCCATTAAAATCCTAGAAGAGAGCACAGACAGTTATTTTTCTGACATTGGCTGTAGCAACATTTTTCTAGGTATGTCTCCTGAGGCAACAGAAACAAAAGCAAAAAAAAAAAAAAAAACTGTTGGGACTACATCAAAATAAAAAGTTTCTGCACCTGAAGAAAACAATCAATCAAATTAAAAGGCAACCTACAGAATGAGAAAAGGTATTTGTGAAGTATCTAAAATATATAAAGAACTTATAAAACTTATCACCAAAAAAATAAATAATGCAATTAAAAAATGGGCAGAAGACATGAACACACATTTCTCCAAAGAAAACATCCAGAGGGCCAACAGGCACATGAAAAGATGCTCAACATCACTCATCATCAAGGAAATGCAAATCAAGACTACAAAGGGGGGCGGGGCACCTATGTGGCTCAGTCAGTTAAGCATCCAACTCTTGATTTTGACTCAGGTCATGATCTCATGGTTCGTGAGATCGAGCCCCACATGGGACTCCACGCTGACAGCACAGAGCCTGCTTAGGATTTTCTTTCCTCCTCTCTCTCTCTGCCCCTCTCCCCTTAAGATAAATAAACTTTAAAAAACTACAATGAGATATCACCTCACAACTGTCAGAATGGCTAAAATCAGAAACACAAGAAACAAGTGTTGCCAAGAATGTGGAAAAAAAGGAACCCTCTTACACTATTGGTGGGAATGCAAACTAGTGCAGCCACTGTGGAAAACAGTATAGAGTTTCCTCAAAAAGTAAAAATAGATCTACTCTATGATCCAGTAATCACACTACTAGGTATTTACTCCAAAAATACAAAAACATTATTTCAAAGTGATACAGGTATCCCTAAGTTTATGGCAACCTTATTTACAATAGCCAAATTATGACAGCAGCCCAAGTGTCTATCAATAGATGACTGGATAAAGATCTGGTGCGTGTATATATATGCAATGGACTATTATTCAGCCATAAAAAGAATGAAATCTTGCCATTTGCAACAACATGGATGGAGCTAGAGAGTATAACACTAAGTGAAATAAGTCAGTCAGAGAACAACAAATACCATATGATTTCACTCACATGTGGAATTTAAGAAACACAACGTATGAACAAAGGAGAAAAAGAGAGACAGAAACCAAGAAACAGACTTCTAACTACAGAGAACAAACTGATGGTTATCAGAGAGAAGGTGGGTGGGGGATGGATGAAATAGGTGATGAGGATTAAGAGAGATTAAGAAATATCTTGATGAGCACCGAGTAATATATGGAATTGCTGAATCACTATAATGTACACCTGAAACTAATATAACACTGTATGTTAACTACACTGGAATTAAAATAAAATAAAATATTTAGACTTTGATAATGGATT
The DNA here is from genome assembly GCF_018350175.1 of Felis catus. Classification (NCBI taxonomy): domain Eukaryota; kingdom Metazoa; phylum Chordata; class Mammalia; order Carnivora; family Felidae; genus Felis; species Felis catus. The sequence continues at coordinate 82,106,092 of NC_058374.1, forward strand.
TGAAGAGGTTTGAGCAAGAGTGTCAGTCAGGAAGTAGAAGAGGGATTTTTTTCAAGACTTAGGAAATGGAAGAAGGATACAGGGCCTCCAGTCTTCCATCTCAGAATAGTTATCAGGGCACAAAATACTGACGGGAAAGAAAAGGGGCTACTGGGGAAAATATTAACCTCTCCTCCATATCTCATGTTACTTGACGAATATGAAGATCACCACAGCAACAGAAAGCAAATGCCCGAAGTGCTACTATCTTACCTTTGGGAAGACATACAGTGTTCTACACATCAAGCAAATAATTACGTTATATTGTCTAGAGTTATACATAAATGTAATAAAGGTATCTTATTTAGCATTATGCACAGCATGTAGTAAACTGCTCAAAAAACATGTTGTTTTCTATTGCCTGTTATTATTTTTAATTACTATCATTACTGCAGTTTCCACAAGGCTTTTGTACTACACTGATGTTCTCCTATTAGCTTCCTCAGAGTCCCTTTGGACTTCTTCTTTATTAAAAGTTCAATTCCAGAGTTTTCAACAAAATAGAGTTTATTAGTATGCTCTAAATGTTGGTCTCCTGGGATCTTTAACTTCTGTCCTCAAATGATCGTGCTGAGGTCTCTTCTGAATAGAACACTTCAAATATGCTTCATTCTGCTATAAAATCATAAGGAGCACATACCCAGGCTCAAACAAGTCAGAACAAAGGAAAAAAGCTTTGAAGAAGGATGCTTCCCGTTATCACTACTTAACTATGCTTAATTTAAATAAATCTTATCTCAGGGGTGTCCAGGGTGCATTTTAAATTAATGTAGAATGAAAAAGTGGCACAGTTAAGCTGATATAGAGCAGGATGAGTAGGGTTTTTCCTACTAAATTTTCATAAGTTTGTGAAATTTGTGGACAATTAGGTCAATAAGTACAGGTGGGAAAGCAAACAAGTTCAATTTTATGCCACCGTTCATCCACTTCAGACTCCTAAATTGTGATTCATCCCACGGACATGTATGGGTAATATCTCACACTTGCCCTGAAAGTCAAGTGTAAGTATATTTGCATTTTATAGCTATATCAATGTTACCTGTTTGTGCTTATGGAGCATGAAATCATATGAGTGTGGGGGTTTTTATTAAAAACTAACTTTTCCCATTCACTAGGTTGCCTTTTCATTTTGCTGATGGTTCCAATCTAGACAGTATCACGCTAAGTGAAATAAATCAGAGAGAGAAATACAAATACCATATGATTTCACTTATACGTAGGGTCTAAAAAACAAACAGAAACAGACTCATAAATAGAGAACTAGTGGTTGCCAGCAGGGAGGATTGGTAAGATGGGTGAAACGGGTGAATGGGATTAAAAGGTACAAACTTTCAGTTATAAAATAAATAAGTCATGGAGCTGAAAAGTAGAGCATAGGGAATATAGTCAATAATATTGAGAAAACATTGTATGATGACAGATGGTAACTATACTCATTGTGGTGAGCACTGAGTAATGTATAGAATGGTCAATTCACTATGTTGTATATGAGACTAATATAACATTGTATGTCACCTAAAATTCAATTTTTAAAAATAATTTATAGCATTCATGCAGTACAAAGTATAAACAGACAGCTTTCCCTATGTCCCTCACTTCCTCATCTAACTTCATAAAGATAATACTGATCCTTTATTCTCCCAGATCTATGTGACTTTTATATCATATATAAGATATAGAGATATTGAGATATATCTTTTTTTACCCAATGGGGATCACACAATACACTATAGTTCAGCAGCTTGCTTTATTCACATAGCAATATAAAAAATATATCTTTCCAAATGAGTTCACATAAATCTTTGCCATTCATTTTTATTGGCATTTTGTAGTTTGGATATCCCAAAATTTTTTCATCATTTCCTTATTGGTGGAAATTCAAATTGTTTCCAACTTTTTACATCTACAAACAATATTATAAAACTATTGAAGTGAATTTATTACAGAATTTATATGGAATGTAAATGTGAACTTTTGAATCATAACATAAAGTTGTTCATCAAAGACCGAAAATGAAGGCAAGGAAGCACAAGAGCTTGGACATTCACATCATTGGATGACATTAGCTAATTCTACACATCCTCGAGATTAGTACATTCTTGGGAACAACAGCAAAGATGGCTCTCTGGTGTTCCAGATAGGCACACAGCCCAGGGGTAGAGGGCTTAGGGTTCAGGGTCTTAGGATTTCTTTATTTCAGGGAACCTAGAAGATCAGAACAAAAATAGGATGCCCAAAGACATTTGAGGCCTCTTTCTTAGAACAATCACTGACCTTTTTGAAAAAGAATATTACAACAAAATATCTGGAATTCCTGGTTCTGTATTGGGGCCAAGGAAATGACTCAGCCTATCCAAGAGGCTTAGATAGACAGGATGGGGGAGTCCAGGTGCAGATGAACACTTCTCCCTAAGAGTAGAGTCAGTGTTAAAAATTTAAAGTAGTGGGGCGCCTGGGTGGCGCCGTCGGTTAAGCGTCCGACTTCGGCCAGGTCACGATCTCACGGTCTGTGAGTTCGAGCCCCGCGTCGGGCTCTGGGCTGATGGCTTGGAGCCTGGAGCCTGTTTCTGATTCTGTGTCTCCCTCTCTCTCTGCCCCCCCCCCCCGTTCATGCTCTGTCTCTCTCTGTCCCAAAAATAAATAAACGTTGAAAAAAAAAATTTTTTTTTTTTAAATTTTAAGTAGTTCATGAAAGCCCCCCTGAAATCATTTGATGTCTGAGGTTTCTCTTTCCATGAGAGACAGATAAATATCCTGAAAACAAAGCATGAGGGAGTTGTGTGCCCAAACTCTACATTTATTAAAGCATTTCAAAATTCAATAACAAATAAAAGAAATGCAGATTTTTCTTATTTGGTGATGGAAGAGCACAAACTATGAAAAAAAATAATCTCTAAAAAATAAAAATTAAAAAATTTAAAAAAACACCTTGCCAATAGAGGCCTGGCTCTCAGCTCAAAATTCCAGCAGAACCAGGCAACACTCATGATGTGTCGTGATGTGTTCCACTCATCAGTGGAAGAGAAAAGGGAAATGGAAAAAAATCAATTTTTGTATTCAAGCAACTTTATCCTAAACTGGCTCTTGGAAGTTCCTGTTAGTTACTAGACCAAAAAGCAAAAACATATATACAATTTATGTGGTAAATTACCAAAGAGAACAAACTAAGGAGGGGAAGAGAAAAAAGAGCACTATCTTTTTTTCATTTATTTAACAACTATGTATTTTGACCATACTGTGTGTTTTTGCCACTGTTATTGGAGAATAAAAGAATACCAAAAAAGAGGAATAATATATTTATAATATGCCTAGTATAAACCAACACTACAATCATTCAATAAGTGTTGGTTCTCCTGTCCTTCTCCTGCTCTTAAGGAATTTATAGTCCATTCTTAGAAAGATGGTGTGTGTGTGTGTGTGTGTGTGTGTGTGTGTGTGTGTGTGAGATAGATATATACAGGGATAGATATATACAGATATATATGCTTAATTATATATCTGCTTAATATATATCACAAAATAGTTAATGCCTGAATAAAATGCATCATTTACATTAATTCTTATCTTAGAATCAGGCATCTCTCTGCATTTATGCTGTGTCACAGATATTCAGGTGTTCATTTTGATGTAAAAATTCCACAGAGTATAGCCACAATGGAAAACAGCATGGTGGTTCCCCAAAAAACTAAAAATAGAATTACCATATGATCCAACAATACAGGCTGCTGGGTATATACCCAGAAGAACTGAAAGTAGGATCTCGAAGATATATTTGCACACTCATGTTTATAGCACCATTATACACAATAACCAAAATAGAAGCAACCCAAACATCCATCAATAGATGACTGGGTAAGTAAAATATGATATGTATACATGATGCAACATTATTCAGCCTTTAAAAGGGAGAACATCCCTTGAGAAAATTACACTAAGCAAAATAAAAGTCACAAAATGACAAATATTGTATGATTTTATTTATATGTGCTAACTAAAATAGATTCATAAAAACAGAAAGTAGAATGGTGCTTGCCAGAGGCAGGAAAGAAGGGGGAAAATGAGTTGTTAAATGGCTATAGCGTTTCAGTTTTACAAGATAAAAAGTTCTGGAGATCTGTTGCACACTGAAGTAAATATACTTAACACTATTGAACTTAAAAATGATTAAGATGGTAAATTTTATGTTCCATGTTTTTTACCACAATTTTTTTAATTCCACAAAGCATCTCACAAATGCTAATTACACTCTTTACGGGTTGTCTTACTCAGATGATAGTGCCTAGCAAATGGACTCAATTTACTGATTTTCTGTCTCTATTTGCACAAGGAGATCTGCAAGAAGTGGAGGAAGAGATAAACTCCCATTTCTATAGTGTCTTGGCTATAGAAACAGAGAAAGACTCTAGTAGCTTGAGCCAGGTGTTTTTCAGGGTTAATGTAAGGACTATCTTCCTATTAAAAGTTTGCCTGAAAATACTAGAAATCTCCTTTAGGATTTATATGGATAAATGTACAGGAAATTAAATTTAGATCAATGGTCTACAAACAGAACTTTTTCAACTACCTTCTGAAAGAAAACTTGGGAGTGATAAAACTGTCAGTTTTTATAAAATAACATTTTTTAAATAAGAATTAATGTAATGATGCATTCTATTCAATAATTTACCATTTTCTATTTTATGTATATGACATCTTTCTAAAAATAGACTGTAAGTTCCTTAAAAGCAGGGGAAGGGCAAGAGAACCAACACTTACTGAACCCTGACTCTTAAGAGTTACTATTTTTCAAAATTAAATTTCTTGACATTTAACCAAAAAAACCTATCAAGGAGTTTGGAAATTTAAATAGGCTTTATCACAAGGAAAAAAAAAAGACGCTGAGATATATTTTAACATTCAAAATTCCAGCAGAACCAGGTAAGACTCATGATGTGTCCTGATGTGTTCCACTCATCAGTGGAAGAGAGAAAGGAAATGGAAAAAAATCAATTTTTGTATTCAAGCAACTTTATCCTAAACTGGCTCTTGCAAGTTCCTGTTAGTTCCCTAACTTCCCCTAAGCTTAATTTGAGGGGAATATGTCCAAAAGAAAATGTATTATAGAGAGTTAAAAATATGGGACTGAAAATGAAACAGGAATCCAGGCCTAACAGTATGATGCAAGTATAAGACAGAATCGTTTCACACATTTTAAAACTAAAGCCAGCAACAACTTCTGAAAAATGTGTTTAGAGGAATGTAAAGCCAGAGTAAGAAAACATCATTAGAATCTCGATAAAGGATGAAAAATTAGGAAGAAGCCATTAGTTAAAGGCAGAAATTAAGAAAATATTAGAAGGAAAAAAATCAAAGACAATATTGAGACAAAATATAAAAATACAGAATTTTTTTAAGAATATGCAATCTCTGTTTAATAAATATGTTAAAAAACAAAGAAGCATGTCTAGTGCATGTGTATTATAAAATAGAAGAATTTGCAGCTATGTGTGCTTGGCCAAACCACTAAAATTTTACCAGCCTCAGTTTATCATCATCACCACTATTATCCTCACAATATCATTAATGCACATTATCTCATCTGTAAGATTCAGATAATAGTTCAAATCATTCTGTTCCTGAATGAGGATGGGAAAGCAGCACAACCTGGTAGTTGAGTGTGCAGACTAAGGATCAGGCAGTACCGGGACATAATTCTGGCCCCACAAGACACTAGTGGGATTTGGAACAATTTATCAACTGCTCCAAAGCTCCCTTTCCTCATCTGAAAAATGGAGATAGTCTATCTCAAAGAGTTATTATGGGAATCAAATAAAATAATGACAAGGTTTGGCAACTCAAGTGATGACAGTTATTATCATAGTTATAACCAAGTAAATGTACATAAAATGCTTTTTAATGGAGAAGATGGTAAAATAAATATGTTTGTTACTTGTTTGTATTTTCAAGAGTTAGAAAGAGACTGGCCTCTGACACAAGAAGAGTCATCTACTCTTTTGAAAAGAGGTATGAGAAGATGAGTACAGGGACAGAAATGTCTTGATAAAAGAAAGGTAGATGTGGAGGATCATGCCAGAGGAAATTTTACTTATTAATAAACTGTAAGTATGTTACCTGCTGAAAAAGGCTCTGAGAATTTGAGAACTATAGAGAAGGTTAAATAAAATTTAGTCTGAATTTTAAATTTAAGTTAAATTTTATCATAATAGCTATGTAACTATTCAGAACAATGTTCTTCACCTATAAACTAAAATACTCAACTAAACTACTCAAATAAACTAAAAAATACTCAACCTCTTGAAGTATGATATAACTAGTCGCAAACAACTTCTGCATGTTGCTGTCCAATTTTCCCAACAGCCTTGTTGAATAAACTGTCTTTTTTCCATTGGATATTCTATCCTGCTTTGTTAAAGATTAGTTGACCATATAGTTGTGGGTCCATTTCTGGGTTTTCTATTCTGTTCCATTGACATATGTCTCTGTTTTTGTGCCAGCACCAAACTCTTAAATGAGGTTTGCAACTTTTGATTTCAGTTCTCTTTGTCTAGCCAGAGTAAAATTACATGGTTATTAGTACCAATAGATATGAAAGAAAATGATATCAGGTATCTTCTTGGATATATAGCACCTGGTCCACTGCTAAAACCATCTAAGACAGGAGTCCTGAGACCAAAAGAAAGCTGACACTGGCAACAAAGATTTACAGACCGATGATGTTAGTTACAACAGTCCACAAATTCAAAAAATTGAAGGGAAGTTGAGGGCATCTTTGGTTACTGCAATTATAATGGTAGTGCTGATTCCCTCCTAAAGCCTCCTCAACTGTGAACTAACACAGCTTTTCTTCTCACACTGAGACCAAGAGAGTGATGGAAATGAGACATCACTGCCAAGTTACCAGATGTAGTGAAAGATCAAAAGTAGACTCAATGTTCAAAGTGAAAATAAAAATAGAAAATGGAGAGAATGATAACTTGGGAGTTGGTTTAGAAGGTAGGCTAGGAAAGTGCGTGAAGAGCCTAAAATGGAACCAAGGAGAAAATTTTCCTGCATGAAAATTTAAAATAATAATTCCTGTGAAGATCCAGCCTCTCTGTCCAATAGAAAATCTCTCATTTGAATCAAATTGACAAAAAATAGATATTTGAACCGACTCAACAGAAAAGACTTAGCTTCTCCTAAATGTTCCTGAGCTCCTCTTCAATTCTCATCACTGATTTATTCCTCTGTACCTTTATAGGCAGCAAAGGTTAGCAATGAAAAACCAAACCTTTCTGACAGAATTCATTCTTCTGGGACTATCAGACATCCCGGAGATCCAACTTGTAATCTTTATATTTCTCTTCCTCACCTACATATTCAGCATCATTGGAAACCTGACAATCATCACCCTTACTCTACTGGATTCCCACCTCCAGACTCCCATGTATTTCTTCCTCCGGAACTTCTCCTTCTTAGAAATTTCCTTTACAACCACTTTTACTCCCAGGCTGCTGTTCAGCATCACAACTGGAAACAAGAGCATCAGCTTTGCTGGCTGCTTCACACAGTATTTCTTTGCCATCTTCTTTGGAGCCACAGAGTTTTACCTTCTGGCTGCCATGTCCTTTGACCGCTATGTGGCCATATGCAAACCCCTGCATTACATGACCATTATGAGCAGCAGAGTCTGCATCCAGCTGGTCCTCTGCTCTTGGTTGGCTGGATTCCTAATCATCATATCCCCAATCATCCTGACCAGTCAGCTGGATTTCTGTGCCTCCAACATGCTGAATCATTATTACTGTGACTATGGACCCCTCCTAGAAATATCTTGCTCAGACACAAGATTCCTGGAGCTGGTTGACTTTATCTTAGCAGTTGTGACCTTGGTGGTCACTCTGATGCTAGTGATTCTCTCCTACACAAACATCATCTGGACCATTCTCAAGATCCCCTCAGCTCAGCAAAGGAAAAAGGCTTTTTCCACGTGTTTTTCCCACATGATTGTCATCTCCCTCTCTTATGGCAGCTGCATCTTCATGTACATAAAACCCTCAGCTAAAGAAGGAGTTGCCTTCAATAAGGGGGTAGCTGTGCTCAATAACTCAGTTGCCCCTTTATTGAACCCATTCATTTACACCTTAAGGAACAAACAAGTAAAACAAGCCTTCAAGGATGTGGCCAGAAAGATTATGAGTATTTAATGAATGTAAAAACCTCAAACTCAAAGGAAAATCTGAACAATATGCATGAAATTTCTCCCCAGGAAAACATAGAGAAAGCTTCCCTAATCCTCTCCTTATTAAAGCAATGCTTCAAATGAATTCATTGTAAAGAGGTACCAAGGTTATATTTCAAACTTGCCAATGAGGGGAAACTCTTCCCAAAAAAATTGTTCACATATTTATTTCTAGTTAATAGATTTTTTAACTTGACAGTTTAAAATGTTGCAAAAATGTAAGATAATTCAACTCTTCACATTATTTTGAGAATATAGTTATTTAAAATAAAAATACATTATTTGTGCTAAGAAGAAATGTATTTATTATAGTTATCTTAAAGCAAATTAATATGTAGTTTTTTTAAGTTCTGTTTTAATTTCTAATATGATTTTTAAAGATATAAATGTAACCCCTTAGTAGATAAATTTTTATAGGAAAAAGATGTCACTGGATAACATTGTTAGTCTGGGTACAAGAAGGGAATAGCTGAATAAAAATTACTAGGATGTCACAAGACTGATGATCCTGGGCTTCTGGTAAAGTTTAGCTGTATATGTGAAGCTCTTACTTTAATCAAAGTCTTTCAAAAAGTTGTCCAAATTATCAGAAATACCACACTCTTTCCAGAAGAGGCTAGTAATTACATATTTCAATAAAGTTCCATTCTTGCAATAAAGGGCATCTTTTCTCAAGTTTGAGACAATTTTCTTTCTCATCCTTATTGCTCTGACAATTCTGAAACTGTCTCCTTTAGGGTTAGGAGTTCCAGTTGTAGGGTTTCCAGTTGTAGGGTTAATATTTCTCACTCTATCTCTCTTTCCAGTCAGGAAATTAAAATGAAAACTATTACCAAAGGTATCCCTAACAGAGTGAATATCCAGTCTCCTCCTAAGGGATGATTCAGAAGAGTGGGAATCATGAACCAAGTTAGCAAGAGTCAAAACCTATAGGACTCTATGAGTGTGCCTTAGCATTAGCATCATTTTGATGAACCTAAGGAGGCTGAGATGAAAGGGATGCCTAAAGATGGGCATGCCTTAATTAAATTTTTTTTTTCAACGTTTATTTATTTTTGGGACAGAGAGAGACACAGCATGAACAGGGGGAGGGGCAGAGAGAGAGGGAGACACAGAATGGGAAACAGGCTCCAGGCTCTGAGCCATCAGCCCAGAGCCCGACGCGGGGCTCGAACTCACGGACTGCGAAATCGTGACCTGGCTGAAGTCGGACGCTTAACGCGCCTTAATTAAGAAACAGGGGTGCCTAGGTGGCGCAGTCGGTTAAGCGTCCGACTTCAGCCAGGTCACGATTTCGCAGTCCGTGAGTTCGAGCCCCGCGTCGGGCTCTGGGCTGATGGCTCAGAGCCTGGAGCCTGTTTCCCATTCTGTGTCTCCCTCTCTCTCTGCCCCTCCCCCTGTTCATGCTGTGTCTCTCTCTGTCCCAAAAATAAATAAACGTTGAAAAAAAAAAAATTTAAAAGAAACAGTATCCAGGGAGCCTGGGTGGCTTGGTCGGTTAAGCATCCGACTTCGGCTCAGGTCATGATCTCACGGTCAGTGAGTTTGAGCCCGGCGTCGGGCTTTGTGCTGACAGCTCAAAGCCTGGAGCCTGTTTCAGACTCTGTGTCTCCCTCTCTCTCTGCCCCTCCCCCTGTTCATGCTCTGTCTCTCTCTGTCTCAAAAATAAATAAACGTTAAAAAGAAACAGTATCCAAAGTTTTTAAGAATTGGTGTTTTATTTTTATTGTATTTTCTTTTTATTTTCTACATATTAAATGTACTAGATATAATCTGCACTACTTCCCAATTTTTTTATTCTTCCAAGATTTTATTTAAATTCAAGTTAGTTAACATGCAGTATAAGTACTGTTTTCAGTAATAGAATCCAGTTAATCACTTCCATGTAACACCCAGTGCTCATCACAAACGCCTTCCTTAAAACCCATCATCCAGGGGCGCCTGGGTGGCGCAGTCGGTTAAGCGTCCGACTTCAGCCAGGTCACGATCTCGCGGTCCGGGAGTTCGAGCCCCGCGTCGGGCTCTGGGCTGATGGCTCAGAGCCTGGAGCCTGTTTCCGTTTCTGTGTCTCCCTCTCTCTCTGCCCCTCCCGTGTTCATGCTCTGTCTCTCTCTGTCCCAAAAATAAATAAACGTTGAAAAAAAAAAAAAAACCCATCATCCATTTAGCCCATTCCCCCACATACCTTGCCTCCAATAACCCTGTTTGTTCTCTATAGTTAAGACTCTTTTCTGGTTTGCCTCCCACTCTGTTTTTATATTATTTTATTATTCTTCCCCTTCCCCTATGTTCATCTGTTTTGTTTTTTCAATTCCACATATGAATGAAATCATATAGAATTTGTCTTTCTCTGAATGACTTACTTCATTTAACATAACACTCTCTAGTTCCATCCATATCATTACAAACGGCAAGATTTCATTCTTTTTGATTGCCAAATAATATTCCATTGTATATCTATACCACACCTTCTTTATACATTCATCAGTCAATAGACATTTGGGCTCTTTCCATAATGTGGCTATTGTTGATAGTGCTGCTATAAACATTGGAGTGCATCTGCTCCTTCGAACCAGTATTTTTGTATCTTTTGGATAAATACCTGGTAGTACAATTGCTGAGTCATAGGGTAGTGCTATTTTTAATTTTTGAGGAATCTCCATACTGTTTTCCAGAGTGGCTGCACCAGTTTGCATTCCCACCAACAGTGCAAGAGGGTTCCCCTTTCTCTACATCCTCACAACACCTGTTGTTTCTTGTGTTGTTAATTTTAGCCACTCTGACAGGTGTGAGGTAATAGCTCATTATGGTTTTGATTTGTATTTCCCTGATTATTAGTGATGTTGAACATCTTTTCATGTGTCTGTTGGCCATTTGTATGCCTTCTTTGGAGAAATGTCTGTTCAAGTCTCCTGCCCATTTCTTAACTGAATTATTTATTTTTAGGGTATTGAGTTTGATAAGTTCTTTACCGATTTTGGATACTAACCCTATATCATATATGTCATTTGCAAATATCTTCTCCCATTCCATCAGTTTCCTGTTAGTTTTGTTGATTGTTTCCTTCACTGTGCAGAAGCTTTTTATCCTGATGAAGTCCCAAAAGTTCATTTCAGCTTTTGTTTCCCTTGCCTCTGGTGATGTTTCTAGTAAGAATTTGCTACTGCCAAGGTCAAAGAGGTTGCTTCCTGTGTTATCCTCTACGATTTTGATAGTTTCCTATCTCACATTTAGGTCCTTCATCCATTTAGAATTTTTTTTTTCATTTTTAATTTATTTTTGTGTCGGGTATAAGAAAATGGTCCAGGTCACCATCCAGTTTTCCCAACACCATTTGTTGAAGAGACTGTCTTTTTCCCTTTGAATATTCTTTCGCATTTTTTCAAAGACTAGTTGACCATATAGTTGTGGGTCCATTTCTGGGTTCTCAATTCTGTTACATTGACCTATGTGTCTGTTTTTGTGCCAGTATAGTACTGTCCTGAGATTACAGCTTTGTAATACACTTTGAAGTCTGGAATTGTGATGCCTCCAGCTTTGTTTTGCCTTTTCAGGATTACTTTGGCTATTCAGGGTCTCTTCTGGTACCATACAAATTTTAGAACTGTTAGTTCTAGTTCTGTGTAAAAGCTGTTGGTGTTTTAATAGGGACTGTGTTGAATGTGTAGATTGCTTTGGTAGTGTAAACATCTTAAAAATGTTTGTTCTCCAATCCATGAACATGGAATGCTTTTCCATTTCTTTGTGCCTTCTTCAATTTCTTTTATAAGTGTTCTATAATTTTCAGAGTACAGATATTTTGCTTTGGTTCGGTATCTAACTGTTTTGGTCAATTTTAAAAGGGACCAATCCCTTGATTTTTTTTTTTGCTGCCTCATTATTCGTATATAGAAATGCAACCTATCTCAGCACATTGATTTCATATGCTGCAATTTTGCTGAATTCATGTGTTAGTTCCAGCAATCTTTTGGTAGAGTCTTTGAGTTTTCTACATAGAGTATCATGTCATCTATGAAGAGTGAAAGTTTGACTTCTTCCTTGCTGATCTGGATGCCTTTTATTTCTTTTTGTTGTCTGATTGCTGAGGCTAAGACTTCCAATATTATGTTGAATAACAGTGGTGAGTGTGGACATCCCTTACCTTAGGGGAAAAGCTCTGTTTTTCCTCATTGCGGATATTAGTTATGGGTCTCTTTCATATATGGTCTTTATGATGGTGAGGTATGTTTCTTCCACCCCTACCTTCTTGAGGGTTTTTATCAAAAAAGGATGCTGTATTGTGCCAAATGCTTTTTTTCATCAGTTGAGAGAATCATATGGTTCTTATACTTTCTTTTACTAATTTTATCACATCAATTGATTTATGAATATTGAATCAGACCTGCAACCCAGGAATAAATCCCTCTTGATTGTGGTGAATAATTCTTATAATGTACTGTTGTATTCAATATGCTAGTATCTTTTTGAGAACTTTTACATCTATGTTCATCAGGGGTATTGGTCTGTAATTCTCCTTTTTAATGACACCTTCATCTGGTTTGGAATCAAGGTAATGCTGGCCTCATAGAATGAGTTTGGAACTTTACCTTTCATTTCTATCTTTGGAACTGTTTCAGAAGAATTGCATTTCAAAAGAATTAAGTATTAACTCTTCTTTAACTGCTTGGTAGAATTCCCCTGGGAAGCCAAGGGATTAGTGTTTCAAAGGGTAAAGTGGAGAAGACAAAGAAACCTATATGATATTAAGGTATCCACATCTATTTAAAGTGGTAAGATCTTGATTCTAGGTAGCCCAGGAAAAGTTAAGCATGTATAGTGTAATTCCTCAGAACTTACTTTAAAAAAATTAAACAATGATGGGCACGTGGGTGGCTCAGTCGGTTAAGCATCTGACTTCAGCTCAGGTCATGATCTCACAGCTCATGCATTTGAACCCCACATTGGACTCTGCACTGACAACTCAGAGCCTGGAACCTGCTTCTTATTCTGTGTCTCCCTCTCTCTGTGTCCCTCTCCTACTCATGCGCTCTCTCTCTCTCTCTCTCTCTCTCTCTCTCTCTCTCTCTCAAAAATAAATAATCATTTTTTTCTCTCTCTCTCAAAAATAATCATTTTTTTTAATTTTTAATTAAACAAAGAGATACAGAAGTCTTAGCCTCAGCAATCAGACAACAAAAAGAAATAAAAGGCATCCAGATCAGCAAGGAAGAAGTCAAACTTTCACTCTTCACAGATGACATGATACACTATGCAGAAAACCTAAAGACTCCACCAAAAGATTGCTAGAACTGATCCATGAATTCAGCAAAGTCACAGGATATAAAATCAATGTACAGAAATAGGTTGCATTTCTATATATCAATAACTAGGCAGCAAAAAGAAATCAAGGGATTGATCCCTTTTATAATTGCACCAAAACAATTAGATACCTAGTAATAAACCTAGCCAAAGAGGTTGAAGATCTGTACTCTGAAAAACATACTGATAAATGTATAAAGAAGGTGTGGTATAGATATACAATGGAATGTTATTCAGCCATCAAAAGGAATGAAATCTTGTCATTTGCAATGACTTGGATCGAGCTAGAGTGTATTATTCTAAATGAAATAAGTCAGTAAGAGAAAGACAAATACCACATGATTTCACTCATATGTGGCATTAAATAAACAAAACAGATGAACATATGGGAGGGGGGAAAAGAGAGAGGTATACAAACCATGAGAGACTCTTAAAGATAAAGAACAAACTGAGGGTTGATGGAGGAAAGTGGGTGAGGGATGGGCTAAGTAGATAACAGGTATTAAGGAGAGCACATTTTTGGCACAAAAACAGACACATAGACCAATGGAATAGAATAGAAACCCCAGAACTAGACCCACAAACGTATGGCCAACTAATCTTTGACAAAGCAGGAAAGAACATCCAATGGAAAAAAGACAGTCTCTTTAACAAATGGTGCTGGGAGAACTGGACAGCAACATGCAGAAGGTTGAAACTAGACCACTTTCTCACACCATTCACAAAAATAAACTCAAAATGGATAAAGGACCTAAATGTGAGACAGGAAACCATCAAAACCTTAGAGGAGAAAGCAGGAAAAGACCTCTCTGACCTCAGCCGTAGCAATCTCTTACTCAACACATCCCCAAAGGCAAGGGAATTAAAAGCAAAAGTGAACTACTGGGACCTTATGAAGATAAAAAGCTTCTGCACAGCAAAGGAAACAACCAACAAAACTAAAAGGCAACCAACGGAATGGGAAAAGATATTCGCAAATGACATATCGGACAAAGGGCTAGTATCCAAAATCTATAAAGAGCTCACCAAACTCCACACCCGAAAAACAAATAACCCAGTGAAGAAATGGGCAGAAAACATGAATACACACTTCTCTAAAGAAGACATCCGATGGCCAACAGGCACATGAAAAGATGTTCAGCGTCGCTCCTTATCAGGGAAATACAACTCAAAACCACACTCAGGTATCACCTCACGCCAGTCAGAGTGGCCAAAATGAACAAATCAGGAGACTATAGATGCTGGAGAGGATGTGGAGAAACGGGAACCCTCTTGCACTGTTGGTGGGAATGCAAATTGGTGCAGCCGCTCTGGAAAGCAGTGTGGAGGTTCCTCAGAAAATTAAAAATAGACCTACCCTATGACCCAGCAATAGCACTGCTAGGAATTTATCCAAGGGATACAGGAGTACTGATGCATAGGGCCACTTGTACCCCAATGTTCATAGCAGCACTCTCAACAATAGCCAAATTATGGAAAGAGCCTAAATGTCCATCAACTGATGAATGGATAAAGAAATTGTGGTTTATATACACAATGGAATACTACGTGGCAATGAGAAAAAATGAAATATAGCCTTTTGTAGCAACGTGGATGGAACTGGAGAGTGTGATGCTAAGTGAAATAAGCCATACAGAGAAAGACAGATACCATATGGTTTCACTCTTATGTGGATCCTGAGAAACTTAACAGGAACCCATGAGGGAGGGGAAGGAAAAAAAAAAAAAAGAGGTTAGAGTGGGAGAGAGCCAAAGCATAAGAGACTCTTAAAAACTGAGAACAAACTGAGGGTTGATGGGGGGTGGGAGGGAGGAGAGGGTGGGTGATGGGTATTGAGGAGGGCACCTTTTGGGATGAGCACTGGGTGTTGTATGGAAACCAATTTGTCGGGGCGCCTGCGTGGCGCAGTTGGTTAAGCGTCCGACTTCAGCCAGGTCACGATCTCACGGTCCGTGAGTTCGAGCCCCGCGTCAGGCTCTGGGCTGATGGCTCAGAGCCTGGAGCCTGTTTCCGATTCTGTGTCTCCCTCTCTCTCTGCCCCTCCCCCGTTCATGCTCTGTCTCTCTCTGTCCCAAAAATAAATAAACATTGAAAAAAAATTAAAAAAAAAAAGAAACCAATTTGTCAATAAATTTCATATATTAAAAAATAAATAAATAAATAAATAAATAAAAGTAAAAAAAAAAAAAAAGGAGGGCACATTTTATAATGAGCACTGGGTGTTATGTATAATTGATCAATCACTGAATTCTATTGCTGAAGCTATATCGCACTGTATGTTAACTAACTAGAATTTAAATACAAATCTGAAAAAAAGAGATAGTCAAAACATAATAAATAAATGAATTTCAATGGAATATTAAAAAATGTTTCAAATAATGCAAAAGTAGGCATAAAATGAGAAGTGAAGGACTAAAACAGAGGAAACAAATGTAAATAATTACATTTAAATTTAATGTAATTATTGATATGCTTGGAGTTACTTCTAAAAACACACCAATAATTACATTAAAAGTAATTGATTAAAAAAAAGTAATTGATCCATACATGCCATTTAAAATAGAGATTATCTTCCAAAACCAGATAAACACCCCACTAAAAAGGAGAACTACAGACCAATATCCTTGATGAACATGGATGCAAAAATCCTCAACAAGATATTAACCAACAGGATCCAACAATATTAAAAGAATTATTCACGACAATCAAGTGGGATCAAGTGGGATGCAAGACTGGTTCATATCCACAAATCAGTCAATGTGATTCATCACGTCAATAAAAGAAAGGACAAGAATCACACAATCTTCTCAACAGATGCAGAGAAAGCATTTGACAAAATACAGCATCCTTTCTTGATAAAAACACTCAAGAAAGTAGGGATAGATGGATCATACCTCAAGATCATAAAAGCCATATATAAGAGACTCACTGCTAATATCATCCTCAATGTGAAAAAACTGAGAGCTTTCCCTCTGAGGTCAGGAACATGACATGGATGTCCATCCTCACCACTGTTATTCAACATGGAATTGGAAGTCCCAGCTTCAGTAATCAGACAACACAAAGGAATAAAAGGCATCCAAATGGGCAAAGAGGAAGTCAAACTTTCACTCTTCACAGATGACATGATACTCTATATGGAAAACACAAAAGATTCCATCAAAAAAATGCTGGAACTGATCCATGAATTCAGCAAAGTCACAGGATATAAAATCAATGTACAGAAATTGGTTGCATTTCTATACACCAATAATGAAGCAACAGAAAGAGAAATCAAGGAATTGATCCCATTTACAATTGCACCAAAAACCATAAAATGCCTAGGAATAAACATAACCAAAGAGGTGAAAAATCTATACACTGAAAACTATAGACAGTTTATGAAAGAAATCAAAAAAGACACAAAAAAATGGACAAATATCCCATGCTCACGGATTGGAAGAATAAATACTGTTAAAATCTCAATACTACCCAAAACAATCTACATATTTAATGCAATTCCTATCACATTCTTCACCGAGCTAGAACAAACAATCCTAAAATTTGTAAGGAACCAGAAAAGACCTGAATAGCCAAAACAATCCTGAAAGGAAAACTGAAGCTGGAGGCATGGCAATCCCAGACTTCAAAATGTATTACAAAGCTGTAATCATCAAGAGAGTATGGTACTGGCACAAAAACAGACACTCAGATCAGTGGAACAGAATAGAGAACCCTAAAATGGGCCCACAAACGTATGGCTAACTAATCTTTGACAAAGCAGGAAATAATATCCAATGGATAAAGACAGTGTCTCAGCAAATACTGTTGAGAAAACTGGGCAGTGGCATGCAGAAGAATGAATCTGGATGAGTTTCTTACACCATACACACAAATAAACTCAAAATGGATAAAAGACCTAAATGTAAGACAGGAAGCCATCAAAATCCTAGAGGAGAAAGCAGACAAAAATCTCTTTGACCTCAGCTACAGCAACTTCTTACTCAACACGTCTCTGGAGGCAAGGGAAACAAAAGCAAAAATGAACTATTGGGACCTCATCAGTATAAAAAAGCTTCTGGACAGCGAAGGAAACAATCAGCAAAACTAAAAGGCAACCAACAGAATAGGTGAAAATATTTGCAAATGACATATTCAATAAAGGGTTAGCGTCCAAAATCTATAAAGAACTGATCAAACTCAACACCCCCCAAAAAACAAATAATCCAGTGAAGAAATGGGCAAAAGACATGAATAGACACTTCTCCAAAGAAGACATCCAGATGGCTTACAGACTCATGAAAAAATGTGCAACATCACTCAGCATCAGGGAAATACAAATCAAAACTACATTGAGATACCACCTCACACCAGTCAGAATGGCTAAAATTAACAACTCAGGAAAAACAGATGTTGGTGAGGATGTGGAGAAAGGGGAAACCTTTTGCACTGCTGGTGGAAACGCAAACTTGTGCAGCCACTCCGGAAAATAATATGGAGGTACCTCCAAAAATTAAAAATAGAACTACCCTACAACCTAGCAATTGCACTACTACATATTTATCCAAGGGATACAGGTGCGCTGGTTTGAAAAGACATGTGCACCCCAATGTTATAGCAGTGCTATCAATAATAGCCAAAGTATGGAAAGAGCCCAAATGTCCATCGACAGATGAATGGATAAAGAAGATGTGGTATATATATACAATGGAGTATCACTCAGCAATCAAAAAAAAAAAAAAAGAAATATTGTCATTTGCAAAAAGGTGGATGGAACTAGAGGTATTATGCTAAGTGAAATTAGTCAGAGAAAGACAAATATCATATGACTTCACTCATATGTGGACTCTAAGGTATAAAACAGATGAACAGAAGGGAAGCAAAAATAATATAAAAACAGGGAGGGGACAAAACTGTAAGAGACTCTTAAATATCAAGAACAAATTGAGGGTTGCTGGAGGGCTCGTAGGTGGCTAAATGGGCAAGGGGAATTGAAGAAGACACTTGGGATGAGCACTGGGTGTTATAAGTAGGGGATGAATCACTGGTTTCTACTCCTGAGATCATTATTGCACTATATGCTAACTAACTTTGATGTAAATTAAAAACTAATAATAATAATTAATTAATTAAATAGAGATTATCAGAATGGATTTTTTCTAAATAACCTAATAACATGCTGTCTACAATAAACTCTCTTCAAATATTATAGTTAGTAGGTTAAAAGTGAAGAATGGGGGAAAGTATAAACACTAATCAAAAGAAAGCTATAATAACCATATTAATAACAACAAAATAGACTTCAGAACAAAGAAAATACAAAGGATAAGAGAAATGTTTCATAATCATAATGAAGTCAATTCACCAAAAAGATATCCTAAATGTATATGTACTTAACACAGTTATATAAGTAAAAACTTGTAAATCTCAAAGAAGAAAGAGAAAATCCACAATTAGAATTGATAACTTCCATACTTTCTCTCAGTAATAGGTATAATTAGTAGACAGAAAATAAGCAAGGATAGCAGAACTGAACAACACCGTCAATCAACTGGATATAAACTGACATTTAGAGAACACTCCATGTTATTGTAGCTATAGTTGTTTTTTAATATTATTATCTTTTATCTTTTACTGCTAGAGATAAAAGTGATTTATGCACCACAATTATAGCATTAAAGTATTATGAATTAACCATATATTTACTTTTACCAATGATTTTTATACTTCTATATGTTTGCATGTTGTTACTTAGAGTTCTTCCATTTCAACTTAAATATCTCCTAGCATTTCTTGTAAAAAAAAAAAAATGAAACAAAACAAAATAAAAACCATTTAGTGATGATGAATTCCCTTAGCTTTTGTTTGTCTGGAAATGCCTCTCCTTCATTTCAAAAGGACAATTTTACCAGATATAGCATTCTTTATTGGCAGTTTTTTTTTTCTTTTAGCACTTTGAACATATCAACCCATTCCCTCCTGGCCTACAAGTTTTCTGCAAAGTAATCCACTGTTCACCCTATGGTTCCTAGATATGTAATGAATTATTTTTCTCTTGTTGCTTCCAAGATTCTCTTGGTCTTTGACTTTTAACATTTTTATGTGTCTTGGAGTATTCTTTCAGTTGATCTTGCTTGGGGTTCTTTGAGCTTCCTGTACCTGGTGTGCATGTCCTTCCTAAGATTTAGGAAGTATTCATCTATAATTTTTTTAAGATTTTATTTGTAAGTAGTCTCTACACCCAACGTGAGGCTCAAACTCACAACCCAAAGATCAAGAGTTGCATGCTCTACCAACTAAGCCAGCCAGGCACCCCAGCTGTAATTTCTTTCAATAAGCATTCTTTCCCTCCCTCTTCTTCTCAGACTCCCTTAATGGGAATGTTACTTTGCTTGTTAGTGTCCTACAAATCACATAAGCTTACTTCACTCATTTTCATTTTTGTTTCAAATAACTGCCCAATTTCAAATAACCTGTCTTTGAATTCACTGATTCTGTCTTTTGCATGACTGAGTCTACTGTTGAAGCTTTCTATTGAATTTTTCAGTTCTCTCATTGTATTTTTAGCCTCAGGATTTCTGTGTGGTTCTATTTTGTGGTGTCTAATTTTTTCAAGTTTTATGGAAAAATAGTTGATATACATCACTGTGTAAGTTTAAGGTGTATAGCATGATGATTTTAATCAAATATCACAAATAAAATTTAATCAAATTTAATCAAATTTCACACATATTGTGTGATGTATATCCCAATAGATTCAACTAAAGTCCTTCATCTCATATAAATACAATATAAAGAAAAGAATAAAAGAAACAAAAAGAAAACCTTTTTCTACTTCTTATGAGAACTCTTAGGATGTATTTTCTTTTATTTTTAATTTACTTATTTATTTTAAGTGAGAGGAGAGGGGCAGAGAGAGAGGGATATAAAGAGAATCCCAAGCGGGCTCTGTGCTAACACAGGGCTCAAACTCACAAACCATGAGATCATAACCTGAGCCAAAATCAAGAGTTGGACACTTAACTGACTGAGCCACCCAGGCATCCCAGAATGTATTTTCTTAACTTTCCTATATGACATACAGCAGTGTTAACTACAGTCATCACATTGTACATTACATTCCTAGTACTTATTTATCTTATAAATGGAAATTCATACCTTTTGATCATCTTCCTCCAGTTCCCACCCACATCCCTCACCCTCCACCTTTAGTTACCACATGTCTGATCCTTTTTTCTATGAATTTGGTGCACTGTTTTGTTTTTATATTCCACATGTAAGTAAGATCATACAGTATTTGTCTTTGCCTAGCTTATTTTATTTAGCATAATGCCATCAAGCCCCATCCATCCATATTGTTGCAAATGATAGGATTTCCTTTTTTTTAATGGCTGAATAATATTCTTGAGTGTGTGTGTATTTCTTTATTAAATTTTTCATTTTATTCATGCATTATTTTCCTGATTTCGTTTAGTTATCTATGTGTGTTCTTTTTTTATTTCATTGTGTTTCTTTAAGGTGACTATTTTTAATTCTTCATCAGGCAATTTGTAGATTTCCATTTCTTTGGAGTTTTATTTATCCCTTGGTGGTACTATATTTGCCTGATTCTTTGTGATCCATGTAGCCTTAAGATGATGCCCATGCATTTGAAGGAGCAAACATCTCTTCCATTCTTTACAGACTGGTTTCATTTGGTAAATACCTTCTCCTGTCAATTTCCCAGGCTGGTGGGGTGACTTCCACAGTTGTGCTGGGTTGGAGCCTGTTGCTGCATCTGCAGTGGGTTCTGCAGCTGATGGGCTGGTCACCAGGGGCTCAAGTGGATGGGGATCCTGTCTGGCCCCTGGGTAGATGGGATTGCCTCCGCGACCTTGTTCAGTAGGGTGGTACTGGGACCAGGGTCTGCTTCAGAGTTCACAGTTTGGTCCTCAGACAACAAGTCTGTTACCATAGATACAGACAAGTGTGGCTCCTGCCAGGCCCCTGTGAGGGTTCCTGTTAGGTGATTGGGTGGGTGTCTGGGTGGGCAGAACTGTCCTTAGATTATGGCTGAGAAATACTGGAACTGAGTCCCAAGGCTGCCAAGAATGAGGTCTGTAGACCTGGCTCTTGAGACACATATAGTCTTGTCTCCTGCCACATCACTGGGAGGGCTGGACTGTTCCCTGATCACAGTTAGAGGGACCATATCTGAGTCATTTTAGGATCTCCAGATGTAGAGACTGGAGTGCCTCCTGCCAGGTCCTTGTGCCAGAAGGACTAATAAACTGTAACTGGGAGCACTTGGGGGATGATCATAGGGCCCTTTCAGGATCTGTGGGGTAGAGACAGAAGTGCTTCCTGCCAGGTTCTTGTACCAATGGGACCACTCCCAGACTGGGAGGCATTGGAACCCAGTCACAGTTTCAGAATCTACAGAGGGTCTGTTTGGTAGACTTACCCCCAGGGGCTTCCAGACTGTGGTCAAGAGGGGCTGGAGCCAGTTAACAGGTCACTTCAGAGTCCATACCCAGAACCAAACTCTATATGTCTATTACCCAACGTACAGGTGGCATGACTCTTTCCCAGGTTCCTTTAGTGTATGGTGCTGGTAACAGGACCAAGGCCAAATGGGGCTGTAGCTAAAGGGTAAGCCAAATGGGGTATAGAGCTGTTTCCAAGTCTATGGCTAGGACCACAACTGGCAAATCAGCCACATAGATGTGGGCTTCCCTTCTCAAAACAGTTCTCCTTGGTCTCGGACTCTGACAGTATTTCACAATCCC
Organism: Felis catus; assembly: GCF_018350175.1. Taxonomy (NCBI): domain Eukaryota; kingdom Metazoa; phylum Chordata; class Mammalia; order Carnivora; family Felidae; genus Felis; species Felis catus. The sequence continues at coordinate 82,128,397 of NC_058374.1, forward strand.
CTACCTGGATCCAAAAGCTCCCATATAGGCATTTTTGTCCATGGATGATTGCCAAATTATCATTGGTGAGAAAGGATACTAGTGGGGGACCTCTTAATTCTACCACCCTGGTGATGTTGTTCCTTCCACAGCTAGGATTTTTAAGTCCTTTTCTGGTCTTTCCCTTCCTGCAGCTTGTAACTAACAACTAATAGAATCAGTTAGTGTAGATATGGTAATCTGGGATAATAAGTATCTAATAAATTATGAATTCTGCAGCAAATTTCTATCTTCCTGAGGTTTAGAAAATCCTTAATTACATCTCTTGACTCAGTTCTAAATCAGGGTTTTAATTCATCTTCTGTAAATCTAATTTCTGATTCAAATAATTTAAAGTACTAATTTAAATATAAAATATTAAAAGCTTATTTTGGTGGTTAGGAAGAGGAGCAGAGAAAGCAGAGAAAGGGTATAAGTGGGCGGCAAGAATATGGCTGGGCAGAGTAAATGAATGGTTCAGAGAAGCAGAATTCAGGATTGCAAAGGGATAAACGATTTTGTCTGGCCTTGTTAGGAATCATCTGGAGAGACTATCTTGAATCCAACATTTTATTCTGGGTCCCAGAATAAATATTTAATGGGTCCCAACCCATTAAATATTTGGTCATTTGTACCCTACTTTGGAGAGTTCCTCTAAAATCTATAATTTTGAGGCTCATGGATTAGAAGAACAAACATTGTTAAAATGTCTATACTATCCAAAGCAAACTACACATTTAATGCAATCCCTATCAAAATACCAACAGCATTTTTCACATAACTAGAATAAACAATTCAAAAATTTGTATGGAACCAAAAAGACCCTGAATAACCAAAGCAATCTTGAAAAATAAAAGCAAAGCTGGAGGCATCACAATTCTAGGCTTCCAGTTATATTACAAAGCTGTAGTAATCAAAACACTATGGTACTGGCACAAAAAATAGAAACATATATCAATAAAAAAGAATAAAGAACCCAGAAATGGATCCATTACTATATGGTCAATTAATCTTCAAAAAAGCAGGAAAGAATACCCAATGGGAAAATGACAGTCTCTCCAACAAATGATTTCAGGAAAACTAGACAACAACGTGCAAAAGAAAGGAACTGGACCACTTTATTACACCGTACACAAAAATAAATTCAAATTGGATTAAAGACATAAATGTGAGACCTGAAACCATAAAAATCCTGTAAGAGAGCACAGGCAGTAACTTCTTTGACATCAGCCATAGCAACTTTTTTCTAGATATGTTTCCTGAGGCAAGGAAACAAAAGCAAAATTAAAAAAAAAAAAAACCTATTAGGACTACATCAAAATAAAAAGCTTCTGCACAGTGAAGAAAACAACCACCAAACTAAAAAGCAAACTGTGGAACAGGAGAAGATATATGCAAATGACATATCCTATAAAGGGTTGATATCTAAAGTATATAAAGAACTTATCAAACTCAAACCCAAACAACAAATAATCCAATTAAAAATGAGCAGAAGATATGAACAGACATTTCTCCAAAGACAATATCCAGATGGCCAACAGAAACATGAAAAGATGCTCAACATCACTCATCATCAGGGAAATACAAATCAAACCTACAATGAGATAATCATCTCACACCTGTCAGAATGGCTAAAATCAAAACATAAGAAATAACAACTGTTGGTGAGGATGTGAAAAAAAAGGATTCCCCTTACACTGTTAGTGAGAATGCAAACTGGTGCAGCTATTTTGGAAAACAGTGTGGCAATTCCTCAAAACATTAAAAATAGTGGGGCACCTGGGTGACTCAGTCAGTTGGGCATCCAACTTCAGCTCAGGTCATGATCTCATGGTTCATGAATTCGAGCCCTGGATCAGGCTCTATGCTGACAGCTCAGAGCCTGGAGCCTGCTTTGGATTCTGTGTGTCCCTCTTTCTCTGCCCCTCCACCACTCACACTCTGTCTCTGTCTCTGTCTCTCTCTCTCAAAAATAAATAAACATTAAAATTTTTTTAAAAAATTAAAAATAGATCTACTCTATGATCCAGCAATTGCACTACTGAGTATTTACCCCAAGAATACAAGAGCAATAATTCAAAGGGACACATGCACCCCTATGTTTAAAGCAGCATATTTATAATAGCCAAGATATGGAAGCAGCCCAAGTGTCCATCAATTGATAAATGGATAAAGAAGATGTGTGTGTGTGTGTGTGTGTGTGTGTGTGTGTGTGTGTATATATATATATATATATATATATATATATATATATATATGTACATACATACATATACACACATGGGAATACTATTCAGCCATTAAAAAGAATGAAATCTGGCCATTTACAACAACATTGATGGTTCTAGAGAGTACAATGCTAAGAGAAAGTAGTCAGAGAAATACAAATACCATATGATTTCACTCATATGTGGAATTTAAGAAACAAATCAAACAAGCAAAGTGAAAAGGGGGAGGGGGGAGAGAAATACAGGCAGACAGACAAATCAATTACAGAGAACAAAATGATGGTTACCAGAGGGGAGGTGGGGGGGGGGGATGGGTGAAATAAGTGATGGGGATTAAGGAATGCACTTGTCATGATGAGCACCAGGCAATGTATGGAATTATTGAATCACTATATTGTATATTTGAAACTAATATAAAACTGTATGTTAACTAACTGAAATTTAAATTAAAACTTTTAAAAAATAAAAATAAAATGTGTAATTAATTTTGACATGTCATAAGCTCCTTATAATGACCAGTCGAATTCTGAGTCAGCCTTAGTGAATTTTTTAACTGTTGTATTGTGATATAATTGATAGAACAAAAAAATGCAAATGTTTAATGTATACAATATGATCATTTTTGACATACACATACACCTGTGACACTGAAATTTTGTCATTTATCAAAGTAACACAAGAATTAGAATCATAATGGGGGTGTGGGAGGAAATAGATTGATATGAGAGTTCTGCCATGAAAAGGTTGTGGTTTTAACATAAATGAGTTCATGATGATGAACAAGAAAGATTATTAATGAAGTCTGTGCTTATAAACAGCCTTAGTTTCCCCCAACCAGAGGCCAGAAATAAGTCATACAACCAAAAATCCAATGATCAAAGTGACTTTATTCAACAACTTGACAAGACAGAGTGTGTCTTATAAAAGTTTGATAAGGGACCCACAACAATGTTCGACCAGTCACATTGTAAAACTTAGGCCATCCATCTAACAGACTTATAACAATTAACCTTCAAGAGCAGTTTGGATTCGTGGTTTATTAGACCTATACCCTCATCCATCACATAAAAAGCAATTACTGTTTGCCTAGGAGAAAATATTTTCCTATCAAAGGTATTTAATATTACTTCTTCCCAAGACTGCACTGAAACTATAATAATTGATTTAATGCATAAACTCACAAAAATGAAAAAAGAAAACATCAACAAAATATTAGAAACTGAAAATCAGGAAGACAAATGGTAAATGATTTAACAAAATTCCGAGCTGGCAAGAGGGTAAACTGAGACCATCTCAATGTTATATCTCATAATCCTCAAAACTACTGTAATGAGCAACATCAGTAACCTCTGGTTCTGAGGACGGAAAGAATGATTAAGATAAAAAGACCCAGGGTTAGAACACTTTGAGAAGAAACTGGATCTTTTGATAACTTCCTTTTCTTCCCATTACTAACTGAACACTAGTTGATCAAACACTAGTTCAATTCTTGATTTTGACTCAGGTCATGATCCCAGGGTCATGGTATCAAGCCCCTCATTGGGCTCCATGTTGAGTGTGGAGCCTGCTTAAGATTCTCTCTTTCCCTCTCTGCCCTTCTTCCATGCTAGCACTCCCTCACTAAAAAAAAAAAAAGAAAAAAAAAGAAAGAAAAAAGAAAGGATGAAAGGAAGGAGGGAGGGAGAGAGGAAGGAAGGAAGGGAAGGGAAGGGAGATAGGGAGGAAGAAGAGAAAAAAAACAGAAAACAAAGTGAATGTCACTAATAATGAATTACCTAAATAAATGAGACAACCTCAGTATGGGATATTATGCAGCTATGAAAAAATTTAGAGGTCTATCATTTAATTTGAGCATATTTCCAGGAAATGTTGTTCAGTAAGAAAATCAAGGTGGTGGAAAAAGTGTAGGATGAGATTCCAGATTTATAAAACAATGATATATTTAGATATTTAAGTATATGCATTTAAGTATGATTATATAAGCATTGATAAAAAATATATAGATGGTTACAAATCAAGTTGTTAAAAAAGGATGATCAGGTAGGGAAGAAGGATGTGGGAGAGGAAAAGGAGAAAAGAAATAACAAAAAAGAAAAAAAAAGAAGCCTTAATAATGATGTTAAAATATCACATGAAAGCAATTATGTTAACATGTTTTAAGTCTGAAAATTCAAATGACTGCTGAGAATACCATGACCTTGGTCATTCCTCTCCAGTCCACTTGTTCTCAAAGTGAATGAGTCAAAAAACCACCTTCTTTAAAAATAATTTCTTTTGGGGCGCCTGGGTGGCGCAGTCGGTTAAGCGTCCGACTTCAGCCAGGTCACGATCTCGCGGTCTGTGAGTTCGAGCCCCGCGTCAGGCTCTGGGCTGATGGCTCAGAGCCTGGAGCCTGTTTCCGATTCTGTGTCTCCCTCTCTCTCTGCCCCTCCCCCGTTCATGCTCTGTCTCTCTCTGTCTCAAAAATAAATAAATGTTAAAAAAAAAAAAAATTAAAAAAAAAAAATAATAATAATTTCTTTTATTTCAATGTAGGAATCATCTGAAATTTTAAGCAAATAAACAAATTATTAATATATAACACTGTCTCTTAAGTCAAACACTGTCTAGGTTTATACTTTAATCTCAGCTTCCACTTACTTGGTGCCAATCTAAGTAAGTTCTATCACACAGAGTCCCTGTGCTTGAAGAAAATTAAGGTTCACCTCCTCATTTTTCTTTTTTTTTCTTTTTTGTATTTTAAGAAATGAAGCTTTATTCCAAAGAAGACATACAAATGGCTAAAAGATATATAATCATCACTAATCATCACTAATCAGGGAAATGCAAATCAAAACTACAGTGAGCTATCACTTCACACCTGTTAGGATGGCTATTATCAAAAAGTCAAGAAATAAGTGTTGGTAAGGATTTGAGCAAAAGAGAAGACTTGCTTACTTTTAGTGGGAATATAAATTGGTACAGCCATTATAGAAAATAGTATGGAAATTCCTTTAAAAATTAAAAATAGAACTACCAGGGGCACCTGGGTGGCTCAGTCAGTTGAGTGTCTGACTTCGGCTCAGGTTATGATCTCACAATTTGTGAGTTCAAGCCCCACGTCAGGCTCTGTGCTGACCGCTCAGAGCCTGGAGCCTGCTTCAGATTCTGTGTCACCCTCTCTCTCTGCCCCTCCCCCACTCACACTCTGTCTCTCTCTCCTTCAAAAATAAATAAACATTAAAAAAAATAGAGACCTACTTTAGGAAGATGGCGGCATAGGAGGACGCTGGGCTCACCTCCTCCTGCTGATCACTTAGATTCCACTAAGATTCCATTTAGGCAGGTGCCTAAGTAACTAAATAACTCAGAAAACCTGCCTAATAACTCAGAAAACCACCAGAAGACTAGTAGAATGGATTCTCCAGAGCCAAGCGTAGACAAGAGGTCCACAGAAGAGGGTAGGAAGGGTGGAGAGGCGGTGCACACTACAGGGACTGGCGGGAGGGAGCTGAGGGGGGAGGGGCAGCCCACCGGCAAAGCAGAGCCCCCCCGAGTCTGGATTGCAAAAGTGGAGGGGCCAGATGGAGTGTGTTCGGACAGCAAGCGGGACTTAACATCTGGGAGGTTATAAGCTAACAGCTCTGCTCAGAGAGCAGGGCTAGAGGACAACAGGAGGGAGAGTTGTTGAGCCCGGACAACAGAGCTCAGCTTGGCAGGGAACAAGCGCCACTTACTTACCAGCACCAGCGCCATCACCATTGCCCTCACCCATCCTCCAGCCAAAATCCCAAAGGGAACCAGTTCCTGTCGGGGAACTTGCTTGCACGGCACAAACACCCAAGGCTATGCTTCTGCGGATCCATCCCTCCAGTGGAGGCAGGTCTGACTCACTCCTGGTGGAGCAGGGCCCCTCCTGAAGCGGATCACCAAAGGAAAAGTGAGCTGAGCCTTCCCCTCCCATCCCTGTGCACCTTGCCAATCCACCCGAGCTAATATGCCAGATCCCCAGCACCACAAGCCTGGCAGTGTGCAAGTAGCCCAGATGGGCAACGCCACCCCACAGTGAAACCCGCCCCTAAGAGAGGGGAAGAGAAGGTACACACCAGTCTGACTGTGGCCCCAGCGGTGGGCTGGAACAGACATCAGGTCTGACTGCAGCCCCACCCACCAACGCAAGTTATTCAAGACAGCACAGGGGAAGTGCCCCGCAGTTCCACACCACCAGGGACTATCCAAAATGATGAAATGGAAGAATTCCCCTCAAAAGAATCTCCAGGAAATAACGACAGCTAATGAACTGATCAAAAAGGATTTAAACAATATAACAGAAAGTGAATTTAGAATAGTAGTCATAAAATTAATTGCTGGGCTTGAAAACAGTATACACGACAGCAGAGAATCTATTACTACAGAGATCAAGGGACTAAGGAACAGCCAGGAGGAGCTAAAAAATGCTATAAATGAGCTGCAAAATGAAATGGAGACAACCACAGCTCGGATTGAAGAGGCAGAGGAGAGAATAGGTGAACTGGAAGATAAAATTATGGAAAAAGAGGAACCTGAGAAAAAGAGATATAAAAAAAATCCAGGAGTATGAGAGGAAAATTAGAGAACTAAGTGATGCACTAAAGAGAAATAATATACGCATAATTGGTATTCCAAAGGAGGAAGAGACAGGGAAAGGTGCTGAAGGTGTACTTGAAGAAATAATAGCTGAGAACTTCCCTGATCTGGGGAAGGAAAAAGGCATTGAAATCCAAGAGGCACAGAGAACTCCCTTCAGACATACTTGAATCAATCTTCTGCACGACATATCATAGTGAAACTGGCAAATACAAGGATAAAGAGAAAATTCTGAAAGCAGCTAGGGATAAACGTGCTCTAACATATAAAGGGAGACCGATAAGACTCTTGACGGATCTCTCTACTAATACTTGGCAGGCCAGAAAGGAATGGCAGGAAATCTTCAATGTGATGAAGAGAAAAAATATGCAGCCGAGAAGCCTTTATCCAGCAAATCTGTCATTTAGAATAGAAGGAGAAATAAAGGTCTTCCCAAACAAACAAAAACTGAAGAAATTCATCACCACTAAACCAGCCCTACAAGAGATCCTAAGGGGGATCCTCTGAGACAAAGTACCAGAGACATCGCTACAAGCATGAAACCTACAGACATCACAATGACTCAAAACTCATATCTTTCTATAATAACACTGAATATAAATGGACTAAATGCTCCAACAAAAAGACATAGGGTATCAGAATGGATAAAAAAACAAGACCCATCTATTTGCTATCTACAAGAGACTCATTTTAGACCTGAGGACACCTTCAGATTGAAAGTGAGGGGATGGAGAACTATCTATCATGCTACTGGAAGTCAAAAGAGAGCTGGAGTGGCATACTTATTTCAGACAAACTAGACTTTAAATTAAAGGCTGTAACAAGAGATGAAGAAGGGCATTATATAATAATCACAGGGTCTATCCATCAGGAAGAGCTAACAATTATAATGTCTATGCACCGAATATGGGAGCCCCCAAATATGTAAAACAATTACTCACAAACATAAGCAACCTTACTGATAAGAATGTGGTAATTGCAAGGGACTTTAACACCCCAATTACAACAATGGATAGATCATCTAGACACACGGTCAATAAAGAAACAAGGGCCCTGAATGATACATTGGATCAGATGGACTTGACAGATACATTTAGAACTCTGCATCCCAAAGCAACAGAATATACTTTCTTCTCAACTGCACATGGAACGTTCTCCAAGATAGATCACATACTGGGTCACAAAACAGCCCTTCATACATATAAAAGAATTGAGATCATACCATGCATACTTTCACAATGCTATGAAACTTGAAATCAACCACAGGAAAAAGTCTGGAAAACCTCCAAAAGCATGGAGGTTAAAGAACACCCTACTAAAGTATGAATGGGTCAACCAGGCAATTAGAGAAGAAATTAAAAAATATATGGAAACAAACGAAAATGAAAATACAACAATCCAAATGCTTTGGGATGCAGCGGAGGCAGTCCTGAGAGGGAAATACATTGCAATCCAGGCCTATCTCAAGAAACAAGAAAAATCCCAAATACAAAATCTAACAGCACACCTAAAGGAAATAGAAGCAGAACAGCAAAGACACCCTAAACCCAGAAGAAGAAGAGAAATAATAAAGATTAGAGCAGAAATAAACAATATAGAACCTAAAAAAACTATAGAGCAGATCAATGAAACCAAGAGTTGGTTTTTTGAAAAAATAAACAAAATTGATAAACCTCTAGCCAGGCTTCTCAAAAAGGAAATAGAGATGACCCAAATAGATAAAATCATGAATGAAAATAGAATTATTACAACCAATCCCTCATAAATACAAGCAATTACCAGGGAATACTATGAAAAATTGTATGCCAACAAACTAGACAACCTGGAAGAAACGGACAAATTCCTAAACACCCACACACTTCCAAAACTCAATCAGGAGGAAATAGAAAGCTTGAACAGACCCACAACCAGCGAAGAAATTGAATCAGTTATCAAAAATCTCCCAACAAATAAGAGTCCAAGACCAGATGGCTTCCCAGGGGAGTTCTACCAGACGTTTAAAGCAGAAATAATACCTATCCTTCTCAAGCTGTTTCAAAAAATAGAAAGGGAAGGAAAACTTCCAGACTCATTCTACGAAGCCAGTATTACTTTGATTCCTAAACCAGACAGAAACCCAATAAAAAAAGAGAACTACAGGCCAATATCGCTGATGAATATGGATGTAAAACTTCTCAGTAAGATACTAGCAAATCGAGCTCAACAGAATAAAAAGAATTATTCACCATGATCAAGTGGGATTCATTCCTGGGATGCAGGGCTCGTTCAACATTTGCAAATCAATCAACATGATACATCACATTAATAAAAGAAAAGATAAGAACCATATGATCCTGTCAATCGATGCAGAAAACATTTGACAAAATTCAGCATCATTTCTTAATAAAAACCCTTAAGAAAGTCGGGATAGAAGGAACATACTTAAACATCATAAAAGCCATTTATGAAAAGCCCACAGCTAATATCATCCTCAATGGGGAAAAACTGAGAGCTTTTTCCCTGAGATCAGGAACACGACAGGGATGTCCACTCTCACTGCTGTTGTTTAACATAGTGTTGGAAGTGCTAGCATCAGCAATCAGACAACAAAAGGAAATCAAAGGCATCAAAATTGGCAAAGATGAAGTCAAGCTTTCACTTTTTGCAGATGACATGATATTGTACATGGAAAATCCGATAGACTCCACCAAAAGTCTGCTAGAACTGATACATGAATTCAGCAAAGTTGCAGGATACAAAATCAATGTACAGAAATCAGTTGCATTCTTATACACTAATAAGGAAGCAACAGAAAGACAAATAAAGAAACTGATCCCTTTCACAATTGCACCAAGAAACATAAAATACCGAGGAATAAACCTAACCAAAAATGTACAAGATCTGTATGCTGAAAACTATAGAAAGCTTATGAAGGAAATTGAAGAAGACATAAAGAAATGGAAAAACATTCCGTGCTCCTGGGTTGGAAGAATAAATATTGTCAAAATGTCAATACTACCCAAAGCTATCTACACATTCAATGCAATCCCAATCAAAATTGCAGCAGCAATCTTCTCAAAGCTAGAACATGCAATCCTAAAATTCATATGGAACCACAAAAGGCCCCGAATAGCCAAAGGAATTTTGAAGAAGACCAAAGCAGGAGGCATCACAATCCCAGACTTTAGCCTCTACTACAAAGCTGTAATCATCAAGATAGCATGGTATTGGCACAAAAACAGACACATAGACCAATGGAATAGAATAGAAACCCCAGAACTAGATGCACAAAAGTATGGCCAACTAATCTTTGACAAAGCAGGAAAGAATATCCAATGGAAAAAAGTCTCTTTAACAAATGGTGCTGGGAGAGCTGGACAGCAACATGCAGAAGGTTGAAACTAGACCACTTTCTCACACCATTCACAAAAATAAACTCAAAATGGGTAAAGGACCCAAATGTGAGACAGGAAACCATCAAAACCCTAGAGGATAAAACAGGAAAAGACCTCTCTGACCTCAGCCATAGCAATCTCTTACTTGACACATCCCCAAAGGCAAGGGAATTAAAAGCAAAAACGAACTATTGGGACCTCATGAACATAAAAAGCTTCTGCAAAGCAAAGGAAACAATCAAGAAAACTAAAAGGCAACCAACGGAATGGGAAAAGATATTTGCAAATGACATATCGGACAAAGGGCTAGTATCCCTAGCCCTTTAAAATCTATAAAGAGCTCACCAAACTCCACACCTGAAAAACAAAAAACCCAGTGAGGAAATGGGCAGAAAACATGAATACACACTTCTCTAAAGAAGACATCCAGATGGCCAACAGGCACATGAAAAGATGCTCAACGTCACTCCTCATCAGGGAAATACAAATCAAAACCACACTCAGATATCACCTCACGCCAGTCAGAGTGGCCAAAATGAGCAAATCAGGAGACTATAGATGCTGGAGAGGATGTGGAGAAACGGGAACCCTCTTGCACTGTTGGTGGGAATGCAAACTGGTGCAGCTGCTCTGGAAAACAGTGTGGAGGGTTCCTCAAAAAATTAAAAATAGACCTACCCTATGACCCAGCAATAGCACTGCTAGGAATTTACCCAAGGGATACAGGAGTACTGATGCACAGGGGCACTTGTACCCCAATGTTCATAGCAGCACTCTCAACAATAGCCAAATTATGGAAGGAGCCTAAATGTCCATCAACTGATGAATGGATAAAGAAATTGTGGTTTATATACACAATGGAGTACTACGTGGCAATGAGAAAGAATGAAATATGGCCCTTCGTAGCAATGTGGATGGAACTGGAGCGTGTTATGCTAAGTGAAATAAGCCATACAGAGAAAGACAGATACCATATGTGTTCACTCTTATGTGGATCCTGAGAAACTTAACAGGAACCCAGGGGGGAGGGGAAGGAAAAAAAAAAGAGGTTAGAGTGCGAGAGAGCCAAAGCATAAGAGACTCTTAAAAACTGAGAACAAACTGAGGGTTGATGGCGGGTGGGAGTGAGGGGAGGATGGGTGATGGGTATTGAGGAGGGCACCTGTTGGGATGAGCACTGGGTGTTGTATGGAAACCAATTTGACAGTAAATTTCATATATTTAAAAAAATAAAAAATAAAAAATAAAACTATATTTACATACTTTAAAAAAATAAAATAAAATAAAATTAAAATAAAATAAATAGAACTACCATATGATCCCATAATCCCACTTCTAGGTATATATCCAAATAATTGAAATCAGGATCTTGAAGAAATATGTGCACTACTGTGGCATTATTCACAATAAGCAAGATATGGAAATAACCGAAGTGTCTGTCAACAAATGCATGGATAATGAAAATGTGATAAATAGGTATATATATATATATATATATATATATATATATATATATATATACACACACACACATATATATACATATATAAATAGGTATATATATACATATATACATATATATACATATATATACATATATACATATATGTGTATATATACATATACACATATATATACATATGTATACATACATATATACACATATATACATATATACATACATATATATACATACATACATATACATACATACATATATATACATATATACATATATATATACATATATATACATAAATATATACATATATATACATATATACACATATATATGTATATATACATATATGTATATATGTATATACATATATACATGTATACACATACATATGTATGTGTATACATATGTATACGTGTATATGTATATATATATATATATATAGGCTTATATATATAGGCTTATATAGGCCTATATATATATATGTGTGTGTATATATATATATATGTATATGTATATATATATACCTATATATGTGTGTGTGTATATATATATATAAAATATATATAATGGAATATTATTCAGCCATAAAAAGAAGGAAATCCTTCCATTTTCTTTTGTTTTTGTATTTCCATTTGAAATGGTTTTCATTTTTTAATTTTTTAAGTTATTGTCAAATTGGCTAACATACAGTGTGTAAATTGTGCTCTTGGTTTTTGGGGTAGATTCTCATGGTTCATCACTTACATACAACACCCAGTGTTCATCCCAACAAGTGCCCTCCTCAATGCCTATCACCCATTTTCCCCTCTCCTCCACCCACCACCCCATCAAACCTTCAGATTGTTCTCTGTATTTAAGAGTCTCTTATGGTTTGCCTCGCTCCCTCTCTGTTTATAACTATTTTTTCCCCTTCCCTTCCCTAATGGTCTTTGGTTACCTTTATCAAGATCCACATATGAGTGAAAACATACGATATCTGTCTTTCTCTGAGTGACTTATTTCACTCAGCATAATAACTTCCAGTTCCATCCACGTTGCTGCAAGTGGCACGATTTCATCATTTTTCAAGGCAACCAAATACTTTCTTTTAGATCCCCAGCATATACACAGGTGTTCTTTCTACCCTGGCTCTCATATTCAGAATTTCTCAAACTTTTTGGTAGTTAAGTTCATTAGGATATAAACAGAAGAAACTCTCTCAAAGAAGCATAAGAAATGGTTGCAGTGGCATCTCAAAGAGGCCAAATTCACCAGGTACAGCCAAACATAACAAATTCTAGGATGTCATCAGTTGCCTTCTCTCCCTCTCTCCTGCCCCCCTCCATCTCTATTTCCATCTCTACCATCTTTATTTCTATCTCTATTTCATTATTGCTCTGTACCCACTTCTTGCACCATAAACTAGCTTCTGGATCATTTGTCCACTCTCACATGGCCTTTTATACCTGCCCATGAAGTCTAACTCTTCTTCCAGTTCAATTGCCCTCAGCAAACTCAGACACTGTAGCCCGTGTATAAATGCCCAGGAAAGAGCTTCTAATTGTGGCAGCTCAAGCCTCATGTCAACAAAGCTCCAATTATTGCTGGTCAAACAGCGGCACTTTCTAGGATAAGCCCAAGAAAGATTCTCTTAGGGGAGGGTGAGATGGGAGGAATTGATCCCACATAATGAATATAAAATAATCTCTCTTTGTAGGCTTCTGACTGGACTGCATTTATCTCTTCTTTCACAAATTTACACCATCTTGGTTTTCTTTACCTTCTCATCCTTTCCTCCTCTTCATCATCCATTTCCAATATATCACCTGTCTTGGTTGATACATCTTTGTCCTTCAGCCATGCCCATAGGCTTGTTTTATCTTCCCTACCAAGAGTCTGAGTGACGTAAGGCTCTTGGTCAATTACACATTATCAGTCTCAACTTTGTATTTGCAACAGCTATCCTTAGGTATCGCTACCTAAGACTAAAAACTATATTTTAAAAAAATTGTTCACCATAAAGAACTAAAGGAAAACTTCATAAAATCACAGATTTACCCCAGACAAACCCTGAAAACAGAAACTTTCTTCTCCCCAAATACAAAAAGAAACTTCAGTACCACTGGTCTCTTAGCCAAAGCCCTACTTAATACAATACCATGGGCCTCTCACAGACTACATGGTCCTTGGAGATCAGTCTGCTATTGACATTGCCATGTAAATAATTGATGGACTGACTATATATGGACAGAAGGAGCTTAGCAATGCAGAATCCAAAAGGAAATGGTGAGGGGCCATGAAGGAAAGAAGTTCAATCCCATGGAGAAAAGGTAGAGGGATGTAGAGTATCCTGCCTTCTGTCAGAAAACAAGAATCAAGAACAATAGTCCAACACAAGAAGGAAAGAGGTTGTTCTGAAATAAATCCTGAGCTTTCCCTATGGCAATATATTAATGCCACTGACAATAGGAAGCAAACGCTACTTCTACATGCCTCATGCTCCTGAAGAGAAATGGAGCATGCTGCAGAATTAGACATACCTGTTCTCAAATCCCAATAATTCAAGGTACCTGCTATGTGACTTTGGGAAAGTTACATAACTTCTGGATATTTAATTCCCTCATCTACAAAATGAATAAAACAGTAATAGCAATAATAGTAACTCGTCTTGTATTTACCATATTCCAAGCACTTTTCTAAGCACTCTACATACATTTACACATTTATTAGTTCACATGACAAATTTATGATATAGGTACTATTCTTACCACCATTTTAGAGATGAAGCAACTGAGACACAGAGAGGCTAGGTCACTTGCTGAAGATCACATACCTACTAAAGTAGGTGAGCTGAGAGCTTAATAATAGCTACTGTCTCAAATGTTGTTCTAAGCATAAAATAAGAGGAATGGAAGTTGCTACAAATCTGCCCAGCTCAAGTAAACCACTCAAAAAACTGACATTGTTGCATTTTTTTAACTATTGTTATCATCATTATTGTTTCAGTTCCCACAAGGCTTTTATCCTGTAACTGACACTCTTGTGGCAACTTCCTCATGAGTCTGTTGGGAATATCATCCCCAATTACCTGTCAAATGTTAATCCCCAACATTATTTCTTCTAAGGAGTAAAATTTTCTAGACCTGGGTCCCCAGGGCATAATTTATCCCTTAATGTCTCTGCTGAGTAAAGTAGATAAAGTGTGTATCACGCAAACTGGTATAAAATCACAAAGAAATCCACAACGAGTCTTTAGACAAAATGGAGAAAATGAGACTTTGAAGAATAAAGATTTCCATTAGCTTATATAAGGCAGCATTTTCAAGAATTATGGATCCAATTCTAATTTGAATCAACTGTAGAAAGAGCAGTAACAAGTGAGAGCTAGAAACTATTTCTTTTCAAACCAGTGCTCAAGAAGCTTGTATACTTTGCAAGAAAACACAGCATGGATCAGCATTAGAAAAGAAAGTATGTCACATTTTATTCTACTTTTTCATCCACATCTGACATCTCAATTTTGATTCATAGCATCGAGAGGTAAAATCCCTCATCATCTTTCCTGAGTATCAAAAGTGAGTACATCCACAGTCATCGATGTTACCAGGCTGTGGTGATGGATTAGAAAATCTGATTATGATTTCTACTTTTGTTTTCTAACATTAAAAATCCTGTTTTTTAGGGGTGCCTGGGTGGCATGGAGCCTACTTTTTAAAAAATCTTGTTTTTTAAAAAATGTTAATGCCCAAAATGGGTATAACGTAAAAGGGAAAATCTTCCACCCTTTGTGCAGTAGCATTCCAGAAATAACTATCATTGACCATTTGGTATTCTTCCAGATTATTTCCGTGCACTTAGAAATATACATATAAATTTCCAGTTCCCTACACTGATAAAAATCACACTATATGTAATGAATACCAACCTGTTTATTTCACTAGGAATATATTATAATCATATCCAAGCCAGTACAAATCAAATTTCCCATTTTATTCCAAATAGGAATGATCATAATTTACTTAGCCATTCACCCATTGGTGGAATTTTTATTATTTATAGCTTTTCACTACTACAGTGATAAAATGAACATCTTTGAACAATTAAATATGTACACTTGTGCTGGCATTTATGTGAAATATGAATGTAAGTTTTTTAATGACAATATAGAGAACAAGAGGCTGGTGAACAAAAGCCTGAGCCTCCCAGTCAGAACATGACATTTTCTGGACCTTATAGTCCAATGATAACAATGGTCCAAGTTCATGGATGGGCTCCACTGTGAATCTGTTCCAGATAAGCACCCAGTTCAGAAGACACCTTGATATTCCTTAGTTTCTGGGAATCTGGAAGATCACAACAAAAGGAAAATGCCCAAAAGGATCCTTGCATCTAGCAAGTTATTTCCTTGGAGGAATCCTCATTAATCTGTAAGGAACCAGGCTGACTCTTCCCTAGTTTTCTATACCAAAGTTGCATCTATGTCTTAGAGATTGAAAGAGCATAAGAAGGGATCCAGATGCAGATAAACATTCCTCCCTGAATATTTAAAGGAGTTCAAGCAAGTTTTATTGGAATTATTAGCTGTTATCTCTCTCCTGTCAGTTAAAACTAGGAAAAAGGGATTCATACAGAAAAGAACTCAAAATTCCAAAGCTTTCTCAAGCCCTGCTACCAGGCACAAAAGCCAGGACATGTAAAAAGAGCTATTCACTCCTGCACTGGAGGGTTGGGGATTGTTATCAGGCAGAGCAAAAGGATAGCAAAAGGATAGGACAGGTGCCAAATATGTGGGAGAGGACAGCAAATGAAGCAAACAGCTAAAGCATTAAGGCTGTTCTATAGTAGGAAAGGAGTTGCATAGATATGAAAGGAAAAGTAAGATTAAGAGAATAAAAATTAAAATGCAGAGCATGCATTAAGAAGACCAAGTGGCCATGTGTTGTTCTAAGGAAAGGGTCTTAGAAATAAAGCCTCCTATAAGGGAACTTTAGCAAATTTTTGAAGGGCTAGATTGAAACAAACATTCTCTTTGGGTCAGGTGGACAAAAGAATTTCCCATGAACAAATTCGATAGTAAATCCACATTCTCACTCAATATTTCTGAGATTTCCTGTCTTTCTCATCACTCATTTATCTCCTTCTCAGCTTCACAGGCAGCAAAGGTTAGCAATGAAAAACCAAACCTTTCTGACAGAATTCATTCTGCTGGGACTGTCAGACATCCCGGAGATCCAACTTGTAATCTATATATTTCTCTTCCTCACCTACATATTCAGCATCATTGGAAACCTGACAATCATCACCCTTACTCTACTGGATTCCCACCTCCAGACTCCCATGTATTTCTTCCTCCGGAATTTCTCCTTCTTAGAAATTTCCTTTACAACCACTTTTACTCCCAGGCTGCTGTTCAGCATCACAACTGGAAACAAGAGCATCAGTTTTGCTGGCTGCTTCACACAGTATTTCTTTGCCATCTTCCTCGGAGCCACAGAGTTTTACCTTCTGGCTGCCATGTCCTTTGACCGCTATGTGGCCATATGCAAACCCCTGCATTACATGACCATTATGAGCAGCAGAGTCTGCATCCAGCTGGTCCTCTGCTCTTGGTTGGCTGGATTCTTAATCATCATATCCCCAATCATCCTGACCAGTCAGCTGGATTTCTGTGCCTCCAACATGCTGAATCATTATTACTGTGACTATGGACCCCTCCTAGAAATATCTTGCTCAGACACAAGATTCCTGGAGCTGGTTGACTTTATCTTAGCAGTTGTGACCTTGGTGGTCACTCTGGTGCTGGTGATTCTCTCCTACACAAACATCATCTGGACCATTCTCAAGATCCCCTCAGCTCAGCAAAGGAAAAAGGCTTTTTCCACGTGTTCTTCCCACATGATTGTCATCTCCCTCTCTTATGGCAGCTGCATCTTCATGTACATAAAACCCTCAGCTAAAGAAGGAGTTGCCTTCAATAAGGGGATAGCTGTTCTCAATACTTCGGTTGCTCCTTTATTGAACCCATTCATTTACACCTTAAGGAACAAACAAGTAAAACAAGCCTTCAAGGATGTGACCAGAAAAATAGTGCATCTTTATTCATTTTAATGGCCTCAAAATCCGGGTGCCTGGGTGGCGCAGTCGGTTAAGCGTCCGACTTCAGCCAGGTCATGATCTCGCGGTCCGTGAGTTCGAGTCGGGCTCTGGGCTGATGGCTCAGAGCCTGGAGCCTGTTTCCGATTCTGTGTCTCCCTCTCTCTCTGCCCCTCCCCCGTTCATGCTCTGTCTCTCTCTGTCCCAAAAATAAATAAACGTTGAAAAAAAAATTTAATGGTCTCAAAATCAATAGAAATTTTGAATGAAATTCTTGAAGGTACTCCAACTGATAACTTGAGCTTCTGATATCTCTTTTTTAATGTTTTTATTTATTTTTGAGAGAGAAAGAGTGCAAATGGGGGGGGGGGGCAAAGAAAGAGGGGGACAGAGGATCCAAGGCAGGCTCTGTGCTGACAGCAGAGAGCCCGATGCATGGCACGAACTCATGAACTGTGAGATCATGACCTGAACCAAAGTCAGATGCTTAACTGACTAAGCCACCCAGGCGCCCCTGATATCTCTTTTAAAGTAATTTCTCATATGAATCGATTGTGAGCATGCATCAAAATTTTGTTTTAAATTTGCAAGCAAGAGAAAGATATTCAAAGATCCTTTTTCTGGTACATATAAGGGGGAAATTAAGGGGAAATATTA
Source organism: Felis catus (assembly GCF_018350175.1). Classification (NCBI taxonomy): domain Eukaryota; kingdom Metazoa; phylum Chordata; class Mammalia; order Carnivora; family Felidae; genus Felis; species Felis catus. The sequence continues at coordinate 82,146,813 of NC_058374.1, forward strand.
GGGGGAAATAAGAGGGGAAATTAGGAAAATAATATTTTTGGACTACATATAAAAAAGAAGAATCTGATTAAAAATTATTTTGCTTATCATAAATCGGGTGATCAGCTGAATGTTTAAGTCTTTTCCCATGAAAAGCTATTAGTCTTACCAATCACTATCAAAAAGTTGTAAGCCCATTTTTTCAGAAATTCCTCCATACTTCCCAGAAAATATTATTCATGATGTCACACACACACACACACACACACACACACACAATTATACTTCAGATCATCTTTCTCAGGTTTTCAACTATTTGCTTTCTGAAGTTTCTCCCTCTGGCAGCTCTTAAAGGTTGCCTCTTTCTGGCATCTCCTATAGAAAATACTTCCTACTGTAAAGGACAGCATGGAATTACATGATCATTCATAAGGACATTTCTGACTCATTTGAGAGCTGAAATCAGAATGATTTGGATTCCATTTAAAGGAAAAATCAGACGAAGAGATTATCTTAGGCCATGTTGACAATGATTAAAATCTATAGAAGCTGGAATGTGGCAAAGTGTGCCTGACTTTTAAAGAACACAGTAAATCCTTGGTTTTTGAGCATAATTCATTCTAGAAACATGGTTGCAATCCAAAGTACTTGTATATCAAGGTGAATTTCCCCATAAGAAATAAGGGAAACTCAGATGATTCGTTCTATAACCCAAAAATATTCATAAAAACGATTACAATACTGTAATGTAATACAATATAAAATAATCAAGAAAATACAAAATACAAAGAAAAATAAACAAATTAACCTGAACTTGCCTTTGAAAACCCTCATGGCTGGTATGAGGGAGACAAGAGAAAGGAGGGCTATTGTGTAGGACAACTTTCACTATCACTAACAGAATCACTGATACCTATTGGCTCAATGGAATCTTTTACTTTTCATGCGGCTTTAGAAGCTATCCAATGACACTTGCTTTGCCTCCTTTTGAAGATTTCGTTGAAAAGTGATATTGCATTGTCGTTAAACAGATTCATCACTCACACTGCTACAGTCTTATTCGGGTGGTGCTTTTCTACAAAATTTTTCACTGTTTCCCACATTTTACACATCTTTCTAATCTCATTTGAAGTGAGGGATTCCCCCAACTTTTTCTCCTCCTCTGCAGACAAGATCTCCTCCATAACCTCTTGCTGTTGCTCACGACGCAACAGTTGGAAGCAAAAGTCAGATGCCAGTTGTGGGCACTTTCCAAAGTTCTATAAAATCACTGATTTCTGCCCAACACTGTGGCCTGAAACTGAGCATCCAAGCATGGGAGATGATCACCCACCATCCTGCAGTAAGAGAGAGAGAAGAACCATTGGCTCAGTTGTGATCATATGACATTCTGCATCACATACTACTCATATTGCAAGACATTGCTCATTTATCAAGTTAAAATTTATTAGAAATGTTTGTCCATCTTGTGTAACACTCACAGAACAAGTTCCTCGCAATCCAAGGTCTTACTGTACATTTGTAGATGAGACTGAGGAATTTGGAAGAGTTACAGATGCTACTTAGGGAGACTTTAGGATACTATGGTCTATTAACTATCTCCACAACTTCCTGCAGTTCAAGTCCCTTGGCTGCCCCTCTGACTTTGCCAATCCTTCTGGTAAATGCTTCTGGCAGTCAAGTAGAGCCACATGGCCTCTACTCCTAAGGGCCCATTATCACCATGAAAATTAATAAGCCCAACTCTGTGACCATCTGTCCCACTATCATCCCTAGTGAATGAGTGTCATTATTGAACTTTTAGTGATGCTGATGTCCCTCTCAGCAGCATATTCCTTATGTCCTCAGTGAATGTATCCTATTGACCCTCCTGTAGAACAAATCTTCTAGTGAATCTAATGCTCTTACATCATTCCATTATGTTTACCTCCTTCAGCCTTTTTATTCCTTCCATTACCATCCTTCAGGGAAAGTCAGGTATTTCCACATCACTCAGTGTTGTTGGAAATCACTTTTTCAGGTTTTAAAAGCCACCCCAGCAGTGAAATGGGGTTGTTGCTAAGATGCGAAATCCCATATCTTGAGGATGTCAATAAATTCTTCCTCAACCAGTATTATATTCTGGGACCCTGACCAAAAAGCAATCCCAGAGACACTTTTCTGACTTGTGCCAGTACAAGCTAGCCAACTCTTTCAATTTTTCTAGTGTATATGTTCTTCCCTCCTTTGCCAAGCCCAGTATGTCCTCAGGTGGATAATACTAGCTACCAGCCTGGCATCCAGGAGAAGAACTGAGGAAGAAGCATCTGGTGCCTTATAAGAGAGAGGCCTCAGAAGCATCTTTCAGCTAACTTTTGGTAGGGAAGAGTGGGCCACCTCTACAAATCCAAATTGTTAATAGCAAGCAACAAAGTCAAAATCCTCACAAGCATTCATCCATATGTGCCTTTTCCATGTTTCCAGTACCCATGTTTTCCCCATTAGGGTCTTGAGTTTTATAACTGATCTGCCTTGGATGAGCATTGAAATGTCTCTGGAGTTCTATACTTCTAACAAGTAGATCAACATGTCACTCAACTATCTCTGCCCTTCAACTACAGTAGATAAGGGCCTCTTTGTAATTTACAACATAAGCAGACCCTCTGTCTCTCATTCATAGCCACTAACTGCTCGTTAACATCCCTTAACTCCCACTATCCCTCATCAAGGCATCAATATAACTTGGCAGTAACCAATCAACTCTACCATCTTTGTAGGCATTTATTTCCCTGTATTTTTCAAATGCCTACATCATCACATCTGCCACTGCATTCCCCTTCTCTGAGACATTTTTCCAGATCAACATCAGTGAATTTAGCAACTGAGCCACCACACTATACACAAGATATTACAAGCCCATAATGGAAGGATTTTGAAGATTATGGTGCACTGAAATTATTGATAGCAACAACAAAAACTAAATTCAGTTCAACTCCTGACTAGGATGAAAAAACCTATCATTATCTTTACAGAATAAAATACACACCCATTTCTCCACTTCTGTATATAAATACTATTTATCTCAGTCTCTACTATTTGTCTACATGTAATGTCCAACATGCAATCAAAGATTACAATACAAGGGCACCTGAATGGCTCAGTCAGTTATGCATCCAACTCTTGATTTTGGCTCAGATCATGATTTTGTGGTTCATTCGAGCCCCATGACATACTCTGCACTGACAGAACAGTACCTGCTTGGGATTCTGCCTCCCTCTCTCTCTGTCCCTACCCCCCCCCTCAAAAATAAATAAGTAAACATTTTTTAAATTATAATGCACACAAAAAATCAAGAAGAAGCAACTCATTATCAAAACACAATTTTGAACCTAACTCTGAGATGACATGTATGTTGGAATTATTAGTCAAGGACTATAAAATAATTACAATTGCTCTGTTAAAAGATTTAATGAGCAAAGTGGACAACACGCATGAACAGTTGGGAAACTTTAACAGAAAGAGAGAAAGTTTGTGTGTGTGTGTGTGTGTTTGTTTAGCATAATGGAACGCTAGCACTAACATATACGTGAACAAAAATAAAAAACTCTGTAATGGGTTCATAAGCCTACTGGACACAGTTTAGGAAAGAATCGGTGAAAGTGAATACAAGTCAACAGAAATTATCCAAATTAACTACAAAGAGAAAAAAGTATGGGAAAAAAAGTAGACCATTTCAGAGCAATGGCCAATATAAAACACTCAAAAATATGTGCAATAGAACTCCCAAAAGAAAAGAGAAAATTGGGCAGAAAGAAATATCTGAAGTGATGTCAGGTAATTTTCCAATCGTAATGAAAGAAAACAAAACACAGACCCAAGAAAACCAGAGAACCCATTGCAGAATATCAGGATGAATGATACACACAAACATCTCTCTCCCCCCCCTCACACACACACACACACACACACACACACACACTTAGATATATCATATAAAACTTACAAAAACCAAAACAAGAATATGTGATGAAATCATTCCAAGAAAAAACAAACTACTCATTAAAAAAAACAAGCATGAGAATTTCAGTAGATTTCTCAAAAGAAATTATTCCACCCGGAAGACAATGGTATGGCAGCTTTAAAATACTGGGAAGAATTCTATTGACCTAGAATTCTATGCCCAGTGAAAATATCTTTCAAAAATTAAGGCAAAATAAGGAATCTTCAAAGAAAAAAAAAGGCAAATCAAAACTACAATGAGATATCATCTTTCACTTGTCAGAATGGCTAAAATAAAAAACACAAGAAACAACAAGTCTTGGCAAGGATATGGAGAAAAGGGAACACTCATGCACCATTAGTGGAAATTCCACAGTGGTGTGGCTGCTGTGGAAAGCAGCATGGAGATTCCTCAAAAAGTTAAAAATAGAACTACCTTATGATCCAACAATTGCACTCCTGGGTATTTACCCAAAGAATACAAGAACACTGAATAAAAGGAATAAATATAGGGATGTCTGGGGGGCTCAGTCAGTTAAATGTCTGACTCTTGGTTTTGGCTCAGGTCATGATCTTGCAGTTCATGGGTTCAAGCCTCCCTTTGGGCTCTGTGCTGAGATAACAGCATTTACTCTCTCTTCCTCTCTCTCTGTCCCTTCCCTGCTTGTGTCCTCTCTTTCTTCCTCTCTCTCTCTCTCAAAAATAAATAAATGAACTTTAAAAAAAGGAATACATGCACCCCTATGTTTATAGCACCATTATTTACAATAGCCAAGATATGGAAACAGCCCAAGTATCCATCAATTGATGAATGGATAAAGAAGATGTGTGATACACACACACACACACACACACACACACGCACACACACACACAAGAGAGAACATTTATTCAGCCATTAAAAAGAATGAAATCTTGTCATTTGCAATGACATAGCTGGAGCTAAGCAAAATAAGTCAGTCAGACAAAGACAAATACCAATGATTTCACCCATATGTGGAATTTAAGAAACAAAACAAACAAGCAAAGGGGGAAGGAAGGAAGGAAGGAAGGAAGGAAGGAAGGAAGGAAGGGAAAAATCAAGACACAGACTCTTAACCATAGAGAACAGACCAATGGCTACCAGAGGAGGTGGGTGGAGGGATGGGTTAAATAGGTGATGGGGATTAAGAAATGCACTTGTGACGGGGCGCCTGGGTGGCTCAGTCAGTTAACCGGCCGACTTCAGCTCAGGTCATGATCTCACAGTCCTTGAGTTCGAGCCCCGTGTCGGGCTCTGTGCTGACAGCTCAGAGCCTGGAGCCTGTTTCAGATTCTGTGTCTCCCTCTCTCTGACCCTCCCCTGTTCATGCTCTGTCTCTCCCTGTCTCAAAAATAAATAAAACGTTAAAAAAATTTAAAAAAAGAAAAGAAATGCACTTGTGATGAGCACAGAGTGATGTATGGAGGTGTTGAATTACTGTATTCTACACCACCTGAAACTCATATAACACTTTATATTAACTAACTGGAATTAAAATAAAAGCTTTTTTAAAAAAAAAGTTGACAGAAAATGCCGTGGAGTTATTTCTAGACAGTGTATTGTAAGTCCTAGAGGGTGAATGGGGTAATAGATAAAATGTCAGCAATGTTCTGATCTCAAGGCTATTGAATGCAATAGCATTATGAGATACAGAGCTCCATGATCCCCAAAAAAACAGCTTATACACAACACTTTCTGTAACTCCCTGACATTCCTTGAAACCACACGCACTCCCTTCATGCCTTCATGTAGCCACCAGATATATGTCTGGCTAATGTCTAAAGATCCTTTGTGTTATGGTCTTTCATCCATTTTAATTTTATTTTTGTGTATGGCATAAGAAAGTGGTGTATGGTGTAAGAAAGTGGTCCAGTTTCATTCTTCTGCACGCTGCTGTCCAGTTTCCCCAACACCATTTGCTGAAGAGACTGTCTTTTTTCCATTGGATATTCTTTCCTGTTTTGTCAAAGATTAGTTGGCCATAGAGTTGTGAGTCAATTTTTGGATTTCTATTCTGTTCCATATATCTATGTGTCTGTTTTTGTGCCAGCACCATACCATCTTGATGATTTGTAAGATAGCTTGAAATTCAAAATCGTGATGCCTACAGTTTTGTTTTCTTTTTCAAAGTTTCTCTGGCCATTCAGAGTCTTTTGTGGCTCCATACAAATTTTGGGGTTGTTTCTTCTAGTTCTGAGAAAATGTTGTTGGTATTATGACAGATATTGCATTAAATGTGTAGATTGCTTTGGGCAGTATAGACATTTTAACAATGTTTGCTCTTCCAATCCATGAGCATGGGATGCTTCCACAGAGCACACATTTTTCAGAATACACATGGAACATTCTCCATAAGATCACATATTAGGTCACATATTAGGCTCAACAAATACAAAAAGAATGAAATCATACCATGCACCTTTTTTGACCACAACACTATGACACTAGAAGTCAACCACAAGAAAAAATCTGGAAAGACCACAAATACATGGAAGTTAAACAACATGCTACTAAACAATGAATGAATCAACAAGGAAATAAAAAAATAAATGATATGAATACATGGAAACAAATGAAAATGAAAACAAAACAGTCCAAAACCTTTGGGATGCGGCAAAAGTGGTCCTAAGAGGGAAGTATATACTAATACAGGTCTAACTCAGGAAGCAAGAAAAATATCAAATAAACCACCTAACCTTACTCCTGAAGGAGCTAGAAAAGAACAACAAATGAAGCCTAAAGACAGAAGAAGCAAGGAAATAATAAAGATTAGAGCAGAAATAAATGATATAGAAACTAAAAAATATAGAACAAATCAAAAAGGGAACTAGTTCTTTGAAAAAATTAATAAAATTGATAACTTCTAGCGTGACTCATCAAAAAGAAAAGAGGAAGGACCCAAATATATAAAATCATAATTAAGAGAGGAGAAATCATAACCAACACCACAGAAATACAATTATAAGAGAATATTGTAGGGGTGCCTGGGTGGCTCAGTTGGTTGGGTGGCCGACTACAGCTCAGGTCATGATCTCGCAGTCTGTGAGTTCGAGCCCCGCATCGGGTTCTGTCCTGAGAGCTTAGAGCCTGGAGCCTGCTTCCGATTCTGTGTCTCCCTCTCTCTCTGCCCCTTCCCTGCTTGCTGTCAGATATTCTCTCTCTCTCTCTCTCTCTCTCTCTCTCTCTCTCTCTCTCTCTCTCTCTCAAAAATAATAAACAATAAAAAAAACTTTAAAAGAGAGAATATTGTAATAAACTACATGCCAACAAATTGGACAACCTAGAAGAAATGGACAAGTTCCTAGAAACATATATACTACCAAAAGTGAAACAAAAAGAAATAGAAAACCTGAACAGACCAATAACCAGCAACAAAATTGAATCAGTAATCAAAAAACTCCAAACAAACAAAAGTCCAGCACCAAACGGCTGCAAAGGCAAATGTACCAAAAATGTACCAAACGTTTAAAGAAAAATTAATACCTAATTCTTCTCAAACTATTCCAAAAAATACAAGAGGAAGGAAAAAATCCAAATCATTCTATGAAGCCAGCATTACCCTAATTCCAAAAACAGATAAAAACACTATGGGAAAAGGGAATTACAGGCCAAAATCTCTGACGAATCTATTTGCAAAATTCTAGCACACCAAATCCAACAATACATTACAAAAAATCATTCACCACAATCAAAGGAGATTCATTCCTGGGTTGCAAGTGGGGTTCAATACTCACAAATCAATCATCATGACACATGAGTTTGAGCCCCACTTTGGATTAGCTTGAGTCCTGCTTTGGGCAAAAAACATGAGCCCTGCTTTGGGTGAGCCCCACTTGTCTCTCTCTCTCTCTCTCTCTGCCCCTCACTCACTTGCACCCCCTTTCTCTCTCAAAAAAAAATGTCTAAACTACCCAAACCAATCTACCCATTTAATGCAATCCCTATCAAAATACCAACAACATTTTTCTCAGAGCGAGAACAATCATTCCTAAAATTTGAATGGAACCACAAAAGACCCCAAAGAGCCAAAGCAACCTTGAAAAAGGAAACCAAATCCAGAGACTGGGAGGAGGGAGATTTTGGGGAGTGTTTATTAAAGGGTAATGGGGGCACCTGGATGGCTCAGTCAGTTGAGAGTCCGACTTCGGCTCAGGTCATTATCTCACAGTTCATGAGTTCAAACCCCACGTCAGGCTCTCTGTGCTGACAGCTCGGAACATGGAGCCTGCTTTGGATTCTGTGTCTCCCTCTCTCTCTGCCCCTAACCCACTCGCATCCTGTCTCTGTCTCTCTCAAAAATAAATAAACATTTAAAAAAATGTAAGGGTAAATGGTTTCATGTTGTAGGAGATGAATTAGTCCTAGAGATCTACTATACAGTATAGTACCAACAGTGAACAATATTTAAAAATTTGTTAAAAGAGCAGTTCTTATGTTAAATACTCTTATCACAAGCAAAAAAATAAAAACAGGGAGAGAAGGGTACTTTTAGAGGTGACAGTTAGGCTTACTGCACTGTTCATGGTGACTTTTCCTAGTATATACTTCAAACTCATCAAGATGAATACATTACATACATATAACATTTTTGTATGTCAATCATACCTCAACATAAATAAATAAGTATACATACATACATACATACATAATAAACTGCCACCTTAGAATCTATATTCAATTAAGGTATCCTAAAAAACTAAAGATTATTATTTCTGGTTCCAGCAAAGATGAAGTAGAAGCATTCCTCACAGATATTACAACTAAAAAACCTGGAGAGAACACAAGCAAGCATAAGAAGGCTGTGAAAGAAGGAAGACTACCTAGGGACCTCAAGAACTGAGGAACAACATGCCAGTGAGACTCCTGGGTTTTCTATCAACTCTCATATATCCCAGATAGAGAACTTAAGAAGCTTTCAATCCAGAACCATCAACAGGCACAAAAATATAAAAACTCCCCAAAAAGGCTATTTCTCCTAACCAAAGGACCAGGAGAAAGATGAGCTAACAATGGAGAACCTCTGGGGAATAGCTTCCCTACTCCAGTGAAACACCAACAGAAAAAATATACACCCCAACCTTTGCAGCTTCAGCAGAACCAGACAGGGAGTTGATTTTCAATTCCGCCTTCCCACCCTGCATAAGTGGTATTGCAATGATTTCCCACACCTAGCAATGTTGGCTGGTCTCAGAAGATAGCTATCTTCCATCTCATAACTGGCTGTAGCAGGTGGTTCTCTAATTCCTCCATCAAATAGTATCAGCAGGGCCAAAAGTGGAGTAGATCATCCATCCCCTACACAATGAAAGCATCTCACTCTGCTTTCCCAGGCAGGATGCTCTCAGTGGGCTGAGTGGGAAGCTGATCTTTCATTCTCATCCAGTGGAAATAGGGAATGCTTCAACTTCCTCTGCAGAGTAGTATCAGCAGGTCCAGTGTTGAGCCAGCCTCCACTCCCACCTGGAGGTGGTGTCATTTGAAGCTACATTCTACTTTCTTCCACCCTTGCTGTCATTGGGGTCCAAGGGGAACTGAAACTCCACACCAACCTGAGAGCAACAAGACTGAATGAGGCAGTACTAAATAGGACTAGTCAACACTCTGGCCCTCTACAGTGTGAGGCCAGTGGGGAGTTAAGCCTCCACTCCCATCTGGCATTAACAAGTCAGAATGATGTTGTGTGAGGCAGAGGTAGTGTGAGCTCTTCTTCTTCCCTGTGTGAGGCAGAGGTAGTGTGAGCTCTTCTTCTTCTTCCCTGTATGAACAGGGCCCAGTGGAGAGCTGACCCTCCACCTCTACCTACCACCAATGATATGGAATGAAGTGGTGTGATATGGGCTAGTTGGCCTCCCCACTCACCCACTTCCCCTGGCCAGCAAAGATTAGCATGGAACTAAGAAGCCTGACTCTGCAGCAATGAAGTGGTATGAGTCAGATCTCTGTTTGCCTCTCCCTGATGATAGCAGGGTCTAGTGATGGGGTTAACTGTACAGTTCCACTTAAAGGCAAAAAGACAGTGTGAATCAGCACCCTACTTTCAGTGTGAAGGTGTCATCAAGGCTGAGAAGGAAGCTGAACTTCCACTCCACCCTACCCATCTGCAATGAGGCAGCATGAGTAGCGTGTTCATTTTTTTCAGGATGGCTTTTTTCAGGTTGGCAGGGCTCAGCAAGAGGCTGAACATACGCAATCACATGCCTTTGTCTTCACCTCATCAAAGAGACCAACTGCTAAAAAAATAAATAAATAAAATAGTATGTAGGGTTCAGAATATTATTTAAAAAATATCAAAAATACAATCCAAAATTGTTCATCACACAAAGAACCAGAAATACCACAATTTGAATGAAAAAGACAATTAATAGATGCCAACACTGGGATGAATCAAATTTCAGAATTATCTCATATGGATTTTAAAGCACCCATTATAAAAATGCTTCTCTTAATTGTGGTTTCTCTTAAATAAATGAAAACACAGAAACTCTCAAAAAGAAATTAAAGTTATTAAAAGGAACCAAACAGAAATTATAAAACTTTAAACACAATAACAGAAATTTTGAATACTCACTGGATGACCTCATGACTGAAGATACAATCAGTGAACTAGAGACAGATCAGTAGCATTTACCCAACTGGAACAAAAGAGAGTAAATACTTTTTTTTTAATGAACAAAGCTAGTCAGTTGAGCCTCCAACTTCTGCTCGGTCATGATCTCATGGTTCATAAGTTTGAGCCCCACATTCGAGATGCTGTCAGTGTGGAGCCTGATTTGTATCCTGGGTCCCCCCCTCTCTCTCTCTCCCCCTTCTCTGCTCATGCTCTCTTTCTCAAAAATAAACATTTTTTTAAAAATGAACAAAGCCAATTATGACCAAGATACTAGCAAATTGAATTCAACAGTACATGAAAAGAATTATTCACCATGAACAAGTGAGATTTATTCCTGGGTTGCAGGGCTGGTTCAATATTCACAAATCAATCAACATGATACACCATATTAATAAAAGAAAGGATAAGAACCATATGATCCTGTAAATAGATGCAGAAAAAGCATTTTACAAAAATAACATCCATTCTTGATAAAGACATAGGTGGCAGGGGCACCTGGGTGGCTCTGTTGGTTGGGCATCTGACATCAACTCAGGTCATGATCTCACAATTCATGACTTCGAGCCCTGCATCAGGTTCTGTGTTGACAGCTCAGAGTCTGGAGCCTGCTTCAGATTCTGTGTCTCCCTCTCTCTCTGACCATTCTCTGCTCACATTCTATTTGTCTCTATTTCAAAAATAAATAAATGTTAAAAAATTTTTAAAAACCCTAAATAAACTAGGGATAGATGGAACATACCTCAACATCATAAAGGCCATATACAGCTAACATACAGACCCACAGCTAATATCATCCTCAATGGGGGAAAACTGAGAGCATTTCCCCTACCATCAGGAACAAGACAAGGATGCCCACTCTCACCATTACTATTTAACATAGTACTTGAAGTCTTATCCTCCATAATCAGACAAGAAAAAGAAATAAATGTTGGGGCACCTGGGTGGCTCAGTTGGTTAAACATCCAACTTTGGCTCAGTTCATGATCTCACAGTTAGTGAGATTCAGCCCCATATCAGGCTCTGCACTGAAAATGTGGAGCCATCTTGGGATTCTCTCTCTCTCTGCCTCTCTCTCTCCCTCTCTATAAATAAATAAACTTTTTCAAAAAAAAATCTTTGAAAAATACAGAGGGCATACAAATCAACAACGAAGAAGTCAAATTTTCACTATTTGCAGATGACATGATACTGTATGTAGAAAACCCAAATGAATCCACCAAAACATTGCTACAACTAATACATGAATTCAGCAGAGTTGCAGGGTACAAAATCAACATGCAGAAAACTGCTGCATTTCTATACAACAATAACAAAGCAGCAGAAAAAGAAATCAAGAAATAAATCCCATATACAATTGCACTAAAAACAGTAAGACCTTAAATATAAACCTAATTAAAGAGGTAAAAGATCTGTACTCTGAAAACTATACAAGACTTATGAAAGATATCAAAGAGGATACAAAGAAATGGAAAGGCATTCCATGCTCATGGATTGGAAAAACATTGTTAAAATTTCTATACTACCCAAAACAATCTACACATTTAATACAATCGTTATCAAAATACCAACAGCATTGTTTCTTAGAGCTAGTACAAACCATCCTCAAATGTGTGTGGAACCACAAAAGGCCCCAAGTAGCCAAAGTAATTCTGAAAAGAAAAACAAGGGAGGGGCCAGCAGAACAGCATGTAAGGTTTTTTTTCATCTCTCATCCCTGAAATGCAGCCAGATCAACACTAAACCATCTTGCACACCTAGAAAACTGATTTGAGGATTAACACAACAATCTACACAACCTGAACCACAGAACTCAGCAGGTATGCAGCATGGAGAGGTGAACTGGAGGAGAGAGAAGCCACAGAGGGCAGGGAGCTGTTTTTGCTTGTGGAGAAAAAGCAGAGATGGGGGGAGAGTATGGGAAAAGCACCCCCCCCCAAAAAAAAGCAGTTGGAGAGAAAGTGGGAAAGTAGAAAGAGCCACAGAGACTAAACAAGGAGAAAGGAGAAAGGAGAGGATTTAAATTCCAGTAAGACTCCATAAACAGGGAGAGTGCAGTCTAAAACTCCACAGCTTGATACCTGGTGGTGCTCTGTGGGAAGGGTGAATCCCCAGGAGCAAAGAGCAAGGTCTGAGGGGTCCTTGGGCCACCTGGGGAGAAGCGGTTCCCCTGCTGGGAGGACTTTTGGTAGAGGCCATGCAGCAACCCCAAGGCAAAGGTCCCAGCGGACCCCAAAGAACAACCACATTTGCTGGCGTTGGAACAAGGACATTAAGGGTAAAGCTTGGTGCCAGATGTGTGTTGTGATTTTCCATAAACCCTGAAATTCTGCAGCTAGAAGATCGTGCGAACTTTTTCTGGGGCGGGCTGGCACCCAGCTGCAGTCTCTGGGCATCAGCAGCAGCACAGTCTCACGAACTTTCCCGGAAGTGGGCTGGCACCTGGCCATTGCTCAGCGGGACTCTCCTCCTGAAGGTCTGAGCATGTCAAAGCTGCAGTCCCTCAGAAGTGAGGGGTCAGGAAACACAGCCCCATTTGGGATAAAACTCAGGAGACAGGTGCCACCACGCAGCCTGATGGCTTGATCACAGACAGTGTAGAAGCAGGGAGTGTAGGGAAGCCAGAGACAAAGGTGTGGGTGCTTGGCTGCCAGTCGTGGAGAGCACAAAGTTCTGATACTAGACTGGGTAGCTGGGTGACGCCATTTTCACCCTCCCACACATGTGCATACATACCTACACAAGCCACAGCAATTTGCCCCAGTATGCTAAGCAGCCCATCTAGTGAAGGACAGAGCCATTACACTAAACCCCGCCCAAATGGGCCAAGAGGGCTCTTCACAAACACGTCTCTCCACCTGCTTAGTTTATGGAGATAAAGTGCTTCATAGCTTGACTTCTACAGGAAACCAGATGTAATTTCAATCAGACTTCATTCTGTTCACTGGTCCTTTTATTCAATTTCTTTTCCTTTTTATTTTCTTATACTTGGATACAGAAAGAAAAAAACCGTTTTTATTTTCATTTTTATAAACAGATTTTTCTTTAATTATTTTCTACTATATTTTTTACTTTTTTGTAAATGTTTAAAATTCTATTTTACTTTCATGATTCATTTAATTCTATTTTATTGTGTTCATTTTTCAAATTTTCAAACGTTTTCCTTTTTTTGCTTTCTTCTTTTTTTCTTTTTCTTTCTTTCTGTAATCTATCAAGCTTCTTTCAACAACCAGACCAAAACACACCTAGGATCTAGCATCCATTATTTGATTTCTTTGTGTTGTTTTTAGTTTTTTAATTTTAATTTTTTTTACTTTATTAATTCCTTTTCTTACTCCAAAATGATGAAATGAAGGAATTCACCCCAAAAGAAAGAACAAGAAAAAATGACAGCCAGGGACTTGACACAGATACAAGCAAGATGTCTGAACCAGAATTTAGAATCACAATAATAATACTAGATGGTATTGAAAACAGATTAGAATCCCTGTCTGTGGAGATGAAAGAAGTAAAAGCTAGTCAGGGAGAAATAAAAAATGTTATAACTGAGCTGCATTCTCGAATGGTGCTATGGCAACAAGGATGGATGAGGCAGAGCAGCAAATCAATGAGACAGAGGATAAATCTATGGAAAATAATGAAGCAGAAAAAAAGAGGGAGACTAAGGCAAAAAAGCACGAAATAAAAATTAGAGAACTTAGTGACTCATTAAAAAGGAGTAACATCAGAATCATAGGGGTCCCAGAAGATGAAGAGAGAGAAAAAGGGGTAGAAAATTTATGTGAGCAAATCATAGCAGAAAAACTTTCTAACCTGAGGAAAGAAAAAAACATCAAAATCCAGGAAGCACAAAGGGTTCCCATTAGATTCAACAAAAACCGACCATGAACAAGGCATATCATAGTCAAATTCACAAAATACTCAGGCAAGGAGAGAATCATGAAAGCAGCAAGGGAAAAAAATGTCCTTAACCTACAAGGGAAGACAGATCAGGTTCACAGCAGACCTATCCACAGAAACTTGGCAGGCCAGAAAGGAGTGGCAGAATATATTCAATGTGCTGAATCAGAAAAATATGCAGCCAAGAAGTCTTTATCCAGCAAGGCTGTCATTCAAAACAGAAGGAGAAATAAAAAGTTTCTCAGACAAATAAAAATTAAAGGAGTTCATGACCACTAAACTAGCCCTGCCAGAAATTTTAAGGGGGACTCTCTGAGGGGAGAAAAGATGGAAAAAAAAAAAAAAAGACCAAGAGCAACAAAGACTAGAAAAGACCAGAGAACACCACCAGAAACTCCAACTATACAGGCAACATAATGGCAATAAAGTCATATCTTTCAGTACTCACTCTAATGTCAATGGTCTAAATGCTCCAATCAAAGGTTATAGGGTAACGGAATGAATAAGAACACAAAATCCATCTATATGCTGTTTACAAGTGACCCATTTTAGACTTAAAGACACCTTCATATTAAAAGTAAGGGGATGGAGAACCATCTATCATGCTAATGGTCACCAAAAGACAGCCGGACTAGCCATACTTATATCAGACAACCTAGATTTTTAAATAAAGACTGTAACAAGAGATAAAGAAGGGCATTATATCATAATTAAGGGGTCTATCCACCAAGAAGAACTAACAATTGTAAACATTTATGCACCAAACAAGAGAGCACCCAAATATATAAATCAATTAATCACAAATATAAAGAAACTCATTGAGAGTAATACCATAATAGTAGGGGACTTCAACATCCCACTTACAGCAATGCACAGATCATCTAAACAGAAAATCAACAAGGAAACAATGGCTTTGAATGAGACACTGCACCAGATGGACTTAACAGTTATATTCAGAACATTTATCCTAAAGCTGCAGAATACACATTCTTCTCGAGTGCACATGGAACATTCTCCAGGATAGATCACATGCTGGGACATAAATCAGCCCTCAATAAGTATAAAAAGATCAAGATCATACCATGCATATTTTCAGACCACAATGCTATGAAACTCAAAATCAACCACAAGAAAAAATTTGGATAGATAACAAATACTTGAAGACAAAAGAACATCCTACTAAAGAATCAATGGGCTACCCAGGAAATTAAAGAGGAAATTAAAAAGTACATGGAGGCCAAAGAAAATGATAACACCACAGCCCAAAACCTTTGGGACACAGCAAAGGTGGTCATAAGAGGGAAGTATATAGCAATCCAGACCTTCCTAAAGAAGGAAGAAAGGTCTAAGATACACAACCTAACCTTACACCTCAAGAGCTGGAAAAAGAACAGCAAATAAAACCCAAAACCAGCAGAAGACAGTAAATAATAAAGATTACAGCAAAAATCAATGCTATCGAAACCAAGGGGAAAAAAAGTAGAAAGATCAATGAAACCAGGAGCTGGTTCTTTGGAAGAATTAACAAAATTGATAAACCCAGGGCCAGTTTGATTTAAAAAAAAAAAAAAATGAAAGGACCCAAATAAATAAAATCAAGAATGAAAGAGGAGAGATCACAACCAACACTGCAGAAATACAAACAATAATAAGAGAATATTATGGGATAGATGATGGCAGTGTAGCAGGACGCTGGACTCACCTCGTTCTGCTGATCACTTAGATTCCACCCACATCTGCCTAAATAACCCAGAAAACCACCAGAAGACTAACAGCATGGACTCTCCAGAGCCAAGCAAAGATAAGAGGCCCACAGAAGAGGGTAGGAAGGGCAGAGAGGCGGTGGGTGCTACAAGGACTGGCGGGAGGGAACCCAGGTGGTGAAGGGGCAGCCCGCCAGGCAAGGCGGAATCCCAAAGTCTGTCTTGCAAAAGCAGAGGGGCCAGACTGCATGAGTTCTGACAAGCAGCGGGACTTAACATCTAGAATGTTATAAGTCAACAGCTCTGCTCAGAGAGTGGAGGGTGAGAGAACACTGGGAGGGAGAGGTGTTGAGCTCTGGAAGACAGAGCTCAGCTCAGCAGGGAACAAAGTGCTGGCCAGCACCATCTCCCTCTCCCATCCCCCAGCCGAAATCCCAAAGGGAACCAGTTCCCCTCACGGAACTTGCTTGCACCTCGCAAACACCCAACACTGTGCTTCTGTGGATCCATCCCTCCGAAGGATCAGCCTCCCTCCCAGTGCTGCAGGGCCCCTCCCACAGCGGATCTACGGCAAGGGAGCTGAGCCTGCCCCTCCCGCCCCTGAGCACCTTGTGGATCCACCCCGGCTAATATGCCAGACCCCATTGAAGCAGCACCACAAGTCTGGCAGTGTACAAGTAGCCCAGACAGGGGCCACATCACTCCACAGTGAGTCCGGCCCCTCAGAGAAGGGAAGATAAGGTACACATCAGTCTGA
This sequence comes from Felis catus, assembly GCF_018350175.1. Taxonomy (NCBI): domain Eukaryota; kingdom Metazoa; phylum Chordata; class Mammalia; order Carnivora; family Felidae; genus Felis; species Felis catus. The sequence goes on from NC_058374.1 coordinate 82,163,759, forward strand.
CTGTGGCCCCAGTGTTGCCTGGGGACAGACATCAGGTCTGACTATGGCCCCACCCACCAATACAAGTTACTCCAGACAGCACAGGGGAAGTGCCCTGCAGTTCCGCGCCACCTCAGGGACTATCCAAAATGACAAAATGGAAGAATTCTCCTCAAAAGAAACTCCGGGAAGTAGCGACAGCTAACAAATTGATCAGAAACGATTTAACCAATATAACGGAACATGAATTTAAAATAATAGTCATAAAATTAATCACTGGGCTTGAAAAAAGTATAGAGGACAGCAGAGAATCTATTGCTACAGAAATCAAGGGACTAAGAAAGAGTCAGGAGGAGCTAAAAAATGCTATAAATGAGGTGCAAAATAAAATGAAGGCGACCACAGCTCAGATTGAAGAGGGAGAGGAGAGAATAGGTGAATTAGAAGATAAAATTATGGGAAAAGAGGAAGCTGAGAAAGAGAGATGAAAAAAGCCAGGAGTATGAGGGGAGAATTAGAGAACTAAGTGATGCATTCAAACGCAACAATATCCATATAATAGGAATTCCAAAAAAAGAGAGAGAGAGGGGCTGAAGGTGTACTTGAACGAATCATAGCTGAGAACTTCCCTGATCTAGGGAAGGAAAAAGGCATTAAAATCCAAGAGGCAGAGAGGACTTCCTTCAGACGTAACTTGAATCGACCTTCTGCACGACATATAGTGAAAATGGCAAAATACAAGGATAAAGAGAAAATTCTGAAAGCAGCTAGGGATAAACACACTCTAACATATAAAGGGAGACTGATAACCTAGTGACAGACCTATCTACTGAAACTTGGCAGGCCAGAAAGGAATGGCAGGAAATCTTCAATGTGATGAACAGAAAAAATATGCAGCCGAGAATCCTTTATCCAGCAAGTCTGTCATTCAGAATAGAAGGAGAGATAAGGTCTTCCCAAACAAACAAAACCTGAAGGAATTCATCACACTAAACCAGTCCTACAAGAGATCCTAAGGGGGATTCTGTGAGTGAAATGTTGCAAGGACCACAAAGTACCAGAGACATCGCTACAAGCATGAAACCTACAGACATCACAATGACTCTAAACCCATATCTTTCTATAATAACACTGAATGTAAATGGACTAAATGCGCCAACCAAAAGACATAGGGTATCAGAATGGATAAAAAAACAAGACCCATCTATTCACTGTCTACAAGAGACTCATTTTAGACCTGAGGACACCTTCAGATTGAAAGTGAGGGGATGAAGAACTATCTATCATGCTACTGGAAGTCAAAAGAAAGCTGGAGTAGCCAGACTTATATCAGACAAACTACTTTAAATTAAAGGCTGTAACAAGAGATGAAGAAGGGCATTATATAATCATTACAGGGACTATCCATCAGGAAGAGCTAACAATTATAAATGTCTATGTGCTGAATACGGGAGCCCCCAAATATATAAAACAATTACTCACAAACATAAGCAACCTTATTGATAAGAATGTGGTAATTGCAGGGGACTTTAATACTCCACTTACAACAATGGATAGATCATCTAGACACATGGTCAATAAAGAAACAAGGGCCCTGAATGATACATTGGATCAGATGGACTTGACAGATATATTTAGAACTCTGCATCCCAAAGCAACAGAATATACTTTCTTCTCAACTGCGTATGGAACGTTCTCCAAGATAGATCACATACTGGGTCACGAAACAGCCCTTCATACATATAAAAGAATTGATATCATACCATGCACACTTTCAGACCACAATGCTATGAGGCTTGAAATCAATCACAGGAAAAAGTCTGGAAAACCTCCAAAAGCATGGAGGTTAAAGAACACCCTACTAAACAATGAATGGGTCAACCAGGCAATTAGAGAAGAAATTAAGAAATATATGGAAACAAATGAAAATGAGAATACAACAATCCAACACTTTGGGATGCAGCAAAGGCAGTCCTGAGAGGAAAATACATTGCAATCCAGGCCTATCTCAAGAAACAAGAAAAATCCCAAATACAAAATCTAACAGCACACCTAAAGGAAATAGAAGCAGAACAGCAAAGACACACCAAACCCTGCAGAAGAAGAGAAATAATAAAGATCAGAGCAGAAATAATATAGAACCTAAAAAAACTATAGAGCAGATCAATGAAACCAAGAGTTGGTTTTTTAAAAAATAAACAAAATTGATAAACCTCTAGCCAGGCTTCTCAAAAAGAAAATGGAGATGACCCAAATAGATAAAATCATGAATGAAAATAGAATTATTACAACCAATCCCTCAGAAATACAAGCAATTATCAGGGAATACTATGAAAAATTATATGCCAACAAACTGGACAGCCTGGAAGAAATGGACACATTCCTAAACACCCACACATTTCCAAAACTCAAACAGGAAGAAAGACAAAACTTGAACAGACCCACAACCAGTGAAGAAATTGAATCAGTTATCAAAAATCTCCCAACAAATAAGAGTCCAGGACCAGATGGCTTCCCAGGGGAATTCTACCAGACGTTTAAAGCAGAGATAATACCTATCCTTCTCAAGCTGTTCCAAGAAATAGAAAGGGAAGGAAAACTTCCAGACTCATTCTATGAAGCCAGTATTACTTTGATTCCTAAACCAGACAGACAGTAAAAAAAGAGAACTACAGTAAAAAAAAAAAAAAAAGAGAGAACTACAGGCCAATATCCCTGATGAATATGGATGCAAAAATTCTCAATAAGATACTAGCAAATCGAATTCAACAGCTTATAAAAAGAATTATTCACCATGATCAGGTGGGATTCATCCCTGGGATGCAGGGCTTGTTCAACATTCGCAAATCAATGTGATACATCACATTAATAAAAGAAAAGATAAGAACCATATGATCCTGTCAATCGATGCAGAAAAAACATTTGACAAAATTCAGCATCCTTTCTTAATAAAAACCCTTAAGAAAGTCGGGATAGAAGGAACATACTTAAACATCATAAAAGCCATATATCATCCTCAATGGGGAAAAACTGAGAGCTTTTTCCCTGAGATCAGGAACATGACAGGGATGTCCACTCTCACTGTTGTTGTTTAACATAGTGTTGGAAGTTCTAGCATCAGCAATCAGACAACAAAAGGAAATCAAAGGCATCAAAATTGGCAAAGTTGAAGTCAAGCTTTCACTTTTTGCAGACGACATGATATTATACATGGGAAACCCGACAGACTCCACCAAAAGTCTGCTAGAACTGATACATGAATTCAGCAAAGTTGCAGGATACAAAATCAATGTACAGAAATCAGTTGCATTCTTATACACTAATAAGGAAGCAACAGAAAGACAAAGAAACTGATCCCATTCACAATTGCACCAAGAAGCATAAAATACCGAGGCATAAACCTAACCAAAGATGTAAAAGATCTGTATGCTGAAAACTATAGAAAGCTTATGAAGGTAATTGAAGAAGACATAAAGAAATGGAAAAACATTCCGTGCTCCTGGGTTGGAAGAATAAATATTGTCAAAATGTCAATACTACCCAAAGCTATCTACACATTCAATGCAATCCCAATCAAAATTGCACCAGCATTCTTCTCAAAGCTAGAACAAGCAATCCTAAAATTCATATGGAACCACAAAAGGCCCCAAATAGCCAAAGTAATTTTGAAGAAGAAGACCAAAGCAGGAGGCATCACAATCCCAGACTTTAGCCTCTACTACAAAGCTGTAATCATCAAGACAGCATGGTATTGGCACAAAAACAGACACATAGACCAATGGAATAGAATAGCGACTCCAGAATTGGACCCACAAAAGTATGGCCAACTCATGTTTGACAAAGCAGGAAAGAATATCCAATGGAAAAAAGACAGTCTCTTTAACAAATGGTGCTGGGAGAACTGGAGAGCAACATCCAGAAGACTGAAACTACACCACACCACTTTCTTACACCACTTACAAAAATAAACTCAAAATGGATAAAGGACTTGAATGTGAGACAGGAAACCATCAAAGCCCTAGAGGAGAAAGCAGGAAAAAAAACCTCTCTGATCTCAGCCGCAGCAATTTCTTACTTGACACATCCCCAAAGGCAAGGGAATTAAAAGCAAAAATGAACTATTGGGACCTCATGAAGATACAAAGCTTCTGCACAGCAAAGGAAACAATCAACAAAACTAAAAGGCAACCGATGGAATGGGAAAAGATATTTGCAAATGATATATCGGACAATGGGCTAGTATCCAAAATCTATAAAGAGCTCACCAAACTCCACACCCGAAAAACAAATAACCCAGTGAAGAAATGGGCAGAAAACATGAATACGCACTTCTCTAAAGAAGACATCCAGATGGCCAACACGCACATGAAAAGATGCTCAACGTCACTCCTCATCAGGGAAATACAAATCAAAACCACACTCAGATACCACCTCATGCCAGTCAGATTGGCTAAAATGAACAAATCAGGAGACTATAGATGCTGGCGAGGATGTGGAGAAACGGGAACCCTCTTGCACTGTTGGTGGGAATGCAAACTGATGCAGCTGCTCTGGAAAACAGTGTGGAGGTTCTTCAAAAAATTAAAAATAGATCTACCCTATGCCCCACTAATAGCACTGCTAGGAATTTATCCAAGGGATACAAGGGTGCTGATGCATAGGGACACTTGTACCCCAATGTTTACAGCAGCACTTTCAACAATAGCCAAATTATGGAAAGAGCCTAAATATCCATAAACTGACGAATGGATAAAGAAATTGTGGTTTATATACACAATGGAATTGTGGCACACTACGTTGCAATGAGAAAGAATGAAATATGGCCTTTTGTAGTAATGCAGATCTTAATGGAAACTATGACGGCATTAAGGTTATGGTAACTCACTGCGAAGTGAATTCATTTATATCACGTTTGACCACTGGCCAAATTGGGTTATTAAAGGGAGAAATAATAGAAGTGATGAGTAAGCCAGGCACACCAATCCTCAGGGGTCTCACTCCATGGCTCTCAGCTTCACAAACCTCATGTCTGTGGCAGATTCTCTCATGGAACCCTTATCGTGGTCTCTCTGGACCTTCTCTCCTCAGCCATATGTTTACAACTTGTTCTTAAAACTGTCAACAATTGCGGTTCATTTGAAGCTTTTGAACTGAAGTCCATAGGGCATGTTTAACTTCAGGGAATTGATCCCCATGTGCCTGTTCTGAAAAGAGCAGATAAAACCTGCAGCATTCTGCCTAACACAGAAACTGCAAAGAAGCCCACATCCTGCCTTATAGGAACTTCAAAATCATCTCTCTTAGAAAAGAAATATTAAGGAATTTTCCATCTATCACAGTTCACTCTTCTATTTCTATCATTGCTTTGGTGGGGTTATTTATTTTTCTTTTTCATTTTACATGTAAAGGACTGTGTCTCTCAGGAACTATGATTTGATTATTGTTTGGATTCATAGAATGGAAGGTAATATGCTTCCTAAGTTAAGCCCCACAGACTTGGGTACTTTCATTAGGAGAAGAGTAGAATGTTTATATGTGGAATCTAAGAAACAAAACCAACAAAACAAAACAGAAACAGAATCACAGATACAGAGAACAACCTGTAGGTTACCAGAGTGGGGAGTGGTTGAGAGAGAGAGGTACAATAGGTGAAGGGGATTAAGAGGTACAAACTTCCAGTTATAAAACAAATAAGTCACAGAGATATAATATACAGCACAGGTGATAATCAATAATGTAATAACTTTCATGGTGGCAGATAGTAACTAGACCTATGATAGTGATCATTTCAAATGCATAAAAATATCAAATCACTATGTTCTACCTGACACTAATGTAAGACTGCATGTCAATTATAATTCAATTTCTTCATGTAAATAAATAAATATCCACCTATGGCCAGTGACTCTTGCAACAAAAAGAGAGAGAGAAGGGGAGAATGTTGACGGGAAGCCAACAGACAGCATGTTAAAATTTATACTACTCGAGACTCACATGTCACATCTCACCCTTAACTTACCTCTTAGAAACAGCAAGGTAAACGTCCCACTACAGTCACTCAGATTGTCAAGGGTGTGAGCACTATGTTTTTAAAGTCACTGACTTTATTATTCTATAAATGTATATCATAAAGTCAATCAGTCATGAAAATTGCGATGAAAATGCAGAGGTTGCCAAAGGCCAGAGGTTAGTACAAACAGGGAAGGGGGGACTGTCGGGGAATCCAGGTCAATGTTTAGTATCACCTAGTGCCTCCAACAGCGTATGGAATAATGGGGAGATTGACAAGAATGATTGTGAGGATATGATTTTTTCTAACCCATATGAATGTGAATTAGAGGGGCGTTTTATACTTCTTTGCCTCTGAATCAGAAAAATCTAAAACTGAGGGGTGCCTGGGTAGCTCAGTCAGTTAAGTGTCCAACTATTGATCTCAGCTCAGGCCTTGATCTCAGGGTGGTGAGTTCAAGCTCCATTGAGCTTGAAGCCCACGCTGGGCATGGAGCCTACTTTTAAAAAAATAGAAAGAGAAAAATCTAAAAGCGCACAGAAGGTACCACCGCCTAAGTTTCCCTCCTTGGGGATTACCAATTTATCAACAAAGGACTCTTATTGTCAGAAACATGAATGTCCTTCTTCCTGGTTTCTATGCCAAGAACAAAGAACAGGAGAGGCACCTGGGTGGCTCAGTCGGTTGAGCATCCGACTTCAGCTCAGGTCATGATCTTGCAGTCCATGAGTTCAAGCCCCACGTCTCTGTGCTGACAGCTCAGAGCCTGGAGCCTGTTTCAGATTCTGTGTCTCCCTCTCTCTTTGACCCTCCCCCATTCATGCTCTGTCTCTCCCTGTCTCAAAAATAGATAAACGTTTAAAAAAATTTTTTTAAAGAATAGAGAACAGGAAAGTTTGAGGCATGATAAACTGTCATCCTTAGTTTGCCCCTGAGGAATCGTTAAGACTTTGGGCAAAATATGCCACACTGAGATGCTGCCTGTGGTATCTCAAGATGTCTATTCTCAGAGATATATCCCAAATCTACCTACAAGACTTTGAGCATGGCAGAGAAACAAATAAGAAAATGCTTATATGACTTATTGACACCAGAGCCTCTTCATGTACCAAAAGTGCTCACAGTAAAATACAAGATAGTACTGAACCAAAGATCTTAAGTCTTAAAGGTCTATTACAAAATTATGCTTCAAAAGAAATAGGGGTGCAGAATAAATCACTTATGCATCAAATCCTTCCACCATATCCATGTGGAGAATTTCCTATTGGTTGCTGAAACAAGGAAGTCAGAGATTTTGACAGTAACGGAGATGAGGATCAAGTTGTACAGAGAAGGGGAAAGACCACAAGGAGGGGAAAGGGAAGCACAGAAAACAGAATGATAGAAATAGTTTTACCAAGAGCATATAGAGAAAAGTAACTTAAATGTGGAGATTTCATAAACATTTTTTGGGGGAAAAATGTAATTATTCTGTAATAGATTCTGTTAAGTATCCAGGAATATATCAACTTGGGGAATTAAAAAGACTTTAGGATTGAGGTCATTCACATAGAAGATATGGGGCTTCCATGGAGCCAAGGCCACTGCAATGTGATACTGGTTTGGGGTCAATTGAACAGTCAGTAATATATGACTTGAATCATTACAATCAGCTTTGTCTCTCCTACCCTGAGAAACCTCACTTTTCATCACTCACCTTTTTCCTTCAGATCTCCAAAGGGTCAACAATGAAAAATAGGACGTTTAGTGAGTTCATCCTGTTGGGCTTCACAAATCAACCTGAGGTCCAAGTTGTGATATTCATCTTTCTGCTCCTCACGTATGTGATAAGTGTCCTAGGAAATCTGACTATCATCATTCTCACTCGGGTACACCCTCACCTCCAGACCCCCATGTATTTCTTCCTCCGGAATTTCTCCTTCTTAGAAATTTCCTTCACATCCATTTTTATTCCCAGATTTCTGACCAGCGTGACAACAGGAAATAAAGTCATCAGTTTTGCTGGATGCTTCATTCAATATTTTTTTGCTATATTCCTTGGGGCAACAGAGTTTTACCTCTTGGCTTCTATGTCCTATGACCGCTATGTTGCTATCTGCAAACCCCTGCATTACCTGACCATCATGAGCAACAGAGTCTGCATACAACTTGTGTTCTGCTCCTGGCTGGGGGGATTGCTAGCTATCTTACCCCCAATCACCTTGATGAGCCAGGTGGATTTCTGTGCCTCCAATGTTCTGAATCACTATTACTGTGACTATGGGCCCCTTCTGGAGCTTGCCTGCTCAGACACAAGCCTCCTAGAACAGATGGTCATCTTTGTGGCGGTTGTGACTCTGGTGGTTACCCTGGTGCTGGTGACATTTTCTTATACATACATTATCAAGACCATTTTGAGGATCCCTTCTGCCCAGCAAAGGACAAAGGCTTTTTCCACTTGTTCTTCCCACATGATTGTCATCTCCCTCTCTTATGGCAGCTGCATGTTTATGTACATCAATCCATCAGCAAAAGAAGAAGGCGCTTTCAACAAAGGAATAGCTGTGCTCATTACCTCAATTACTCCCTTATTAAACCCCTTCATTTACACTCTAAGAAATCAGCAAGTGAAGCAAGCATTCAAGGACACCATCAAGAAGATTATGAAGCTTTAAAATTCAGAATACATTTCAATGAAAAATATATTTCACTTAGTAAATATGTATTGAGTGTCTACTATGTTTCAATTGCTGCACTGGCCCTTGAGGATAAAAATATGAAAGGCATATGTCCTAACTTCAAGGAATCCACAGTATGATAGAAAGGTGTATAAACTTTAAATTTACATAATAAGTTTACAAAAAAATAAAATAACATAGTAAGTGCTATTAGAGAAAGATAAATGAGAATCCATAAAAAGAACAAAGAACAATTGGAGAGAATTAACTATTTTCCAGAAATGACTTGAAAGTCAAAAGGCAAAACATATTGTCTATTTAGAAGAGTGGAAAGATAAGAATTCAGAGTAAGAAAGAGAGGCCATGATGAAGGTATAATTTAATTACAAACTAGGGAGTTAGTTGACATTGGTGGGTCAAGAGAAGTTTTAAGAAAGGAAATTATATTATCAGCATTATTTTGAAGGGAATCTAGCATTGGTATTGTTCTTCATCATGGAGCCCTGGGGACTGTGCTTCTGTCAAAGTGTCAATAATTTTGATTCTCCTCCCTTACGCATTCATCTTTCAACTGTAGCCATACTTTCATCCTTCCATAAAGGAAAATAAAATGAATATGTTGTTCATTTGGTCCACTTTTCCCCAAATGAGGTGAAAAATCTCAAGATTTTGTCAACTTACACATCCACTTTCTAGAACTTATGGTTAGAAGAGGCTTCTAAAGCCAAGGTTAAAAGCCTCCCACTTCTATGCAGGATCTATTGTTGTTTTTCTTTTTTTTTTTTTTTTTTTTCTTTTTTTTTTTTTTAACGTTTATTTATTTTTGAGACAGAGAGAGACAGAGCATGAACGGGGGAGGGGCAGAGAGAGAGGGAGACAGAATCGGAAGCAGGCTCCAGGCTCTGGGCCATCAGCCCAGAGCCCGACGCCGGGCTCGAACTCATGGACCGCGAGATCGTGACCCAGGCTGAAGTCGGACGCTTAACCGACTGAGCCACCCAGGCGCCTCTATTGTTGTTTTTCATAGCGCTGACATCTTTTCAAGTTAATGGCTGACATCTCCCACCCTCTCTCTTTGGTAGTTTCTGGTCATTTTTTTTCTATTATAATTTTATTTTCATCTTTTTGTTTACTTTTGTTAGATATTAGAAAAGACACTGGGGAGCCTGGGTGACTCAGTCGGTTAAGCATCCAATTTTGGCTCAGGTCATGATCTCACAGTTTGTGGGTTTAAGTCCCCACGTTGGGCTCTGTGACAGCTCAGAGCCTGGAGCCTGCTTCAGATTCTATGTGTGTGTGTGTCTCTCTCTGCCCCTCCCCCTCTCACACTCTGTCTGTCTGTCTCTCTCTCTCAAATAAACAAACATTTAAAAAAACAATTAAAAAAAAGAAGGGACGCCTGGGTGGTTCAGTTAGTTAAGCGTCCGACTTCAGCTCGGGTCTCATGGTCCATGAGTTTGAGCCCCACGTCAGGCTCTGTGCTGACAGCTCAGAGCCTGGAGCCTGTTTCAGATTCTGTGACTCCCTCTTTCTCTCTCCTCCCCCACTCATGCTCTGTCTCTCTCTTCTCAAAAATAAATAAACGCTAAAAAAAAAATTTTTTTAAAGAAAAAGAAAAGACACCTTCTGTGATATGACTCCATTCTTTTAACTTTTCCCCAAGTTTTTGCTTTTGTTCATATCATAAGCCAGGGATGTCTGTCATAAACTGAAAAGGAGTATAAAGTAGCAATATGGTTTTATATTTAGAATGTTCCAAATTATGAGTGTTAGCAACAAAATGGGATTAGACTACCCTACCAAGGACTCTTCACATGGATTTAAGGTAACAACAACTTGAATATGAATTGTTGGTAGTAGGGCCTCAATTTCCAAGGAACTAAAAACATTTTTGAAAATCTGAGTACTTGTAAATATTTTAGTAATATCCTAATGCACTGTAGAATGCTGGTTACTGTTTGAAGCACAAGCGAAACATCATCTTGTGTGTTCACATGCTTTATATGTGATAATATATGATAATATTCTTGAGTGGAATGATGCTTCTTGGGAATTTAAGAAACAAGCTGTATTGGACCCATTATGAGAGAAAATTTCCAGAACCACAGAAAATATTGAAGAGTGCATCATATTTTGAATAAAAGGTCTTTTATGTAAAGCCATTGCTATTTTGAATATCTGGATTTCTTTGGTGGCTAAGCCAGTGATTAGTGATGCCTTTTAATTTATTACAAGTTGTTGGGAAGCATCATCAAAAAGACATGACCACTGATTGACTCGTGAGCTGGACCCATACTTGGAGTCTCCTCCCTCCCTCCCCTATCTTTGGAATGTGGGCTCCACTTGCCTTTCCCAAGAGGCTGCTCCAAGAACACAACCTTGAGATAATGACATGGTGTGGAGAACACCTGCATGTTATATGTGACAGAACCCAATTAAAGCTTCTTTATAAACTTTTAAGATGTAATGGGCAGCTGTGAGGATCCAACAGTCTTGCTGCTGCCCAAGACAAGCCTCATATGCAAGTTCCCTTTGCTCATTAAAACTGCCACCTGCCAACCTGGAATGGCCTGCTTCTTTCTTCAGTCTCTCCCTGCCTTCTGAGTACAGGGGCCAGCTTCAGATTTCACCCAGGAATCTCCCAGGAGGGTTACAAACCAACACAAATTCACTGAGCTATCAACTCATATAGAAATGTTATCAAATAGCCACATTTTAACTGTTAAGTTCCTGAAAATCCACATTTCTACCAAAATCCGTGGTAAATTGGAAGACAATGCCATATAGTGGTCAAAAATATAGGCTTTGGTTCAAATCCCAAATTCTCAATGTTGTACAAGAGTTTCCTTGGGATGGTTACTTGACCTAAGGCTTACTTTTCTTAAACTCTAAAATGTGGATAATAACCATATCCAATGTACATGATAGTTTTGAGCATTAAATGAGATGATAGGCATAAAACATTTAAAAGCCAATACTTAAGGTTTTAATAAGTGATACCCATTATAACAATATGATAATGGTGAATGACACTTCCTCAAGAAAGTGGGGCTTAACTAGTAAAAATAGACATTAAATTGGTAGGTTTAATATAACTGGGACTTTATAAATGTTGGCCATTCTAGCTGTAATCCCTCTGCAGCAAGGCCAGTTTATTTACATTTCTCTTATGTCCAGCTGCATCCTAGGATAGCCACCAGATCAATGAGGGTCTTATCCACACTTCAGATAAAGCCAAGCAGAACATCTGGCAACAGATTATTAGGACTTGGCTGCATCAACTCGATGTGCCCTGGATATCTCTAACCATACAAAATAAGGAAAGAGGGTACTTGGTCTAAGTCAAAGTCTAAGACTACTAAGCAGGGTTTCACTTGGCTTTCATAATATCAGCATTTAGAAATTAATTTGGGAAGAAACATATTACCTTCTAAATGAGTTTGTCAAAAAAAAAAAAAGACAAGTCATGCCCTTCTGAAACTGTTCATTAAGCTGGCTTTATGCTAGCACATACTTGGAATGTAATCCAAGCTATAGATAAACAGAGGAATGCATTTATCAATTCTGCAGCTGAAACTTTGGAATGTTCAATTTCTAAATGTATAAGTTAGTGGGCATTATCCCTCCTGTCACCACTGGACACAAGAATCAAAAGAAACAGTTTTAGCTACCAGTATTCTCAGGATAACATTAGAGTAGAGTTAGAGCAAGGAAATAATAAAAACACATGAGAGCTGACCTGCCACACTTCAACATTGGTTCCTCTATCCTCTATTCCTTCATCCCTAGATGTTATGGACCACAGATTATAAATCTCAATAGGTAGTATTCTCCCAAAGCTGCCCCTTGCAAAGAATTTAAAATAAAATTCAAAAGAAAAAAAAAGTATTTTTTAAGATGGCAAGTTAGGTAAGAACAGTTCTATAATACTTGGGCCATCTGGCCTAAGGATCTTCTTTGTCATTTCTCTAAATTTATCCAGAAGGTCACAAATCAGGGCTTAAGCTTCTATTCCTATACATTACTAGACAGTAGAGCTAAGTCTATACTTATGTAATGAAGCCAAAATCACCACCCATGTTAGAAATATATCCACTAGGGGAGAGGGGCAAGATTACACACCATACAACATACGATGCAAAGAATTACTGGAATAGAAACAGTGGAGAATTTGAAATAAGTATAATTTCCTCAAAAATATAAGAATGATGCTGGCACAATGAAGGACAAAATATTATTTTTTAAAAAACCAGGTGAAAATACTGCTGAAAAACATAACAAATGAAAAAACAAATAAACCAAAAACCATAAAATACCTAGGGATAAATCTAACCAAAGAGATGAAAAATCTATACACTGAAAACTATAGAAAGCTTATGAAAGAAATTAAAAAAGACACAAAAAAATGGAAAAATATTCCATGCTCCTGGAAAGGAAGAACAAATATTGTTAAAATGTCGATACTACCCAAAACAATCTACACATTCAATGCAATCCCTATCAAAATAACACCAGCATTCTTCACAGAGCTAAAACAAAAAATCCTAAAATTTGTATGGAACCAGAAAAGATCCTGAATAGTCAAAGCAATCTTGAAAAGAAAACCAAAGCAGGAGGCATCACAATCCCAGATTTCAAGCTGTATTACAAAGCTGTAATCATCAAGACAGCATAGTACTGGCACAAAAACAGACACTCAGATCAATGGGAAAGAATAGAGAACACATAAATGGACCCACAAACATATGGCCAACTAATCTTTGAAAAAGCAGTAAAGAATATCCAATGGAATAAAGACAGTCTCTTCAGCAAGTGGTGCTGGGAAAACTGGACAGAGACATGCAGAAGAATGAACCTGGACCACTTTCTTACACCATACACAAAAATAAAATGGATAAAAGACCTAAACATAAGACAGGAAGCCATCAAAATCTTAGAGGAGAAAGCAGGCAAAAACTTCTTTGACCCCAGCCACAGCAACTTCTTACTCAACATGTCTCCGGAGACAAGGGAAACAAAAGAAAAATGAACTATTGGGACCTCATCAAAATAAAAACTTCTGCAAAGCCAAGGAAACAATCAGCAAAACTAAAAGGCAACCAACAGAATGGGAGAAGATATTTGCAAACAACATATCAGATAAAGGGTTAGTATCCAAAATCTATAAAGAACTTATCAAACTCAAAGCCCAAAAAACAAATTAATCCAGTGAAGAAATAGGCAAAAGACATGAATAGACACTTCACCAAAGAAGACATCCAGATGACCAACCGACACATGAAAAAATGCTCAACATCATTCATCATCAGGGAAAAATACAAATCAAAACCACAATGAGATACCACCTCACACCTGTCAGAATGGCTAACATTAACAACTCAGGCAACAACAAATGTTGGCGAGGATGTGGAGAAAGAGGATCTCTTTTGCACTGCTGGTGGGAATGCAAACTGGTGCAGCCAGTCTGGAAAACAATATGGATGTTCCTCAAAAAAGTAAAAATAGAACTACCCTACAACCCAGCAATTGCACTACTAGGTATTTATCCAAGGGATACAAGTATGTTGTTTTGAAGCGGCACATGTACCCCAATGTTTATAGCAGTGCTATTGACAATAGCCAAAGTATGGAAAGGGCCCAAACGTCCATCGATGAATGAATGGATAAATGTGTGGTGTATATATATATATATATATATATATATATATACAATGCAGTATTACTGGGCAATCAAAAGGAATGAAATCTTGCCATTTGCAACTACGTGGATATAACTAGAGGGTACTATGCTAAGCGAAATTAGTTAGTCAGAGAAAAACAAATATCATATCACTTCACTCAGTTGAGGACTTTAAGACACAGAAAAGATAAACACAAGGGAAGGAAGCAAAAATAATGTAAAAACGGGGAGGGAGACAAAACATAAGAGACTCTTAAATATGGAGAACAGAGGGTTACTGGAGGCGCTGTGGGATGGCGGATGAGCTAAATGGGTAAGGGGCATTAAGGAATCTACTCCTAAAATCATTGTTGCACTATATGCTAACTAATTTGGATGTAAATTTAAAAAATAAAATTTAAATTAAAAAAAAAAGAAGGGGCGCCTGGGTGGCTCAGTCGGTTGAGCCTCCGACTTCAGCTCAGGTCACGATCTCGCGGTCTGTGAGTTCGAGCCCCGCGTCGGGCTCTGGGCTGATGGCTCAGAGCCTGGAGCCTGCCTCCGATTCCGTGTCTCCCCCTCTCTCTGCCCCTCCCCCATTCGTACTCTCTCTCTGTCTCAAAAATAAATAAACGTTAAAAAAAATTTTTTAAATTTAAATTAAAAAAAAAAAAAAGAAATAACAAATAAAACAATGAGGCTGGGGCACCAGGGTGGCTCAGTCAGTTAAGCATCCAACGTTTGATTTTGGCTCAAGTCATGATCTCATGTGGGATTGAACCCTGCACTGCTGTCAGCACACAGCCTGCTTGAAGTTCTCTCTCCCAATCTCTGCCTCTACCCCAATCAGACTCTCTCTCAAAATAAATAAACATTTTTTTTAATGAAGCTTATACTTAGAGAGATAAAATCAAAATAAAAATAGTGACCTAGATCAGATCTGATAAGGTCTTCCATTAGGCAACAAAAAACAATTAAGACATTAGATAGATAACAGAAAACAGTGAAGATATTAGAAAGATAGGTGGTTAGATATACAGGCACCAAAAGACAAGTGCAGCTGCCCAGATAAATCTATATAATAAGAGTTACCGGTAAAGAGAAGGGGTGGGGAGAAAAGGAAATAATAATATATTTCCTATAATACAAAAGGATGGATATTTCTAAGTATGATGAAATGGGATCAATAAGGAAAATCTATACCTTAAGAAATCAGACATTTAAATGTGATGATAAAATAAAAGAATACCTCAAACTGTTTGCCACACTAAGAACAAATTTGAAAACACTTTTAAAAGAAATACTCAGAAACAACAAAAAAAAAAGAAAGAAAGAAAGAAAGAGAGAAAGGCTGACTCAGGATTTTCAAGATGATGGAAGAGTAAGAGGACCCTAGGCTCCTAGACAACTACATAACTATCAAATCATCCTAAATCCCCCAGAAATCCACTTGAAGACTGACAGAACAAACTCCACAACTGAAGGGAAAGAAGAGGCCACGTCAAAGAAGATAGGAGGTCCAGAGACATGGTTTAGGGGAGAAATGGATTGTGGGTGCTGTGGAGGAGAGGGAGCCATGGTCGCGGAGAAGGGTGAGACAGAGAGAGAGGAGCACACAGAGGAAAACAAGAACTTTTCCCCAAAGTCACTGGCTTAGAAAACAAGGGGTTGAATTGCGAGTTCTTGCAACCACCAGGGCTCAAACACTGGAGTTTTAAAGGTCTGTGGACTTGCCTGGGATAGAGCCAGGAAGGCACTACCCTACTCCTGGAGAGAAGGCAGGCAAACAACCTGGGAGCAGATAGCATAGAAATAGTGATCTGACAAATGCCTGGGGCATACAGCCGGGGGGGGGGGGGGGGGGCGGGTAGGGAGCATTATTCACTCTTCTTGAAGCATGTCCCTGAGAGGCAGGTTTATGGAGATGCCTCTCTAAGGACAAAGGATTGGCTGGCACCATTTCCCTCCCCCACCCTTTAGCATAAACACAGAGTCACCTGAGGGAAGCAGCTCAGCCTGGACACTGGCTACCTAACTTGCTTACACCAAGCTCCACCGCCTGTACTCTGGTGGGACTGCCCTTCTCACTCAATCTTGCCTCAGCCCTAGTACAGAGGGCTCTCTCCCAAAAGACCAGCACATATCCCTGCACATGCCATGTTTCGCAACCAGAGAGTTCTGCAGGGCCTCAGTTCTGGTACAGTTGGTGTCAGTCCTCATTACACAAGAAGAGCAGAATACACCTAGTTAGAACTCACTACATTCAGGCCAGGGACCAAACACTGCCCATAGCAGGCATGGAGAGCCTCTGTAGATAACCAGCCTGAAGGATAGAGCAGCCAAACACAACAGCAGAGCAATGCACCACACACTGGAGATACTCCCTAAAGCACCAGACCCTGAGCACTACATTAACTCTTCTTCATAAAGCCATTACTTTCGGGAGCAGGAGACCTAACTGGCTTTTCTCACATACAAAAGAAGGCAGAGTCTTAGACAAAATTCCAAGATGGAGGAAATTATCCCAGGTCAAAGAACAAGATAAGGCCATGGCCAGAAGGTTGATGGAGAACTTAAAGCAATTATCATAAGGATACTCACCAAGCTTGAGAAAAGAATAGAAGACATCAGTGACATAAAAGAGGTAAAAAAAGAATCAGAGAAGAAGAATGCAATCTATGAGATTGGAAATAGGCTTGATGCAATGAACAACAGATTGGAAGAAGGAGAGGAATGAACTAGTGACCTAGAAGACAAAATAATGGAATACAAGGAAGCTGAATCAAAGACAGAAAGAAGAATTATGCAACACAAGAATAGAATTAGGGAACTCACTGACTCCGTCAAACGTAATAACATTAGTATTATAGTCCCAGAAGAAAGGAGAGAAAAGGGGACAGAAAATTTATTTGAAGAAATAACAGCAGAAAACTTCCCTAAACTGGGGGAGGAAGCAGACATCCAGATCCAAGAGGCACAGAGAACTCCCATCAAAATCAACAAAGTAGGCCAACATCAAGAAATACTGTAATTACATTTGCAAAATATAGTGATAAAGAAAAAAATCTTAAAAGCAGCAAGACAGAAGAAGTCATTAACTTATCAGGGAAAATCCGTAAGGCTAGCTGGAGATTTCTCAACAGAAACTTGGCAAGCTAGAAGGGAGTGGCATGATATATTCAAAGTGCTGAATGAGAAAAAACTGCAGCCAAGAATATGCAATCAAGCAAGGCTATCATTCAGAATAGAAGGAGAGATAAAGAGTTTCCCAGACAAACAAAAACTAAAGGACTTCATGACCACTAAACCAGCCCTGCAATAGTAAAGGGTACTTTTTGAGTGCAAAGGAGAGACCAAAAGCAACAAAGAAAAGAAAGGATCAGAGAAAATCTCCAGAAACAATGGAAAAACAAGTAATAAAATAGCAATAAATACATACTTTATATTTATTACTTTGAATGTAATGGACTAAATGCTCCAATCAAAAGAGAGTGGGTGTCAGGGCACCTAGGTGGGTAAGTCAGTTGAGCATCCAATTCTTTATTTCAGCTCAGGTCATGATCTCATGGTCTGTGAGACTGAGTCCTGCATCAGGCTCTGGGATGACAGCGTAGAGCCTGCTTGGGACTCTCTCTCTGCCTCTCTCTCTGCCCTTCCCCCACCTCTCTCAAAATAAATAAATAAATAAATTTTAAATGAATAAATAAAACATGCTACTAAACTATAAATGGATCAACCAGGAAATCAAAGAGGAAATAAAAAGAATACATGGAAACATATGAAAATGAAAACACAATAGTCCAAACCTTTGGGATGCAGCAAAAGTGATCCTAAGAGGGAAGTATATAACAATACAGTCCTACCTCAAGAAGCAAGAAAAATCTCAAATACACAACCTAACCTTACACCTAAAGGAGGCAGAAAATGAACAAATTAAGCCTTAAGCCAGCATAAAGATGGAAATATTCAAAATTAGAGCAGAAATAAATTATATAGAAACTAAAGAACAATAGAACAGATCAATGAAACCAGGACCTGGTTCTTTGAAAAAAATAATAAAACTGACAAAACTCTAGCCAGACTCATCTAAAAGAATAGAGAAAAGACCCAAATAAATAAAATCACAAATGAGACAGGAGAAATCACAACCAACAACACAGAAATACAAACAATTATAAGACAATATTACGAAAAAAGATATGTTAACAAATTGAACAACCTGGAAAAAAATGGACAAATTCCTAGAACCATATAAAAAAAGCTGAAAAGGGAAGAAACAGAAAATTTGAACAGACCAATAACCAGGAAAGAAATTGAATCAGTAATCAAAAAAAACCTGACAAACAAAAGTCCAAGGCCAGATGGTTTCACTGGTGAATTCTACCAAACATTTATTTTTTTTTTTCAACGTTTATTTATTTTTGGGACAGACAGAGACAGAGCATGAACGGGTGAGGGGCAGAGAGAGAGGGAGACACAGAATCGGAAACAGGCTCCAGGCTCCGAGCCATCAGCCCAGAGCCCGACGCGGGGCTCGAACTCACGGACCGCGAGATCGCGACCTGGCTGAAGTCAGACGCTTAACCTACTGCGCCACCCAGGCGCCCCTCTACCAAACATTTAAAGAAAAGTTAATACCTATTCTTCTCAAACTATTCCAAAAAATGCAAGAGGAAGGAAAAGTTTCAAAATCATTCTATGAGGCCAGCATTACCCTGATTCCAAAACCTGATAAAGACACCACAAGAAAGGAAAACTACAGGACAATATCTCTGATAAACACAGATGCAAAAAATCCTCAACAAAATACTAGCAAACCTAATGCAACAATACATTAAATATATCATTCAGGGCGCCTGAGAGGCTGGATCAGTTGAATGTCTGACTCTTGTTTTCAGTTCAGGTCATGATCTCATGATTTGTGAGATCAAGCCCCACATCTGGCTCTGTGCTGACACAGCAGAGCCTACTTGGGATTCTCTCTCCCCCTCTCTCTATTCCTCTCCCATGCTCACACATGTGTGCACTATTTCTCTTTCTTTCCCTCTCTCTCTCTCTCCCTCTCTCAAAATAAATAAATAAACATGAAAATATTTTTAAATAATTTTTTTTAAAAAAATCATTCACTACAATCAAGCGGGATTTATTCCTGGGTTGCACATGTGGTTCAATACTTGTCAATCAGGGATTCCTGGGTGGCTCAGTCAGTTAAGCGTCTGACTTCAGCTCAGGTCATGATCTTACAGCTCATGAGTTCAAGTCCTGCATCAGGCTCTGTGCTGACAGCTCAAAAGTCTGGAGCCTGCTTTGGATTCTGTCTCTCCCTCTCTCTCTGCCCTTCCCCTACTCGCTCTCTGTCTCTCCTTCAAAAATAAATAAACATTAACAAAAAATTTTAGGGGCACCTGGGTGGCTCAGTCGGTTAAGCATCCGACTTCGGCTCAGGTCATGATCTCACAGTCCGTGAGTTCAAGCCCCACGTCGGGCTCTGTGCTGACAGCTTGGAGCCTGGAGCCTGTTTCGGATTCTGTGTCTCCCTCTCTCTCTGCCCCTCCCCCTTCATGCTCTGTCTCTCTCTGTCTCAAAAATAAATAAGCATTAAAAAAAATTTTTTAATTTTTTTGAAAAACATTTGTATGGCACAAAAACAGACACATAGACCAATGGAATAGAATAGAAACCCCAGAACTAGACCCACAAACGTATGGCCAACTAATCTTTGACAAAGCAGGAAAGAATATCCAATGGAAAAAAGACAGTCTCTTTAACAAATGGTGCTGGGAGAACTGGACAGCAACATGCAGAAGGTTGAAACTAGACCACTTTCTCACACCATTCACAAAAGTAAACTCAAAATGGATAAAGGACCCGAATGTGAGACAGGAAACCATCAAAACCCTAGAAGAGAAAGCAGGAAAAGACCTCTCTGACCTCAGCCGTAGCAATTTCTTACTTGACACATCCCCAAAGGCAAGGGAATTAAAAGCAAAAATGAACTACTGGGTCTTTATGAAGATAAAAAGCTTCTGCACAGCAAAGGAAACAACCAACAAAACTAAAAGGCAACCAATGAAATGGGAAAAGATATTTGCAAATTACATATCGGACAAAGGGCTAGTATCCAAAATCTATAAAGAGCTCACCAAACTCCACACCTGAAAAACAAATAACCCAGTGAAGAAATGGGCAGAAAACATGAATACACACTTCTCTAAAGAAGACATCCGGATGGCCAACAGGCACATGAAAAGATGCTCAACGTCGCTCCTCATTAGGGAAATACAAATCAAAACCACACTCAGATATCACCTCACTCCAGTCAGAGTGGCCAAAATGAACAAATCAGGAGACTATAGATGCTGGAGAGGATGTGGAGAAACGGGAACCCTCTTGCACTGTTGGTGGGAATGCAAATTGGTGCAGCCACTCTGGAAAACAGTGTGGAGGTTCCTCAAAAAATTAAAAATAGACCTACCCTATGACCCAGCAATAGCACTGCTAGGAATTTACCCAAGGGATACAGTACTAATGCATAGGGGCACTTGTACCCCAATGTTTATAGCAGCATTCTCAACAATAGCCAAATTATGGAAAGAGCCTAAATGCCCATCAACTGATGAATGGATAAAGAAATTGTGGTTTATATACACAATGGAGTACTACGTAGCAATGAGAAAGAATGAAATATGGCCCTTTGGCAAGGGAATTAAAAGCAAAAGTGAATTACTGGGACCTTATGAAGATAAAAAGCTTCTGCACAGCAAAGGAAACAACCAACAAAACTAAAAGGCAACCAACGGAATGGGAAAAGATATTTGCAAATTACATACTGGACAAAGGGCTAGTATCCAAAATCTATAAAGAGCTCACCAAACTCCACACCTGAAAAACAAATAACCCAGTGAAGAAATGGGCAGAAAACATGAATACACACTTCTCTAAAGAAGACATCCGGATGGCTAACAGGCACATGAAAAGATGCTCAACGTCGCTCCTTATCAGGGAAATACAAATCAAAACCACACTCAGATATCACCTCACGCCAGTCAGAGTGGCCAAAATGAACAAATCAGGAGACTATAGATGCTGGAGAGGATGTGGAGAAACGGGAACCCTCTTGCACTGTTGGTGGGAATGCAAATTGATGCAGCCGCTCTGGAAAGCAGTGTGGAGGTTCCTCAGAAAATTAAAAATAGACCTACCCTATGACCCAGCAATAGCACTGCTAGGAATTTATCCAAGGGATACAGGAGTACTGATGCATAGGGGCACTTGTACCCCAATGTTTATAGCAGCACTCTCAACAATAGCCAAATTATGGAAAGAGCCTAAATGTCCATCAACTGATGAATGGATAAAGAAATTGTGGCTTATATACACAATGGAATACTACATGGCAATGAGAAAAAATGAAATATGGCCTTTTGTAGCAATGTGGATGGAACTGAAGAGTGTGATGCTAAGTGAAATAAGCCATACAAAGACAGATACCATATGGTTTCACTCTTATGTGGATCCTGAGAAACTTAACAGAAACCCATGGGGGAGGGGAAGGAAAAAAAAAAAAAGAGGTTAGAGTGGGAGAGAGCCAAAACATAAGAGACTGTTAAAAACTGAGAACTGAGGGTTGATGGGGGGTGGGAGGGAGGGGAGGGTGGGTGATGGGTATTGAGGAGGGCACCCTTTGGGATGAGCACTGGGTGTTGTATGGAAACCAATTTGACAATAAATTTCACATATTAAAAAAAATAAAAATAAATAAAAATAAATTAAAAAAAGAAATATGGCCCTTTGTAGCAACGTGGATGGAACTGAAGAATGTGATGCTAAGTGAAATAAGCCATACAGAGAAAGACAGATATCATATGTTTTCACTCTTATGTGTATCCTGAGAAACTTAACAGAAACCCATGGGAGAGGGGAAGGAAAAAAAAAAAAAAAGAGGTTAGAGTGGAAGAGAGCCAAAGCATAAGAGACTCTTAAAAACTGAGAACAAACTGAGGGTTGATGGGGGTGGGTGGGCGGGGAGGGTGGGTAATGGGTATTGAGGAGGGCACCTTTTGGGATGAGCACTGGGTGTTGAATGGAAACCAATTTGACAATAAACTTCACATATTGAAAAAAAATAAAAAGATAAACAAAATACTTTTCACATGCTAAAAAAAATTAAAATAAATTAAAAAAATAAAAAATAAAAACATTTGTAAATCTATCAATGTGATACATCACATTAGTATAAGAAAGGTTGAAAACTATATAATCCTCTCAATAGATGCAGAAAAAGCATTTGACAAAGTACAACATCCATTCATGGTTAAAAAAACCCTCAACAAAGTAGGATTTAGAGGAAACATACCTCAACATAATAAACACCTTATAGGAAAAACACACAGTCAACATCATCCTAAATGTGGAAAAACTGAGAGCTTTTCTCCTAAGGTCAGGAACAAGACAAGAATGTCCACTCTCAACACTTGTATCCAACATAGTACTGGAAGCCACAGCCATAGCAATAAGACAACAAAAACTAATAAAGGTATCCAAATCAGCAAAGAAGAAGTATTGACAGATAACATGATACTATCTATAGAAAACCCTAAAGAATCCACCAAAAAACTGCTGGAACTCATAAATGAATTGGGCAAAGTCATAAGATACAAAATCAACATACAGAAATCTGTTGCACTTTCATACACCAATAATAAAGTGGCAGAACAAGAAATCAAGGTATCAATCCCACTTACAATTGCAACAAAAATAAGATACCTAGCAATAAACCTAATGAAAGAGGTTAAAGACCTGTACTCTGAAAACTATAAAACATGGATGAAAGATTGAAGATGACACAAAGAAATGGAAAGACATTCCATGCTCATGGATTGGAAGAACAAATATTGTTAAAATGTCTATACTACCCAAAGCAATCTATACATTGAATGCAATCTCTATAAAAATACCAGAAGTATTTTTCTCAGAGGTAGAACAAACAATCCTAAAATTTGTATGGAATCACAAAAGACCCCAAAGAGCCAAACCACACTTAGAAAAACACAGATGGAGGCATAACAATTCTGGACTTCAAGTTATATTACAAACCTATCATAATTGGGGTACCTGGATGGCTCAGTCAGTTAAGTGTCTGACTCTTGATTTCAGCTCAGGTCATGATCTCACAGTTCATGGGTTTGGGCCCCACGTTGGGCTCTGTGCTGACAGTGTGGAGCCTGCTTGGGATTCTCTGTCTCCTGATCTCTCTCTCTGACCCTCCCACACCCGCATGCACAATCTTTCTCAAAAATAAATAAACTTTAAAAATAAAAAGAATGAAACAAAGCTGTCATAATCAAAACAGTATGGCACTGGCACAAAATAGGAACAATAGATCAATACAACAGAATAGAAAACCCAGAAATAAACCCACAACTCTATGGTCAATTAATCTTTGACAAAGCAGGAAAGAATATCCAATGGGGGAAAATGTCTCTTCAACAAATGGTATTGGGAAAACTGGACAGCAACAGGCAAAAAAATTAAAATGGACCACTTTCTTACACCATACACAAAAATAATTTCAAAATGGATTAAAGACCTAAATGTGAAACATGAAACCATAAAAATTCTAGAAGAAAACACAGCAGTAATTTCTTTGACATAGGCCATAACAACTTCTTTCTAGAAATGTGTGTAATTTTTTTAGCAACTGTACTTCAATAAGGCTTTTTTAAGCTTCAAATTAAATGAAAAGTTTAAATTTCATGGAAGGATTAAATAATTTTAAAATGAAATAAACATAATCCATCAATACAATTTACTATATCAACAAAAAAATGTTTAAAATATATGATTATCTCAGTATACGCAGAAAATGCATAGTTAAAATTCAACATACATTCATGATTTTTTTAACTCCTAGAAAATTAGAAAGAGAAGTAAATTTTTCAACTTAATATAAGGCCTCCATGAAAAAACAACAACTAACATTAATCTTAATGGGAAAAACTGAATGTCTTTCACCTAAGATTGGGAACAAGTCAATGTCCACTGTCACTACTCATATTCAACACTGTTATAGAAGTCCACTTATAAAAGTGGAATAAGACATGAAAAAATATTGGAAAGAAAGAAATAAAACTGTCTTATTTCTAGACTGCATGATCATCAACACAAAATTCCAAAGATTCTACAAAGGCTACTGGAACTAATAAGTGAATTTAGCAAGATCACAAAGTGCAAGTAAACATATAAAAATCAACTATATTTCCATAAATTAACAATGAGCAATTACTGGAGTTTACAAGAAAGAGTACCAGAGACAAGACAGCTGTGTAAGTTCTCTGGAGATCTGCATACGGTTCCCTTGAGTCATCACTGAGTACTAATCAGCAAATGTGTATAATTTGAAACTACCCAAGGTTTGATCTAGGCTTCTCTGGCTTCTTTCTGTATGAACCAAGAAGACATCTAGCTAACCCCCAAAACAAAGATCCCTGAAGCCATCTCCCTAAGGCAGCCATCTCCCTTTTTGTAGCTACAGAGACTTATTAATGAATTCCCATGCCTTCCTTGAGGGCACTTCCATTAGTTCCCTAGAAGCTAGACACAGCTTCAGGGTGAGCAGGCAAAAAGGAAACTGGAATTTCAGATGGAATCATGAAGGGTATAGAAAAGGTGAACAGAAACCTGTTCACAATATTCTAGAATATGAGAAATATAGGGAAGCTTCTCAAAGCTTGAAAACAACGAAATTAAGACAAATCGAAAGACATCTAATATATAGACACATATTCATGATCTTAACAGTTAGAAATTGTTGGTAAAAACTGAAAAACTAAACCCAAAATCTATAAAGAACTTACCAAACTCAACACCCAAAACACAAGAAATGGGCAGAGGACATGAATAGACACTTTTCCAAAGAAGACATCCAGATGGCCAACAGACAAATGAAAAGCTGCTCAACATGACTCATCATCAGGGAAATACAAATCAAAACCACACTGAGATACCACTTTACACCAGTCAGAGTGGCTAAAATTAACAATTCAGGAAACAACAGATGCTGGTGAGGATGTGGAGAAACAGGAACCCTCCTGCACTGTTGGTGAAAATGCAAATTGGTGCAGCCACTCTGGAAAACAGTATGAAGGTTTCTCAAAAAATTAAAAATAAAATTATCCTACAAATGAGCAACTGCACTTCTAGGAATTTATTCAAAGGACACAAGAGTGCTGATTCATAGGAGCACTTGTACCCCAATGTTTACAGCAGCACTTTCAACAACAGCCAAATTATGGGAAGAGACCAAATGTCCATCAACTGATGAATGGATAAAGAAGATGTGGTTTTACATACAATGGAATACTACTGGGCAATGAGAAAGAATGAAATCCTGCCATTTGCAACAACGTGGATGGCACTGGAGTGTATTATGCTAAGTGAAATAAGTCAGTCACAGAAAGACAGATATCATATGTTTTCACTCATAGGTGGAACTTGAGAAACTTAACAGAAGACCATGGGAGAAGGGAAGGAGAAAAAATAGTTTCAAATAGAGAGGGAGGCAAACCATACAAGACTCTTAAATACAGAGAACAGACTGAGGGTTGATGGGGGGTGGGAGGCAAGGGAAGGGGAAAATGGGTGATGGGCATGGAGGAGGGCACTTGTTGGGATGAGCACTGGGTATTGTATGTAATCAATGAATCATGGGAATCTACCCTCAAAACCATATATATACATTGTATGTTATGTATGTATATATACAATGTATGTATATATACATTGTATGTTAGCTAACTTGACAATAACTTATATTTAAAAATAATAATAAAATAAATCCTCACAAAAATTCAGTAAAAAAAAAAACTGAAAAACTAAGATTTCAGGAGAGGGAAAAGAATTGTCCAAGGTCTCAGTGTTAATAACAGAACTAGACTA